>NC_052630.1:1908125-2214062 GCF_016161935.1 Mauremys reevesii
AACTGAGGGCTTTTGAGTGTCTTGCTCCCTTAACAACACCCCATTAGACATATAATAACCCCTTTTAGCCAAGGCTCTCAAAGCAATTTACAAGCCCCACCATTAACGAGCCCCTGTGAGGCTGCTATTGTCCTTACATCCATGTTATCGATGAGCAAACAGAGGTTATGTGACTTTCCTGCAGTCACACAACGACTCCGTGGCAGATCTGGGAGAAGAACCCAGGAGCTGTCACCCCACCCCACACCCTCTGCACCATCTGGACGTGTTTTGAGTTTGTCTTCAGAGCTTTCGTTGGGGTTTCAGAACCATTCTCTGGAACCAGCATTTTCCAAGGGAAATGTAGTTAGGGACAGAAGGAAATGAGTGCTGGCAGCACTGAAGCACACACGGGCTACTCAAGGAACAGAAGGTTTGTTTTGCAGCTAACTCCTGCCCAGCATACAAATGAAAAGCTAGTCAGGGCTTACACTAAAAAGGCAGGAGCAGCTCAGACCTCAGCTTTCGCCAGCTCCCAGCACAGATCAAGCCCCAAAGGTAGCAAAGCTTGTTCTAAAGTCGCACCTGGGTTTTGCCTGGTTCTAAAATTGCCAGGACTAATTAGCTGGTAAAATCTAAACTGCTCCGCCGGCTCCCCCACTAACTGGACGAGCACAAGTGAGCCCAGCAGCTTCAAAGCCTTTGCGAGCCCAGGACATTGGACTAGTCCGAATTAAAGACAGAAGCGTCGATTCTACCAGGTGCCTCAGTCAGCCAGTTTTCAAGGCGTCAGCGCAGCTTGGGACGCTAGCAACTCTTAATAGCAGCGAAAAATCATAATCCTTTTTCCTCTTGCCAGTCCCAGAGTGCAATTTCTCTCTGACCACAGGGCAATCTGTGGTACTTCTATGGCCTCTGTTACCACAAGCTCTGACCACCTTACAATCTTCAGTGCATTTTTCCACCCAATGCCTCTGTGAGATAGGGACGTGCTATGTTAATGGCACAGAGAGACTAAGTGACTTTGCCCAAGGTCACACAGTGACAGGGGCTCGATGGCAGGGAATTGAATTCAGATCTTGCGAGTTCTGGGCCAGTGCTCTAACCACATGGCATCCTGCCTCTTCATGCCACAGAGCCGGAGAATGCTGGGTAAATAATGGTTGGGGTCTGGCAGCTCCATTTCCCCCTGCATGTCAGACCTCTCTGGGCTCTCCCTATACGAGTGCAGCCCTCCTAAGCCCACTGATCCTGCGCCCAATAGGGCAGAACCTTGCCTCTGTGCTAGGCCCTGGCAGCTCCACTTTCCGTGTTCGGCTCCAAGCCTGCGGTCGGATCCCCGTGCCTGACGTCCGTGCGTGTGCACCAGTCTGTCCATGTGGGCACCAGGGCCTGCCCAGATGGCCCCAGCTGTGGCGCAGGGGCCTGCCTGTGTTTGCCAGCACCGCAGGCTTGGGAGGGGAAGCCAGGAATGTAATTAAGGGTTGTGGCTAATGACATTTTTTAAGCCGGGTGCAGCACAGAAGGAGGCAACCAGCGTCAGGGCACAGGCAGGAGGATGACGCCCGGCTCACCTGAGAAATGGAAATGAGGGCGGCTGAAAGTGGAGGCACCCTATTTCGATTGCACCAAGGCAATTGCAAGACACCCCGTGTTGATTTCCCCCAAATTTCTATTTAAATCACTGCAGTGCAAATCCTTGACTGCGCCCCCCTTTAAGTGCTAAAGTCTCCAGCTGCAGATCCTGGAATGTTGCCAGCCCCACAGAAAACAGGCGGTTTTTAAACACAACTTCAAACTCTGGTCGTCAAAATGTTGTGGTCCAACAGCAGCCCCTAGCGGCGGCACACAACCCAGCCCCTCTTTCAGAGCGTTCAGTGCCCGCCGTGCACTGGAGGCTCAAAGCGGAGGTGTCTGGATTGAAATGCTGCTCAGGGGGCTGGAATTCACCCATGGGCAGGGACCAGCCGAAGTCACCCAGTTCAGCGTCAGGGCTCAGTGGTGTCCCAGTGCCGGGGCGGCCGGTAGGGGTTACGAGGCAGGACAAAAGGGGGAACTTGTTTCTGCCGAGTTATGCTGAGGGCTGCAGA
The DNA here is from genome assembly GCF_016161935.1 of Mauremys reevesii. Lineage (NCBI taxonomy): Eukaryota > Metazoa > Chordata > Testudines > Geoemydidae > Mauremys > Mauremys reevesii. Next base: position 1,910,195 of record NC_052630.1, read on the forward strand.
AGAACCAGCCACCCACTGAAGTTTGCAGGAGCTGCAGGTGAACAATCAGGCCATTAGCTCTTGGCTCAGGCAGGCACAGTGCAGAAGCTGATTCATTACCGAGGACGCCAGTCTTGCCTCTTCCCAGTAGAGCGCCCAGGTTAAAGTGCGTGGGCCTGATCCCAACACACCAACGCAAAATCAGGGGGCATATTCTGCACTTTTACTGGGGTCAGTGAGATCAGAATCGGCTCTTTTGAATGCGAGGCCAGTTATTTCTTCCCCAGTGAGTGGGGGGAGCTCCTCTAATAGTGTTGCTGACTCCTCGTTAGATTCCCCCGTACCCCAAACCAAAGGTCACACTCATGCCTTGCACCTGGAAAAAAGGAGCCGTGCAAGCGGCTGAGATGCGGTCAGGTTTATTGAACAGGGAAGCAGGACGGTGGAGTGGCAGCTGTGTGCATCTTCATCAGGAATTGTCACACGCCCACTTCTGCTCTTCTCTGCCCGGATTTGAGCAGAGGCCGAAAGTGCACGAGGCACTCAGCATATTCCTCTCCTCTTTATGCGAATATTAGTTTTCCTTCTCCTGAAAAGACAGGTTAAACATCTCAGGGCAGCTCGAAAGTCCCTGGCAGGGAAGAGTCTCGGACTCCAGGGAGAAACATCAGGTGAAAAATAATAATTAAAATGTAATTTTAAAATTACACACAGTCATAGGCTGATGCCATGTCTTCTCGGCAGGCAGTTCGGGGTGGGGAGGGGGTTACTACGGACATGAGTTAATTAATTCCTGTAAACCTCAGAGCTAATACTTTCTGACATCCCCTGTCAGAATAAATTACTTCATTGTTGCAAAGCAGACATCAGACACCTGCTGGTGATCAAGGACCTGCAACTCCTTCCTAGCTAAAGCTGAGCCAGCGCTGTGATGCTCTGGGCAGGGGTTTCCCATGCAAACCCGCCCCTCTTTGTCTCATTCACATTTGCACCTGCCCCACGTGACTCTTCATGGCTATTTTAATGCCACAAGCAGGGAAAATGCAAATATGCACATGTGAAAAAATAACAGCTTTGCTCAGCCGTGGGCCCAGCTGACTCCAAATTGGGTCCATTTTCTTTTGAAAGATTCATGTTCATCACCTTGGGAAGCCAGGGGTGTACAGAAATAGCAAAGGACAACAACAAACAGCCCCAAGCAGGTGTGAGTTTTTATGACTATTTTGCACCCCAATAACAGCAACATAACGAAATGACACCAGTGAGACACCAGTACAAGTGAGATCAGAACTGGGCCCTTTACCAGTGACTATTCCACTAACCAATTCCGCACCCTCAGCTATTCCTTACCCACACCTCAGTTCTGGCCTTCAGCATTCCTGCTATGCAGCTGCTGGACCCCCGTCTCACACACAGCTCTGCCAGCGCCCCACAGTCTTACCTTGCAGCCCCCCTGCTATTCTCGCCCTGGGCTCCCCTCCTCCCCCACTCACAGAGCTCTGCCAATGCCCCTCAGTCCTGACTCTCAGCTCCCTATTCCTGCAAACCCTGAGCCGTTACAGAGACCAAGGACAGGGTTCTTATCTCGCCCGTAATGCTGATACGGAGGCGTTCTGCATGGGCTTTGAGGTCTAGATCAACAGCCCTGACACACCGTGAGAGTGAAACCATACGGGGATTTGTTTGAACTTGTGCTCCTGTGGCTCCCACACTAACAGGACTGGTAACATCATTTATTTCCCTTTTGTAAAGACACACCCAGCCCATCTTTAGGGGTCCCTGCTGGCCGCACAAATTAATGGGCCTCTGAGAAAAATGCTGCAGGACCAGCGCCCTGTCACTGCAAAACGCAGGCCAGTGTCATTCTGGTTCCCATCAACAGCTCTAGCCTCCCTGAATCCAGTTCCTTCCACCAAGGATTCTCCCCACCTTCCCTCTCCAGCCCCATGTGCCCCTGCTTCCCTGTGAGCCTCACCCCAAGCCCCCTGAAGTCAGTGGACAGACTCATTCATCTCCGTGGGACCAGGCTGTCTGCTCCTCGGACCATCGCCTCCCATTTTCCGGCAGCTCTCTGCGGGGAGGGAGAACTCTGTTCTTGCGCCCACCCCTCCCCGTTTCCCCTGCTTCCTTTGCTCCTGACCCCTCCGTGTCACTTGACCCTCTTTGAATCTCACTTGAAAACCCTCCTCCTCTCTTCGCTCTGGAACCGGCTCTTGCCCCAGCCCTTAGTGATGCTGCGGATTCAGGATACTACACAAGCCTCTCCCCGACATGTATCATATCATCTGGCAGTCACCTGAGACCTACGGAAGTGGAGATGGGTGTTGACAAATAGACAAATCTGTGCTATAGCAAACCCTGTGACAGCTGGACACCGCGAACTAGGACAGCAGGGTCAGAGTAGCTGCTCACTGAATCTCAGAGGGATGTGGTGGGGTCCCCAGGACAGCTGGGTCGCTGATCCTGGTTCCCTAGCTAAGGCCTCATCCACTGGTGCATTCTTGAACCTATTTTGTACTCCCGTCTCCTTAGAAACCCCCCTCTTTGGCCTTCAGATATGAGGAAGTCACTGTAGAATGGACTACTGGGGATGGTCAAGGCCACCCAAGTCTTTTCCATCTCACTTTCCTATGGGACAAATTCTGACCTCAGTTCCACCAGTGGCAATCGGGAGGATCTTGGCTGGAGGCAGAAGATGGGCCCAGGAGTCCCTTCTTGTTGACTCACAGAAGTTAGTACTGGCGCTCTAGTTAGAGACGCTCGCTACCCCCGCCAACGCAGTGCGGGTTCTCACATGTCTGGTGGGCTAACGGCTGGGTTCAGTTTCCATTCCATCGATGGGATGCACATCACAAGAACTGTCTCCATCTCTATCTGCAGTGGCACCGGCACATACCACAGCAGGCCACGAGGGCTGCAGGCAGCTGGGGTCAGCTAAGTCTCGTTTTCTTTGCAGCCGATGTGTTGGAACATCTTGGCTTCACTCCCTTCACACACCGATCTACATGCTCTGATCCGGAATGGGATACCCACAATGCACAGATCCATTAAGGGCCAGCCCCAGAGCCCACTCAAACCAACGGAAGGTTTGCTGTTGACTGGGGTGGGCTTCGGATCAGGCCCTAATACACTTCCACTGGTCCAATGTCTATTGTATTCCCTCCTCCGTCTGTCTGTCTCTTGTCTCTTTGGGGCAGGGACTGTCTTGCTGCCTCGCGCGATGTGGTCCCAGGCCACCACCGGGACTCCTAGGTGCTACGATAATACTACAGCTAACAGGAAGCTTGGGACGAGCCGGTGAAGACGGCTCTAGTGTTACTCTAGGCCAGTGGAAGAAAGCATCAATAGGGAAAAGGGGAATGGCAAACATTTATCCCCCAAATTGCACCAAGCTGAAAGTCACGGCTTTCGGCATAAACAGGGGACTTAAAGCAGAGCTCCGCTGTAGAAGGCCCATGTGAAAACAGCAATCTTGGAAATATTTGCACTCAAAAGAGTCCAGATACTCACAGGTTCTGAGCACACAACTCACACTCATTGGGATACGTCTCACTGTTGGTGCCACATACAGGATCCAAGATTTTTGGGCAGGCCGGAAGCATATAACTGCCACAATCAGGCTGGGTGAGTAAAGGGGAGTATTAATGTACCTTACACAAGACATTGCTGAAGAGAGCTCCATGTTGAAGGTGATGCTTTACGCTGGTGGGGAACCACAGAACTGAAAATCTAATGGTCCTGCCGGAGGATGGATGGAAGCTGTATCATACCCTCAATTTCTTCTGCACTTCTCCCTTTGTTAGCAGTCCTGGCTTTCTAAGGCCTGGTCCACACTAAAAAGGGGGTTCGAATTAGGGTACGCAAATTCAGCTACGGGAATAGCGTAGCTGAATTCGAAGTACCCTAATTCGAACTACTCACCCGTCCAGACGCGGCGGGGTCGAACTCCGCGGCTCCCCCGTCGACTCCACCACCGCCGTTTGCAGTGGTGGAGTACCGGAGTCGACCGCGGCGCTTCCGGAGTTCGAACTATCGTGTCTAGATCAGACGCGATACTTCGAACTCCGAGAAGTCGAACTCACCGCGTCGACCCGCGCGGTGAGAATGGACCTGCCCTAAGAGCTCCACCTGGAGAGTTCAGAAGCAACGTGGGTAGCTGCCACTGTGCGGGTTCATTTTAACTTTCACTCTGACAACTGGGATCTTAGCTTGGCATTTCAGATGATTAATCAGCTCTTATCTACCACTTTTCATCAGCGATCTCACCGCACTTTGCAATGGGAGGTCAGCATCACTATTCTCATTTGACAGTAGGGAAACTGAGGCAGGGAGCGGGAAAGTGACTTGCCCCAGGTCACCCAGCAGGTCAGTGACAGAGCTGGGGCTAGGCCCCAGGTCTTCTGACTGCCACTCCAGTGCATTAGCCACTGGGCAATGCTGCCTCATTGCTCTTAGCAGGATTGGCTTCCCACGACATCGGGACAGACCGGCCTCGCCAAAGAAGGGTATGCAGTTACATGGCACAGAAGAGTCTTTACCTCTTTGCCTTCGTCAGAAGCACCATCCGCTTCGGCATTGCCTAAAACACATGGGGGGAAAAAGGAAACTCCTTAGATCAAAGAGGCTGCTGGCTTCTCCCAGCCTGTTCTTTGCACAGGTCCAACAGACGCTCTCCTGCTGCTTCCAGGCCCCCCGCCCCACTCCTGTGAGGAGCCTCATTCAGCTTTCCTCTCTGCTCCCCTTCCGTGCTACTGTTCTGGGCCAGCCTCCTCCCCCTTCAGCTTCCTTCCTTCTTGATCTCACTCCTCCCCCTGCTCCGCTCACCGGCCCTTTGCCAGCCGGCAGAGCCACCTCCACCCCGCTCCGCCTTTGTCCCCTGACCGAAAACCCACCGCGTTTGCAGCAGGCTGCTGACAGGGAGCAGCCCCGTGACCCTGACCCTCCTGGCAGTTCGCTCCAGCTCCACCTGGTGCTGCCAGGGAACAAAGGGAGCTTGGGTTGCCCAGAATCGGTTATTGGTCACAGCCGTAACGTGCAGTTTACGAGCCTGATTGTGCTCTCGCCTGCGCGGGTGGCGCTGCTGATCTCAGGAGGCTCAGCGAGAGCAGAATCAGGCCCCGTGATGACGAACGGCTGGCGGCCTCGGAAGCTGCTGTAAAGAGACACTGCGCAGCACTGCGTGCCCGATAGGGTGACCAGATGTCCCGATTTTGTAGGGACAGCCCCGATTTTTGGGGTCTTTTTCTTATATAGGCTCCTATTACTCCCCAATTTTCCACATTTGCTGTCTGGTCACCCTAGTGCCGGATTCTCCGCTGGTGTAAATCCACATTGGCTTCGTCGGAGCCACGTCGATTTACACCAGCGCTGAGTTCCCAGCTGGGTTGGGGCGGAGCCGGGGTATTCTGAAATCGGGTAGAGCGGAGGGCCCCTCAGGGACCCGTGCAGGGGTTCCAGTGAGCAGGCCCCGCAGAGAGCCATGCCAGCTCGGGGAGTTGAACTGCCCTGCACGCTGCGCTGGATGGAGCACCGAGTCGGCTGGGGGCTGGGAAATGGCAGTTTGATAGGCAGGGCTGGACTTTCACCTCTGTGGCTATCGGCCTCCCACGGCTCAGGGATTGTAATTCAACGCGGTGTTGCCCCGCTTCACTTTCAGGCATCCCCATGTCCCAGGAACAGACTGGCTCACATGCTCGCTGGCTGCAGGCGTCTCGCTCTAGCGCTGAACACAGAGCCTGACCCTCCAGCCGTCTGCTGCCGTCTCCGAGCAGGGGTCAGGGCTCTCTGCTCTCCCATGCTGAGCACTGAACAGGTCCCCGGGTTTCTCGCCCTGAGCTGTGCTGGGTCCCCACCACCCGGTGCCTGCTTGCCCGGCCTTGGCAGTCTGCATGTCGGACAGTTTAGAGGGAGCTGGAAAATGACCCGTCACACTCACCTGAGCAGCAGCAAAGCCCCACGCCGAGGAGCAGGAAGAGGCCAGTTGCCTTCATGGCTGTTTATTGCGGACGGAGTCAGAATCTGCCTGTGTCCAGGAGACCCTCTCTCAAGAAGCCCACGCAGGAGCTTTATATCTACCCACTCTACGGCTCTCCAGGCTCTGCCCACTTTGTGCTGTCCCCGCCCAGGCCACTACGGGGCTCGGCACCAGCCCAAGGTGTGGCCACAACATTCAAACTGCTAGGAGGACCCCGAGTCACGGCTGGAGCAGTCTAGTGCGTCAGGGCAAAGAGACGTCCAAAGTTAATGGGGAAACATTAACACCCTCTATCTTTTCCCTTCCTGGGGGCTTGATATTTGCTGCTACAGCTGATTAGGAACAAAACCTGAACATTTGTGATGAGCCCCCAAACCAGTTCCTTATCTGAGCAATAACTGCGTATGTGTCACCTGGATACTGACAAGGAAGTAATAAAAACGAGGCTGGTAAATTCCAGGCACAAGATGGGCCAAATCCAATCCAGGTGTAAACCCACGGCATTGGTGGAGTCATGTCAGGGCCGGGGCTGGCCCCTGGGGTTTATCTGCTACACGAAGACTCTGCACAAACAATGGTTTGATTGATAAGGGAAATTCCTGGGAAGCCTCCCCCTCTCGCTCACTGTACACCAGAGTCAGCACAAGTGGCTTGGGGATGAGGGCAGGGCAATAAATATGCAAAGTGCGGTTTGCTAAGGAAGTTAACAAGAACGTCTCCTCTTCTTTTATCAACACCTCGCCCAGGGATCCCATCTACTCAGGGCGGAGCTTAACTAGGCCCTGTCTGCTTTGGGACAGAGGGTCAAATTCTGTTTTCAGTCCCTGCAGTTAGGCATCTTCCACGAATGGAATCACTGGAAATCAAGGATCTCCCCAGCTAAGGCACCATTTCCCAAACACACTCCCCGACACCGCCCCTCCACAGCTCTCTGCCTCTGGCTGCCCACCTGCAACCATCCTCAGCAACTCGCCCCTCTGCTTCTAGGGCGCACCCTAGTTCGGCGGCAACCTCAGATTTCTTAAACATATGAAGAGACTTTTGAAATAGATGCAGGGATATCGAAAAGACCTCTGCAGCTTGCTGAGGTTGGTAGTGAGGTTCTGTGGATGAATGTGATTGGGAGGAGCTGGATGTGTGGGTGCTTAGAATCACGTGACTATTTTGTATTTATGAACTGGCGTACATTTTCTAATACTCTAGTGTCCGCTGGTTCCAGGAAGATTCCTGCCAGGAGCCTCATTTCTGAGACTGTTAGCAGAAAGGAAACACACAAAGCGGCACGAGCACATTGAAATCAGTCTATTTGAAAATTCAGATAGTATTTGTGGAAGATTTGCTGTGATATTTGCCCAGTTCTGGTCATAGTGCAACATTTCATGTTAACAGTGGCTGCACTTCTGCCTCTTTGCACAAGGGGGCACTATACAATCACATTGAGTGAATCATATTTTTTTACAATTATTCATAGATTCACAGATTCCAAGGCCTGAAGGAACCACTGTGATCATCGCATCTGGCCCCATGTGTAACCCAGGCCAGAGAACAGCCCTGGTATTATTCCCTTAGAACTAGAGGAGGTCTTGTAAAAACATTCCATAGTTGGCCTAACTGGGTGATAAGTTCTTCACGTCCAGAATGGTTTGGTGATGCCCTTGTCTGGATTTTTAGTTTTAATACCTGGGACAGACAGACAGATCTGTATCCAGCCTGGGAAAAAACACTGAGCAGTTAAAGAACAATTTCCCCCTCGTTGTAAACACAAACGAATCCCCCTGGAGCTGACAAGCTCCGTGGAGAGAATTCCATACGGAGCAAGTCCCTTGCTGCTGTCGTCTGGAGCAGCCCCCAGTGTGCCGGGCACCAGGCTGCCTCCCGCTCCTCCTCTTCCCTCCTTCCAGCCTTTTTCACAGCGCCTCCAAGAGCCGCCCGGAATATCCGAATGTTACAATTCCAGGAATGCATGAATCAGAAACTAAACCGGAGCTGAGGTTACGAGTGGCCATAGCAGTCACCAGCCTTATTCTATGCACCCGCCATCTCCAGCCTCCAGCCTCCATCGTCCTCAACACAAGGGCTTCGTGTGGACATCTGCATGGGGCTCGCTGCTGGATGGGGGCCGCAGAGGAAGTAAGTTTCCTAGGGAGGGGAGCGTGGCTTCACATCTCTCCGGATAGTCCTACACAAACCTATTGCACTGGCTACACATACATGTAACCACAGCAGTACTAGTTCCACTGTGTACTCATGTACCTAACGACAATACAGGCCGGCCAATAAGCATTTAACTGACCTCTGTGGACATTTCTTATTTTGGCCACCACAACACATTTCTGTTATTCCAGGCAAGCAACAGAAACACATTGGGTCAAATCACCAGTCTCAATCTGGAGACTCCATCGTAGGAAATGACTGGATTTACGTCAAATTGATGACATCGAGAAGGCTGAAGGGTTTGTTTTGTTTGTTTCCTTTGTTTCAGTCTTCACTAAAAAGGTTAAGGGAGACCAGATAATTATCACAATTGCTATTAACAGCAACGGGGAAAGAGCACAAGTCAGCTTAGGGAAAGATCAGGTTAAAGAATATTGAGCCAGGCTAGACATAGTCAAATCCTCAGGGCCTGACGAAATTCACCTTAGGGTCCTCCAGGAAGTGGCTGACGTAATCTTGGCTGTCAGTGATTTATCGCTGCAAGCTTCCGGAGGCTGGCTGAGGTCCCAGAGGACTGGGGAGGGGCAAATGTGGTACCTCCTTTAAAAAAGGGAACAAAGGGGACCTGGGGAAATATAGCCCAGTCAGCCTAACCGATACCTGGAAAGATACCGGAACAAATGAAACCATCGGTTTGCAAGCACCGGGAGCATAGCCCAGTAATGAGGAACAGCCAGCGTGGATTTGTCAGGAACAAGTCATGCCAAACCAACCTCATTCCCTCCTTTGACAGGGCTACTGGCCCAGTGGGTGGGGGAAGCTGTCAGCATGATGTATCTTGATTTTAGTCAGCCCACATGCCATGCCGTATCCTGGCCTGTGAAGTGTCCCTTTGAGCCTGGACGCAGGCTTGCAAGGGACTTCACCACTTTCTTGGCCACAATGGCCAGTCTCAGCTGGTGTCTTCTGAGGCAGGGCCCCCTGCCAGGTCATGTAACAGTTCACTCCCCTGCCAGGGCACTCAGAGTCCCAGCCGAGGTGCATGAAAGGTCCTTCCCCATCCTGGGGCACTTCTCCTTGCTCTTGTCAGAGCTCTGATGCCCCAGGCTTTTCCCGCTGGGGGTCCAAATACCACATCCCCTGGTCTTCTGCCCCTCCTCGGCTTCTCTTCTATTCCCTTCTCCTTGTAGGCCCTGGCTCAGGGCTCCCCCGCAGGAGCATATTCTGCTCCCTGGGGGTCTCTTTCTCCTGTTGCTGGTTCTAACTCAGGCCTGCCCCTGACAGGATCCTAATCTGCTCCCTGGGGGTGCCTCAGCCAGATGCTGTCAGTCTCTTCCCAGCGGGGGGGCTCCCCTTGGCTCCTGACTCTATTGAAGTCCTGCTCGCCCTGCTCCCCACCTCATCAGTGAGGATGAGGGATAGCCACTAAGCCATAGGCCCTCAGAGGGCCAGCCAGCCAGCCAGTGACACATGCTCACCAGCAAACTGGGGAGATGTGCTATACGGTGGGTGCACAACTGGTTGAAAGACCGAACTCAAAGAGGAGTTTGCTGTCCAGCTGGATGGGTGTAGCTAGTGGGGTCGTGCAGGGGGCTGTCCTGGGTCCAGTACTATTCACCATTTTCATTAATGACTTGGATAGTGGAATGGAGAGGATGCCTATGACATTTCCAGATGACACCAAGCTGGGAGGGGTTGCAAGCACTTTGGAGAACAGGAGTAGAATTCAAAATGCCCTTTGCAAATTGGAGAATTGGTCTGAAATAATAAGATGAAATTCAATAAAGACAAGTGCAAAGTATTTCCAGTAGGAAGGAAAAATCAAACACAGAACTAGAAAATGGGGAATAACTGGCTAGGCGCCAGTACTGCTAGAAAGGATCAGGGGGTTATAGCAGAACACATAATGAACATGAGTCATCAGTGTGACGCAGTTGTGAAAAAGGCTAATATCATTCTGGGGTGTATTAACAGGAGTGTGGTATGTAAGACACGGTAGGTAACTGTCCTGCTCTACTCAGCACTGGTGAGGCCTGAGATGGAGTCCTGTGTCCAGTTGTGGGCACCTGGCTTTAGGAAAGATGTGGACAAATTGGAGGACAGCAACAAAAATGATCAAAGGTTTAGAAAACCTGACCTAGGAGGAAAGGTTCAAAAGGTTAAAAAACGAGGTATGTTTAGTCTTGAGTAAAGAAGACTGAAGTGAAGAGACCCGGGAACAGTCTTCAAATTTGTTTCAGGCTGTTCTAAAGAGCTCAGTGATCAATGTTCTCCAAGTCACTGAAGGCAGGACAAGAAGCAATGGGCTTAACGTGAGGCATGGGAGATTGAGGTTAGATAGTTGGAAAAACTTTCTAACTCGAAGGGGAGTTAAGCTCTGTAATAGGCTTCCAAGGGAGTTTGTGGACTCCCTGTCATTGGAGGTTTTTAAGCACAGGCTGGACAATACCTGTCAGGGATGATCTAGGTTGACCTGGTCCTGCCTCAGCGCAGGGGGCTGGACCTGATCACCTCTTGAGGGCCCTTCCAGCCCTGCATTTCTATGATTCTATGGCCCTTTTGCAATGGAGAGCAGATATGCCCCACTGGGTTTGATAAGGGTTAATTAATGTTTCTGAAGCACTTTGATATCTCAGCCAGAAATCACTAGAGAAGAGCAGAGTAAAACATTACTAATAGGTGCTTATGAATACAAGGCAGTTTTAATTAATTGAACACAGAAGAGCAGATGCCAAAATCAATTAGCGAAAGTGTTTGTATTACAGTAGCTTGAGCCAAAATAGGAACAGTCAACTGTAGCAATATTGCCCTCAAAGGAAGATTCCACTCCAGACGCCATTGTTAATTTAACCTTGGACACACAGGTCTTTAAGGTAATGAGTATTTAAGTATTAACATAGAGTGTTTATCATGCAAATGAAATGAGACTCCAACAGAACAATGTAAACCCCGGATATTTACAGTACACTAGTTAAATGTCAGTGCAAACTAATTGGCTATGAGCAAGGATTCATTTCTGAGGCAGTGTCTCTGGAGACGCCAGGTACTTCAAATACAATTAGGCCTGAGTTAGAAGGGGAATTAGGAGTGATCCTTGTTTTTGACACGAAGAACTGAACTGGAACTAGCAGTGCTGGGGCTCCCGCACCCCCTGGCTTGAAGTGGTTCCCATTATATGCAGGGTTTACAGTTTGGTTCAATGGCTTTCAGCACCCCAACTACACAGATCGTTCCAGCCCCCCTGCTGAACATATGAGCTGCAGGTGTCCGTTTATTTTATTGTTGTAATTGATACAATGGCAGTTACGGCAAAAGCCTCTGGTTTGAAGTGCAGTCGGCCAAATTCTCTGCTGATGTAAACTGGTGCAGCTCTATTAAATGGAACTGAATTCAGTGGAGCTGCACCAATGGACACTGGCGGAGAACTTCATCCAGTATACGTAGCCTGGGGTGTTGACAAGTATGATCCTAGTCAGAATCCCCGTCCCAAGCCACAGCTCAGCACATTACACACAAATCGTCTAGTGCCTGGGGCCCTGTAGGCAAACAGACCTGGGCTCTAATGGACTGTGGTGAGCTGCTGGGCCAAGGACCTGCCCCTGAGGACACCCTGTTCTCCAGCCCCCCAGAGTTCCTACCTAGCCTGGCTAGCAAGAGCATCCTAGCTGTGAGAGCAGACAGGATGCTCTCACAGCTAGGATGCCAGTGGGCCTTTGATGCCAGTGGGAGTCGAGGATGCGCAGCAGCTTGAAAGCTTGGGACTTGAGGTATCCAGGGTGTGACAGTCACTCTCAGCATTCTGGGGGGCAGCGGTGACATGCTCCATCAGACTAGCACTGCGCATTAAGCAGGCAGCCGCAGTGTGCACCGTGGAAGGGTCTGAGTGGGCTTCAAGCGTAGGTTCAAATAGCGCTCCATGAAGTAATCCAGCCTGGGGCTCACAAAGGCCCAGAGGTCTGTGGCAAGGTCCAGATCAGAGAAGAACGGCCACAAACCTCTGGCCAAATGAAGAAGAAGAAATCTGCTTCTGGCTGTCCCCGGGAAGGCACGTGGAACTGGAATTATGCCACATGAGGCAGGCCAGTTTGCAAAATGGGGAGGAAAGTGTTCATCCCACAGCATGCGTCCGCCTGCTGGGTGCTGAAACACTCCATTGCCTAGTGGGCATGAGGAATGATGGTGGTGCAGCCGGGTGGAAATGCCTGTCCAGTTCCTCCTATGCCCAAATGCCCACCACAAGGAATTTGAATGATAACAGTCAGGGAGTGAAATTCATCCTGTGCAGAGAGCCCACACAAGCTCCATTCACCACTTAAGTCCCGATGAAGCATTAGTTTGCAGGGTTAAGGGTAAGCTAAACTATCAGGCTTATTAGCTCAAAGCCAGTTGCAGACTCAAACTTCCGGACATTGTCTAGCCTCTAGCGGGGGACAAGGAACCACACTGCATTAGCATGGGTGACACGTAGGCCATCTGCTGGTCTGTGCCCAGGAGGCAATTTAACCCATGTTCAGTAGGGTCCAGTTATGCCACCCTTACCCTCTGCAAGCTGCATCACTGAAATCACTGGGCCAAATCCCAAGCTAGTGTAAATCGGCACAATTCCTTTGACCTCAGTGGAGCGATGCCAATTGACATCAGCTGAGGATCTGGCCAAAGGACTTTTCTGTTTTGCTGTCTGTGGGAAATCTGTCATTTGACTGCTTCGCGTTCGGATGCCTGTCGCTTTCCATGCAGCGTGTCTGGCACGTGGGTAGCTCAGTGCCATATTAGCCTGGCATTTGTAAAAAGTGGAAAGAGAACAGGAGTACTTGTGGCACCTTAAAGACTAACAAATTTATTTTAGCATGAGCTTTCGTGAGCTGCAGCTCACTTCTTCTCACGAAAGCTCATGCTAAAATAAATGTGTTTGTCTTTAAGGTGCCACAAGTACTCCTGTTCTTTTTGTGGATACAGACTAACATGGCTGCTACTCTGAAACCTGTAAAAAGTGGGTGTCTCTGCTCTCCCGTGCAGTCCTGTCCAGGTAAGAGCACAGAGCATTCATTGTATAGGGTCGTCCTACCAGCAGATGCCATAGGAAATCCATATTCCATAGGAAAGACTGCATTGCTGGCACTCAATTTCAGCCGTTATTGCTCTTCGTGTACTCAGCAGATGAGAGGTGTTTTGGCCCCAGCCTTCTCCATCAGCTGCTTTGGATTCACTTGTTTTATCTCAACCACATTTACTCTAAAGACATAAAAACACAAAGAGGGGAACAAAGGGCGTGTGGCAGGAGTGGGAGTTTATCGTAGGAGCTGGCACCATTCCCCAGAGGGGACGCATCAGGGAAGGGAGTCTGTTTCCCTGGCTAATCCAAGTGCTAAAGACAGTGAAAGGGGGATTCTGGCTGCACCTGCTGGAACTTCAGGGAATCTCTACCCATCTGGAGCAAAACCCTGAGAAATGCCGGGGAACAAAACGTTGAATGCAGCGAGCACCAAGGGGGACCCTCACAGACCCTGCCTGGGGCTCTCGTGAAAGATGATTCTCCTTTGCACCAGGAACCAGGCAGAGCATGGCAGTTAGGGCTTCACTATGCACATTCTGCGACTCCACTGCTCCCTAGACAAAGACAACCACTCAGGGATGCGTTCTTATACACAGATACAAACAAGTTACACATCACTCTTGACGTATCAAGGTACAACCCCTCTGAGTGTTGGGGTGCTGCCTCTCACCTGGTACAGGCTGGTTCGAACTAACAAGTCTATCCACCATATTAGCCTTTTGACCCTGTCTTTAGGCTGAGGCAGCCTGTTCCTCAATATCTCTGTGGAATGTGTCGTACCAGACTGTTCTGGTGCCATCCTGGCCCGTGTTTATCCTATTAGTGCTTGATACCCTTTAGCTATGTGTATACATCCAATTAGCAGCCTTCTTCTTGCCAGCTCCTGTGAGCAGGGCCTGCCTCTGGCTCACGGCCTCATTTTGCTTTATGTTAGCAAAGTCTTGACCATTACTTCAGTTCAGGCCTCAGGCCTCATACCAGGCCTCTGATACGAAGGGTCTATGTTTCAGGGCCTCATCTTACTACAGGCTACACATTAACATTAAATAGGGTTAAGCAGGGTCTGGGGCTTAGTTTACAGACAATTCAGGTTGTTTAGCACAATTGCAAACACACTAATAAATATTTTAAGCTTTTTATTAAAGATACCGAAAAGGAAAAACAGTTAAAGTATTTAAGGTGGTGGTTGGGATGGAGCCGGAGTTGCTGGGAGTGAGGGGGGACGTGTCCTCTGGGTCCCTCGATCTCTGACCTATTATGAACAGGACACCGCTCCGGATCGGGATCATGCAGGTCTTGTACTTTCCTCACAAAATTTCTCTTTTTAAGAACCCCAAAAGGGAGTGGGGGGTGAAATAGCCCATCCCCTCATTATTTTGTTTACCAGTTAGGCCTATTATTCAACATACCAGTTATGGGTTATTTTATTTTGGCTCTGCATGTCTTGTTTTTAATTTCAACAGAGTCCTTGAATCATATCATCTTGGCCTTTTTGCTCTCACTAATTCATTTTTTCTGTCTCCCTTTAGGCCCTTTTCCCATTAACCTTTGTTATTTTAGATTATTTTAACATCTTATGATCTTTTACATACTTTTAATAATTGAGCCCACAGTTTGGGTAAATTTATATGCCCAATAATCACAATTGTACTTACTTATATTTTAAGGTTTGCAAATTCTTTATGCCAAACTTGGCATTTACAAATCGGACTTGACTAAGTATGAGAAGAACTTTTAGATGTTAACGCAGCTTAAGAACTAACCATTTACTTTATTTGTCACTAAACCAAAACTTAAACTGCCGCTGTGATATGTTCTGATGTTTAGGAACAAACTAACTCTTACCACATCTAGCGATATGCTCGGGATGGTTAAAGAAGGAAAAATCTCCCCCCCCTTCTCCCCTGCGTACACAGTTAAGGCTGTAGGCAGTGCAGCTGTAGCCGTGTCCGTCCCAGGATATTAAGGTGGGTGAGGTAACATCTTTTATTGGACCAATTTCTGTTGGGGAGAGAGACGAGCTTTCGAGCCACACAGAGCTCTTCTGCGGGTCTGGGAAAGGAACTCCCAGCGTCCCAGCAAAATGCCAGGTGTTTAGCAGAAGCAGTTAGCTGTACGGTTACACAAGCCATGGCCATTGTATGCACTAGTGATTAAGCTTGTGTACCTGGAGAGTAGCCTGAGCCTGTGGTGTTCTTACCCAGGTGTGTTGCCTCTTTTAAAAAGAAGCAACAACATAACGCTCTTGGGAACCACTTCTACAGTTATGAGCCATTTGCAAGAGCCAAAGGTGGGAAAAATTTGCAGGCAGTTTTAGTCTCTAGCAGACCTTGCTCACCTGCACATTTGTGAGGACGACATGCCATTGTTGTAACTTAGGCCATCACAGGGATCTAACCTGCAACACTAGCATCATGCCGCTCATGTGCACAGAACAACCACCAAAATCCCTGGCATCATAAAGATCTTGGTGTTGCAACAGCCCTTGGTTTTGTTGATTTGAAATTCAATTCACAGCCAATGCAATACTAGCCCCGAATTAAGGTGGCATTTTATTAACAAGAGCGTTACTTGATGCTTCAATAACAGTCTGCTTTAACAACTGAACCTTCAACAACTCTGCCATGGTATCAGAGCTGGCAATACCTGTCCCAGATGGTTTTTGGGATTCAGCTGGAGTTGCTAGGGGTGGTGATATCATCCGGGTCCCCCTCTCTTTGGCCCATTCTAGTCAAGGCAGCTCTCAGGATCAGGGTGATGAAGACCTGGGGTCCCAGGAGATGGAGGGGTGGCAGCCATGACAGCGAAGCTCACTCCAGTAGCCTCGGCCTGTTCTTTCCATCTGTTGGTTTTTTTGTTCTTTCCTATTTTCCCCACAAAAGATCTTTTTAAGGATCCCAAAAGAGAGTGATGGGTGAAATAGCCCATCCCCTCGTTACTTTGTTGAGCAATTAGGCCTAATATCCAACTTACCAATTATGATTCATTAATTTCTGGCTCTGTATCTTCTGTATTAAACAAGCATAATGTCACCACAGTCTTTGAATCCTATCAACTCGACCATTTTGTTTCGATGAATTCACTTATTCTGTCTCCCTTTCGTACATTTTCCCATCAGCATTGGTGATTATAGGTTATTGTAACATCTTATGTATTTTACGTACATTTTCGAGTGGGGCTCACAATTTGGGTGCATTTGTAGGCTCTATTGTCACAACAGGTCTCCTCAGGAATTCCTTCTCTTAGCAACCCAGGACTGAACAAGCTATTTTGATGCATGGCAGATCTTGGCCATTTGTGACACCAAAAAGCAATTCTGAAGTACCAACATGGGATCTAACTCTTTGACAAACTTGTGCAGTGTGTGCAGAAAGTGAGCTCTCGTGCAGTACGTCTTCCTAACTGCACAGGGCACACTCAGTACATGGCAGTTTAAGAACAGACTGACATGGGAAGTCCATTTTCTTTCCATTTTAATAACACATCCAGATTGAAAGTATTATTGGTTCCCCCCAGGGAAGTGCAGGAGATTTGTGAGGTGGCAAAGAGGAATCATAGAATCTCAGGGTTGGAAGGGACCTCAGGAGGTATCTGATCCAACCCTACTGCATTATGAAAGTTCAGGACCAAGCCCAAGGCTAAATCATCCCAGCCAGGGCCTGTACAAGTGCCCAGCCTTAAAGAACCTCTAAGGAAGGAGATTCCACTCTTCAGTGGTAACCCATTCCAGTGCTTCACCACCCTTCTAGTGAGATAGCTTTTCCTAATATCCAACCTAGACCTCCCCCTCTGCAACTTGAGACCATTACTCCTTGTTCTGTCATCTTCTACCACTGAGAACAGTGTAGATCCATCCTCTTTGGAGACTCAGGTAGTTGAAAGCAGCTATCAAATCCCCCCTCATTCTTCTCTTCTGCAGACTAAACAATCCCAGTTCCCTCAGCCTCTCCTCATAAGTCATGTGCTCCAGCCCCCTAATCAGTTTTTGTTTGCCACAAACCTGATCTGAAACCCTACTGCATTATGAAATGTTCTGATGTGTGCTACAGCCAAAAGGCATAACGCTCTTCTCCCCCGGCCACATCTCCTATACGTGCTGCCCAGTTAAGAAGAACTTGGCAGGTATCACTCTTCAGTGTGGTCCATTGCCCTGCAAAGCAGGATACAAGGAGGGGGTTTTTATTTTTAACCTGACCGTTAGTTGTGCAAACGTGTCAGAGGAATTGCCACCGGAGATACTGGGAGGAGCACAGGCAGGGTCCCCAGTATATATACAGGCGCTGTTCATGTACCGCTCTACAGAAGAATTGATTAAGTATTGTCCAGTTTCCGACGTGACCCTGAACAGCCAGCCATCTCCACCATGAAGCTGATAGTCGTCTTCACGCTTGTCACCCTGGCGCTTTGCTGCTACTCAGGTAAGTGAGCTCTTGGCTGCAGAACACTTTGCGCCTGGAAGCTCTGCAACCGATGCTGCCTTGGTTGAAAACAACAATTCTTCCTGCTAGGGAAAAATTCACTTAGTACCTGATCCCCTTCCCTTTGATGTGACTGGAAAGACTCCTGAACCCAATGGGATGTGGATCAGTCCCTCAATCAGAACCTGTACGATAAATAAGGATGCTAATTACAAAGCAGCATTTAAAATAACTTGCAAATATTTCAAAATAATCAGCGATCTGAACAGGGCAGCCTTGTAATCTCTGTGGGCTGCCATCTTTATGGGAACTGCCGCAGTCACATCAGAGCTGCAGCTAGTGACTGAGGTTTTTTTGAACATGGCATAAGGGAGTTAAATCCCCAAATGCCGTTGGGGTTCGGCTCCTCTGAACATCTCCATAAATGTTTATACCTGAAACAAACAAACCTGTAGAACTTAATTAAAAATACTGTGTAAATCTGCTGCAGTCTGTGGCTCTGGGAGCAGCTTGGACCTCCCTGTCATGATACATGTCAACAGATCTACAGCCTGGCTTCTTCTTGAGTCATTATTTCATATGTAAATGAATCAGGCCCAATCCTGCTCACATGTGTGGTGGGGTTACTCCAGATTTACACAGGTGTAAGTAAGAGCCGGATCTGGTGCATTATGTTTAAAGTGAAAAACCATCCATCATTCAGTCCTGGTTTACAGTGAGCTAGGTGAGTGGAAATCATTTGATTTTGCAGAATAGTTAACCTGCCAAGGTTTGCGAAATTGAATACTTGGCAAAAGATTTTAATTAGCAGTTTTTGTCTAGACGACAAAGTTATAAAATTCTTACTGGAAGTCCTAACGTTAGGAAAAGATCACTTTAAAACGGAAATCACTTAAACTTTAATTTTTTGTTTCTTTCTCAAAACATGTTAGAATTTTAAATCACAGTGCGGCCGGGTGGTGGAGTGATCTGCTTGGTGAACGGGCCATGATGGTCCAACGTATCCTTACCCTGAGGGAAAGGTCCATGGCCTGGGAGCAGCTTGCTGCTTTCATCCATGTTAGTCAATAAGTTCTTTTATAACTTTGACCATTGCCCATGTAATGCTCTGCCCCCTCCTAACACTGAGAAACACCCCGAACGCTTTAGCAACAGGGACATTCAAAAGGTTCGTTCCTTCTCCTGTTGAGTTTGTTTGATGATTTTGTCTTGCAGCTTCTGCTCTCCTGGTTGACACTGTTGTGTCAAATACGGTGCCAACCCTGGTTTCCGTTCCTTTCGACGTCCTCAAGGACCTGATTGAAGGGGTACAGGGCTGTGTGAATGAGCTGACCCCCAAAGCGCTATCTGCCCTTACTAGGCTGCTGGTAAATCCACCTTCTTTTTCTCCCAGTCTAACATTAAGTTCAATATATCAACTTCCTACTAACCTGGATTTTCTATTAATTATTATTATTGTTAAATGGAAGTGCTACAGGGAAAAAACCAAACCAATCTAATACCAGTTTGAATATAAGGAGTGAATGGGGCCAAGAGTTAGGAAGCATCAAAGAAACACCAAACTCAGAAGGTTTTTCCAATAGCCAGGTGCCCCCGTTTAATTCGCACCATGGCATTTGAAAGAATACACAGACCGTATGTGTATTACCTCCTATGGTGAGGAGATTACCAGGTGTTTGAGTCTGAATTTATACCAGGCATGGATTTCAGGTCACTAATATGTTGCATGTGATGGTTTCTTTGGCCTGTATTTGAAAGAAAGATATATAAATCTAGATGATATTTTTCTTCTTAATAGCTTACTCTATTGATTTTTTTTTGTTGCTACCGAATGAGAATTCAACCAATTGGCCTTCCTATCTGAGCACCCTTGATCCCTATGTATCTTCTCTGTATATGGCATCTCCAGTTCAGGCAGAGTCACTGACAGGGGCTCCAGGAGAAGCCAGGAAGAGGAGCTAGGAGAGACCCTCATTGCTGAGCTCCAACAAGGGTTTTCTTCAGTACCTTTCAGCAACAAATTTCAATGAACAAAAATTGCTGTCAGTTTCTGCCCATTTTCGTAGCTGTGCTGCTGGGACAGGGCCAAACCTCTCCTGAGCTCACAGCCCATCATGCATCACTTCCTGCCTGGCCCACGGACTCGCTCCCCATTCGCATTTTCCTGGGTAATGTGCAGCTGGGGCCTGGGGGGGAAACATTAGAAACTGGGGAGATCCAGGCAACTACCGAGCCCAGAGAAGCAACGTGCCACCAATCCGCATGGCCCCTGTACCAGGGCACTGCTTCTCCCCAGCCTGCACAGAACACGCTGCCATGCCCACAGTGTCTCTGGGGTATTTGATTGTCCCATACGTAACAAAACCAAAGCAGAACAGCTCCTCAGCCCCCCTGGGTGACTGTCAGCAGGGGATTTCCCCCCTTTACCTTTCAGACTCTCACCTCTCAGTCCCCTGGGGACTCTGGCAGTCCTGCTGCCTGCAGCCTCCTGACTCTGACTGACCAGTCTCCCTGGCCCTTATAAGCCCTAATTGGGGTCCTTTGATGCAGCATAGGTGCCCTGGCCCTGCTCCCTGTTAAGGGGCTTGTGTCAGCCTGCGATAGCCCCATGGCCCAGATCCTGACAGACGTTGAATTCAAGCTCCTGCGACAGGACAAACTCTCTTCTTATCTCCCACCCATCGTGCCTTAATCCTGGCCTAGCCGCAGACTCAGTCCCTTAACTGCACGTTCCTGGCTAATGTTCAACTGAGGTGGAAACGTCACAAACTGGGGAGCTCCAGAGCACAAGGGAGCCCAGAGAAGCAGCGTGCAGCCAGTGCGAATGGCCCTGCTGCTCACAATATGGCAGCCGTTTACTGCAGCTCTAAGTTGTTTCTTTCCTGGTCTTGTGCAATGTAACCCCTGGCCAGGAGCTCAGCTCTGCAGTCACTGCTCTTGCTCTGTCTTTTAGGGTATTCTGGGTTCGGTACCCATCCTGGGGTAAGGATTCCTGCAGAGCCAGGCGAGGATCTCGGATGGATGAATACCGGACGCTCCCCTCTTCTTCCTCTCTGATTTCAGCTTTTCTCCTATCGCTGCATGCAGCCCAAGCTCCTGGTGCTCTCACCTCCTCCAGTGAAGGCTCAGAATTGCTCCAATCATTTGTTTCAATAAACTAACTGCAATGCACTTCCTGCTTCGTCTCCTTTGCTCAGAGTAGCACAGAGCATGCGGCTGGTTTGGGTCAGAGGAGTACTTTAAGGGAACAGCTGGAGTTTTTGCCGTTGTTGTGAGTTCCTGGCGTGCCCGGGGTTAGGTGGGTATAAAATGCCCAGTGATCTCATGGTGAAGTGGCCGGTATGGGTGTAACATTCATTCCTCCAACCCCATTTCCCCACAGAAAACTGACTCAGGCTGGCTCCCTGATGGAAATATAGTGCATCTCAATAGTTAACCCTTTAGCTACTGGACTACAACGTACGTGTGCTGGTCTGTGTTACAGGACTTAGGCTGATGGAGTGAGATTTTCTGTCCACAGTTTCTGCCCCAGAAAGAAATCTCTCTCACCCTTAAAGTCCAAACCACCCGGGATGGCTTCCCTGCTGGATTGTACCCACTGAGGGACAGATTGAGTCTCCCTCTTGGCTCCCTTCCCCGTCACCTGAAAGTCTCAGTGTTATCATGATCCAGCAGATAACACTCCTTAGTACAGAGAAATCAGTAACATTTCTGGTATCAGCGCATCTCAGAGGTACGGGAAAGGCCTTGACCACGAATGGAAGGGGAACCACAATTAAATACACCTACAGGAACCATGGAAGGGTCTCCGGGGGCCCATCATCTTCCAGCTCCCTGCCCATCACTCGCAGAATGTGCATAGTGAAGCCCTAACTGCCATGCTCTGCCTGGTTCCTGGTGCAAAGGAGAATCATCTTTCATGAGAGCCCCAGGCAGGGTCTGCGAGGGTCCCTCTTGGTGCTCGCTGCATTCAGGGTTTTGTTCCCTGGCGTTTCTCAGGGTTTTGCTCCAGATGGGTAGAGATTCCCTGAAGTTCCAGCAGGTGCAGCCAGAATCCCCCTTTCACTGTCTTTAGCACTTGGATGAGCCAAGGGAAACATCCTCCCTTCCCTGATGCGTCCCCTCTGGGGAATGGTGCCAGCTCCTATGTTAAACTCCCACTCCAGCCACACGCCCTTTGTTCCCCTCTTTGTGTTTTTATGTCTTTAGAGTAAATGTGGTTGAGACAAAACAAGTGAATCCAAAGCAGCTGATGGAGAAGTCTGGGGCCAAAAGGGTACAATCCCCCGCACATGGGAGTCGGACCACACAAACCAGACTGGTTTAATGTACCTAGTGTGTAGACGCCACCTTGCACTCAGCTAACAAATCACTCACTCACGTCTCTTCCTGCAAATGCACCTCAGGCCCCCTCCCGATGCATGTCACATTCGTCATGCAGAAACGGCTCCATGCGGTGCTTTCTCAGGCACAGAAAAGATTCACTTGCAGGCAGGAAGAAAGAGCTAGTGTCTCCTGGGAGATTTCCAAAGCTGCTGTGTAAATGGGAATCTCTCCTGGGTGTGCCGGCTGCAAGGCTATTGCAAGTTCTAGGGGTGGCGAATCTTTTCCCATCCCTCTGTCACCCCTCGATGCTTCCACACAGGATGAGTGGGGCTATTTGCTGCAAGCAGGGGCCCCAGGAGAGGGGACAGACAAGCTGCCATTCTGCCTGCCTTGGAGACGAAGGGAGAGCATCATGTGCTCACCTTGAAACCCTCGTCCTCTGGGGCTGGGACCAGCACCGGCTGGGATTGGCCTCCCCATGTCCCTGAGGTTATCGCAGATTAGAAGGCGAAAAAAAACACACTTGCGATGACATGTTTTCTGAGCCCATGCAGTCCTCCCGCACTGATAGGGCACAGCTTAATGCATGGAGGCATTCAGTGGCAGAGGACAGGAAAGAATTAAGTGTGTGCGAAGAGCGGAGGCAGGACGCGATGCTGAGGCTAATTGGGGAGCAAACGGACATGATGAAGCATCTTTTGGAGCTGCAGGAAAGCCAACAAGAGCACAGACCCCGCCTGCATCTACTGTATAACCGCCCCCCCACCTCCCCATGTTCCAGAGCCTCCTCACCCAGACGCCCAAGAACGTGGGGTGTGGGTGGGGGGAGGCTCTGGACTCCAGAGGATGGCCCAAGCCACAGAAGGCTGGCATTCAAAGAGTTTGATTTTTAGTGTGGCTACAATAAGCAATGTGGCCTTGTCCTTCCCTCCTCCCCCACCCCACCCGGACTAACTTAATCGTTATCTCATTTTTTTAAATCAATAAAGAAAGAATGCAGGGTTTCAAAACAATAGTTACTTTATTTCGAAGGGGGGAAGGTGATTGGTGTTATGGAGTGTGGGGGAGACCAGGCCTTGCACCCCCAGCTTCCTGCGATTCACCGTGACTCTCAGCCAGCCAGTAACACAGCAGGTTTATTTAGACGACTGGAACACAGTCCAAAGCAGGCCTTGCAGGTACAGACAACAGGACCCCCCTCAGTTAGGTCCATCTTGGGGGGGAGGGCAGGGAAGCCAGAGCCCCGTTGGGAGGCCAGAGGCCCATCTGGGCTCCCCTCCATTTTCCCAGCCAGCTCCAAACTGACTCACCCTCCAGCCCCTCCTCCTCCGGGCTTTCGTCCTTTCCCGGGCCAGGAGGTCACCTGACCTCTTTGTTCTCCAGCACCTTTCGCTATCTCCTTGCAGGAGGGAAGGGCCCCTGCCATTAGTTGCCAGGAGGCAGAGAGTTGGCCATGTATGCACACTGGCCTTTATCCCACCACCTAGAGACTTAAGAAATACATAGAGGAAACTGAGGCACCCCTACAATATTCAGAGGAAACATTAAGAACAGTCCCACTTTGTCACAGTTGGCTTACAGGGAATTAAAATCAACAAAGGGGACGGGTTTGCATCAAGGAGAAACACACACAACTGTCACACTGAAGCCTGGACAGTCACGAAACTGGTTTTCAAAGCCTCTCTCCTTGCTGTGCTCTTCTAATTGCCCTGGTGTCTGGCTGCTCAAAATCAGACGCCAGGCAATTTGCCTTAACCTCCCACCCTGCCATAAACGTCTCCCCCTTACTCTCACAGATATTACTGAGTACAAAGCAAGCAGCAGTAACGGTGGGAATGTTGGTTGCACTGAGGTCTGACCAACAGCGCCAGCGAGCTTTTAAACGTCCAAAGGCACATTCTGCCACCATTCTGCACTTGCTCAGCCTATAGTTGAACTGCTTCTTATTATTGTCCAGGTTTCATGAACGGATCCCCTGAGCTCATCGCTGGGGAGCAGGAGAGCAGAGTTGCAGCGGAAGTGGTGGACGAGGACGGGTACCAGTCCTACTGCACCATCTGCTGCGAAGGCAAGGAGCTGCTGCTGTGTAGCAATGCCAGCTGCTGCAAGTGCTTCTGTGTCGAATGCTTGGCGATCCGGGTAGGGCAAGGTACCTCGGCCAAGGCAAAAGAGCAAGAGCCCTGGAGCTGTTACATGTTACAGAAGTGCTATGGGGTGTTAAAGCGCTGACCGGACTGGAATGTACAGCTGCAAGACTTCTTCACCAGCGACAAAGGCAGGAATATGATGCACCTAAAATCTAAAAAGGCCCGCACGTTTCCCAGAGTCCCTACCCTTGATAACAGAGCGTCAATGTTTGCATTGGCTGCTTGGATCACAGCAGCCCCCGCAGTAGACTTGCCCCAACAGTAGTGGTGACGTTGAGCTGAGCGGGCTCCATGCTTGCTGTGGTATGGCGTCTGCACGGGTAACCCAGGGAAAAAGCTGCAAAATGATTGTCTGCCGTTGCTTTCGCTGAGGGGGGGTGGCTGACGACATGTACCCAAAACCACCGGTGACAATGTTTCTGCCCCAGTGGGCATTGGCAGTTTGACCCAGAATTCCAATGGGCGGCGGAGACTGTGGGGACTCTGGGATAGCTACCCACAGTGCACCGCTCTGTAAGTCGATGCTGGCCACAGTAGTGAGGACGCACTCCACCGACTTAATGTGCTTAGTGTGGACATATGCAATCGACTGTATAAAATCGATTTCTAAAAATCAACTTCTATAAAATCGTCCTAATTTCTTAGTGTAGACATACCGTGTGTGTGTGTGTGTGTGTGCGCGCATCTGAGTCTGGGGCTGGAGGAACCCAGCCCTGGGGAACCTGGGTCCTGCAGGATAGCTCAGTGGTTTGAGCACTGGCCTGCTAAACTCTGAGTTCAATCCTTGAGGGGGCCATTTGGGGATTGGTCCTGCTTTGAGCAGGGGGTTGGACTACATAATCTCTTGAGGTCCCTTCCAACCCTAATACTCTATGATTCTATGTAGCGCCATTGGGAGGGGACTTGCAGACAGGAGAAGCAGAGCTCTGTATGAGGACACAAGCAGCACGTTGATAGAAGTACAGAACTCCCTCCCCCCCCCCCAAAAGAGTAACCCCAATAAATGAGTGTGCCCCAAAGTAATGGGCAACACTGATTCTGGGAAGAATTTTAACAAAAGCTTCAGTCAGTCTTTACCCAGGACAGCTCTTAAACCAGTGATTAAACCCTTTGCCCATCTCTCTCGGGGCTCAGCTGCGCCCAGGATCCGTCCAGTCGCCGTGAGAGGGTATTGAACACTGCAATCGGACAGGCCAGAGCCAGGCCACGCTCTTGGCGTGCATCCAGGCTTGATTGCAATGTGTAGGCCTGTTGTATTAACTTAAGTGAGACAGACGGGCCAAACGTGTTAGCATAACCTCGTTACTGATTGTTGTCGGATGTCAGCGGTGTGGGGCTGTGCTCCAATGTTGATAACTGTCGGCCGCGTGCGTGTTCCCTCTGTGTGCTGCCCCGGCTCTGCACAGATCGCTGACACTGCAGACCCAAGAGAACCCCCAATGAGCACAGACTCCGATAATGTATGAAGGCACCCAGCCAGGGTTATTGTCAAATGAAGCACAGTAATAGTTCCCCATAGACTCTACAGGACATCCTACGAATATGTGCCCCCGAGAATGGACCGGCTCAGTCAGTTGTGGGACTGTCCACTGCTCCCTAGGCTAGACAAAGACATCCACTCAGGGATGCATTCTTATAGACAGGTACAAACAAGTTACACATCACTCCAGACGTGCCAAGGTACAACCCCTCTTCGTGTTGGGGTGCTGCCTCTCATCTGGTACAGGCTGGTTCGAACTAACAAGTCTATCCACCATATTAGCCTTTTGACCCTGTCTTTAGGCTGAGGTAGCCTGTTCCTCATTATCTCCGTGGAATGTGTCGTACCAGACTGTTCTGGTGCCATCCTGGCCCGTGTTTATCCTATTAGTGCTTGATACCCTTTAGCTATGTGTATACATCCAACTAGCAGCCTTCTTCTTGCCAGCTCCTGTGAGCAGGGCCTGCCTCTGGCTCACAGCTTCACTTCGCTTTATGTTAGCAAAGTCTTGACCATTACTTCAGTTCAGGCCTCAGGCCTCAATACGAAGGGTCTATGTTTCAGGGCCTCATCTTACTACAGGCTACACATTAACATTAAATAGGGTTAAGCAGGGTCTGGGGCTTAGTTTACAGACAATTCAGCTTGTTTAGCACAATCGCAAACACACTACTAGATATTTTAAGCTTTTTATTAAAGATACCGAAAAGGAAAAACAGTTAAAGTATTTAAGGTGGTGGTTGGGATGGAGCTGGAGTTGCTGGGGGTGAGGGGGGACGTGTCCTCTGGGTCCCTCGATCTCTGACCTGTTATGAACAGGACACCGCTCCGGATCGGGATCATGCAGGTCTTGTACTTTCCTCACAAAATTTCTCTTTTTAAGAACCCCAAAAGGGAGTGGGGGATGAAATAGCCCATCCCCTCATTATTTTGTTTACCAGTTAGGCCTATTATCCAACATACCAGTTATGGGTTATTTTATTTTGGCTCTGCATGTCTTGTTTTTAATTTCAACAGAGTCCTTGAATCATATCATCTTGGCCTTTTTGCTCTCACTAATTCATTTTTTCTGTCTCCCTTTAGGCCCTTTTCCCATTAACATTTGTTATTTTAGATTATTTTAACATCTTATGATCTTTTACATACTTTTAATAATTGAGCCCACAGTTTGGGTAAATTTATATGCCCAATAATCACAATTGTACTTACTTATATTTTAAGGTTTGCAAATTCTTTATGCCAAACTTGGCATTTACAAATCTGACTTGACTAAGTATGAGAAGAACTATAGTTAAACCTTTTAGATGTTAACGCAGCTTAAGAACTAACCATTTACTTTATTTGTCACTAAACCAAAACTTAAACTGCCGCTGTGATATGTTCTGATGTTTAGGAACAAACTAACTCTTACCACATCTAGCGATATGCTCGGGATGGTTAAAGAAGGAAAAATCTCCCCCCCCTTCTCCCCTGCATACACAGTTAAGGCTGTAGGCAGTGCAGCTGTAGCCGTGTCCGTCCCAGGATATTAAGGTGGGTGAGGTAACATCTTTTATTGGACCAATTTCTGTTGGGGAGAGAGACGAGCTTTCGAGCCACACAGAGCACTTCTGCGGGTCTGGGAAAGGAACTCCCAGCGTCCCAGCAAAATGCCAGGTGTTTAGCAGAAGCAGTTAGCTGTACGGTTACACAAGCCATGGCCATTGTATGCACTAGTGATTAAGCTTGTGTACCTGGAGAGTAGCCTGAGCCTGTGGTGTTCTTACCCAGGTGTGTTGCCTCTTTTAAAAAGAAGCAACAACATAACGTTCTTGGGAACCACTTCTGCAGTCATGAGCCATTTGCAAGAGCCAAAGGTGGGAAAAATTTGCAGGCAGTTTTAGTCTCTA
Organism: Mauremys reevesii; assembly: GCF_016161935.1. Taxonomy (NCBI): domain Eukaryota; kingdom Metazoa; phylum Chordata; order Testudines; family Geoemydidae; genus Mauremys; species Mauremys reevesii. Next base: position 1,937,615 of record NC_052630.1, read on the forward strand.
GCAGACCTTGCTCACCTGCACATTTGTGAGGACGACATGCCATTGTTGTAACTTAGGCCATCACAGGGATCTAACCTGCAACACTAGCATCATGCTGCTCATGTGCACAGAACAACCACCAAAATCCCTGGCATCATAAAGATCTTGGTGTTGCAACAGCCCTTGGTTTTGTTGATTTGAAATTCAATTCACAGCCAATGCAATACTAGCCCCGAATTAAGGTGGCATTTTATTAACAAGAGCGTTACTTGATGCTTCAATAACAGTCTGCTTTAACAACTGAACCTTCAACAACTCTGCCATGGTATCAGAGCTGGCAATACCTGTCCCAGGTGGTTTTTGGGATTCAGCTGGAGTTGCTAGGGGTGGTGATATCATCCGGGTCCCCCTCTCTTTGGCCCATTCTGGTCAAGGCAGCTCTCAGGATCAGGGTGATGAAGACCTGGGGTCCCAGGAGATGGAGGGGTGGCAGCCATGACAGCGAAGCTCACTCCAGTAGCCTCGGCCTGTTCTTTCCATCTGTTGGTTTTTTTGTTCTTTCCTATTTTCCCCACAAAAGATCTTTTTAAGGATCCCAAAAGAGAGTGATGGGTGAAATAGCCCATCCCCTCGTTACTTTGTTGAGCAATTAGGCCTAATATCCAACTTACCAATTATGATTCATTAATTTCTGGCTCTGTATCTTCTGTATTAAACAAGCATAATGTCACCACAGTCTTTGAATCCTATCAACTCGACCATTTTGTTTCGACGAATTCACTTATTCTGTCTCCCTTTCGTACATTTTCCCATCAGCATTGGTGATTATAGGTTATTGTAACATCTTATGTATTTTACGTACATTTTCGAGTGGGGCTCACAATTTGTAGGGTCTATTGTCACAACAGGTCTCCTCAGGAATTCCTTCTCTTAGCAACCCAGGACTGAACAAGCTATTTTGATGCATGGCAGATCTTGGCCATTTGTGACACCAAAAAGCAATTCTGAAGTACCAACATGGGATCTAACTCTTTGACAAACTTGTGCAGTGTGTGCAGAAAGTGAGCTCTTGTGCAGTACGTCTTCCTAACTGCACAGGGCACACTCAGAGCACATGGCAGTTTTAAGAACAGACTGACATGGGAAGTCCATTTTCTTTCCATTTTAATAACACATCCAGATTGAAAGTATTATTGGTTCCCCCCAGGGAAGTGAAGGAGATTTGTGAGGTGGCAAAGAGGAGCTTTTGTTTGCCACAAACCTGATCTGAAACCCTACTGCATTATGAAATGTTCTGACGTGTGCTACAGCCAAAAGGCATAACGCTCTTCTCCCCCGGCCACGTCTCCTGTACACGTGCCCAGCCGTTAGAAGAACTTGGCAGGTATCACTCTTCAGTGGTTTCCATTGCCCTGCAAAGCAGGATACAAGGGGAGGGGTATTTGCATTTTTAACCTGACCGTTAGTTGTGCAAACGTGTCAGAGGAATTGCCACCAGAGGTACTGGGAGGAGCACAGGCAGGGTCCCCAGGATATATACGGGCGCTGTTCATGTACCGCTCTACAGGAGAATTGATTAAGTATTGTCCAGTTTCCGACGTGACCCTGAACAGCCAGCCATCTCCACCATGAAGCTGACAGTCGTCTTCACGCTTGTCACCCTGGCGCTTTGCTGCTACTCAGGTAAGTGAGCTCTTGGCTGCAGAACACTGTGCGCCTGGAAGCTCTGCAACCGATGCTGCCTTGGTTGAAAACAGCAATTCTTCCTGCTAGGGAAAAATTCACCCAGTGCCTGATCCCCTTCCCTTTGATGTGACTGGTGAGACTCCTGAACCCAATGGGATTTGGATCAGTCCCTCAATCGGAACCTGTACGATAAATAAGGATGTTAGTTATAAAGCAGCATTTAAAATAACTTGCAAATGTTTCAGTATAGTCAGTGATCTGAACAGAGCAGCCTTGTAATCTCTGCGGGCTTCCACCTTTATGGTAACTGCAGCAGTTGCATCAGAGCTGCGGCTAGACATTGAGTTTTTTTTGAACATGGCATAAGGGAGTTAAATCCCCAAATGCCGTTGGGGTTCGGCTCCTCTGAACATGTCTATAAGTGTATATATCTTAAACAAACAAACCTGCAGAACTTGAATAAAATACTGTGTAAATCTGCTGCAGTCTGTGTCTCTGGGAGCAGCTTAGACCTTTCTGTCATGATCCATCTACAGATCTACAGCCTGGCTTCTTCTTGAGTCATTATTTCATATGTAAATAGATCAGGCCCAATCCTGCTCACATGTGTGGTGGGGTTACTCCAGATTTACACAGGTGTTAGTAAGAGCCGGATCTGGTGCATTATGTTTAAAGTGAAAAACCATCCATCATTCAGTCCTGGTTTAAACTGAGCTAGGTGAGTAGAAATCATTTGATTTTGCAGAATAGTTTACCTGCCAAGGTTTGCGAAATTGAATACTTGGCAAAAGATTTTAATTAGCAGTTTGTGTCTAGACGACAAAGTTATAAAATTCTTACTGAAAGTCCTAACGTTAGGAAAAGATCACTTTAAAACAGTTCGTGGTCAAGGCCTTTCCCCGAACGCTTTAGCAACAAGGACATTCAAAACGTTCGTTCCTTCTCCTGTTGAGTTTGTTTGATGATTTTGTCTTGCAGCTTCTGCTCTCCTGGTTGACACTGTTGTGTCAAATCTGGTGCCAAATGTGGTTTCCATTCCTTTCGACGTCCTCAAGGACCTGACTGGAGGGGTACAGGGCTGTGTGAATCAGCTGACCCCCAAAGCGGTATCTGCCCTTACTAGGGTGCTGGTAAATCCACCTTCTTTTTCTCCCAGTCTAACATTAAGTTCAATATATCAACTTCCTACTAACCTGGATTTTCTATTAATTATTATTATTGTTAAATGGAAGTGCTACAGGGAAAAAACCAAACCAATCTAATACCAGTTTGAATATAAGGAGTGAATGGGGCCAAGAGTTAGGAAGCATCAAAGAAACACCAAACTCAGAAGGTTTTTCCAATAGCCAGGTGCCCCTGTTTAATTCGCACCATGGCATTTGAAAGAATACACAGACCATATGTGTATTACCTCCTATGGTGAGGAGATTACCAGGTGTTTGAGTCTGAATTTATACCAGGCATGGATTTCAGGTCACTAATATGTTGCATGTGATGGTTTCTTTGGCCTGTATTTGAAAGAAAGATATATAAATCTAGATGATATTTTTCTTCTTAATAGCTTCCTCTATTGATTTTTTTTTTGCTACCGAATGAGAATTAGACGAATTGGCCTCCCTATCTGAGCACCCTTGATCCCTATGTATCTTCTCTGTATATGGCATCTCCAGTTCAGGCAGAGAGTCACTGACAGGGGCTCCAGGAGAAGCCAGGAAGAGGAGCTAGGAGAGACCCTCATTGCTGAGCTCCAACAAGGGTTTTCTTCAGTACCTTTCAGCAACAAATTTCAATGAACAAAAATTGCTGTCAATTTCTGCCTATTTTCGTAGCTGTGCTGCTGGGACAGGGCCAAACCTCTCCTGAGCTCACAGCCCATCACGCATCACTCCCTGCCTGGCTCACGGACTCGCTCCCCATTCACATTTTCCTGGGTAATGTGCAGCTGGGGGGAAAACATTAGAAACTGGGGAGATCCACACAACAACGGAGAGCAGAGAAGCAACGTGCCACCAATCCGCATGGCCCCTGTACCAGGGCACTGCTTCTCCCCAGCCTGCACAGGACACGCTGCCATGCCCACAGTGTCTCTGGGGTATTTGATTGTCCCATACGTAACCTAACCAAAGCAGAACAGCTCCTCAGCCCCCCTGGGTGACTGTCACCAGGGGATTTCCCCCCTTTACCTTTCAGACTCTCACCTCTCAGTCCCCTGGGGACTCTGGCAGTCCTGCTGCCTGCAGCCTCCTGACTCTGACTGACCAGTCTCCCTGGCCCTTATAAGCCCTAATTGGGGTCCTCTGATGCAGCACAGGTGCCCTGGCCCTGCTGCCTGTTAAGGGGCCTGTGTCAGCCTGCGATAGCCCCATGGCCCAGATCCTGACAGACGTTGAATTCAAGCTCCTGCGACAGGACAAACTCTCTTCTTATCTCCCACCCATCGTGCCTTAATCCTGGCCTAGCCGCAGACTCAGTCCCTTAACTGCACGTTCCTGGCTAATGTTCAACTGAGGTGGAAACGTCACAAACTGGGGAGCTCCAGAGCACAAGGGAGCGCAGAGAAGCAGCGTGCAGCCAGTGCGAGTGGCCCTGCTGCTCACAATATGGCAGCCGTTTACTGCAGCTCTAAGTTGTTTCTTTCCTGGTCTTGTGCAATGTAACCCCTGGCCAGGAGCTCAGCTCTGCAGTCACTGCTCTTGCTCTGTCTTTTAGGGTATTCTGGGTTCACTACCCATCCTGGGGTAAGGATTCCTGCAGAGCCAGGCGAGGATCTCGGATGGATGAATACCGGACGCTCCCCTCTTCTTCCTCTCTGATTTCAGCTTTTCTCCTATCGCTGCATGCAGCCCAAGCTCCTGGTGCTCTCACCCCCTCCCGTGAGGGCTCAGAATCGCTCCAATCATTTGTTTCAATAAACTAACTGCAATGCACTTCCTGCTTCGTCTGCTTTGCTCAGAGTAGCACAGAGCATGCGGCTGGTTTGGGTCAGAGGAGTACTTTAAGGGAACAGCTGGAGTTTTTGCCGTTGTTGTGAGTTCCTGGCATGCCCGGGGTTAGGTGGGTATAAAATGCCCAGTGATCTCATGGTGAAGTGGCCGGTATGGGTGTAACATTCATTCCTCCAACCCCATTTCCCCACAGAAAACTGACTCAGGCTGGCTCCCTGATGGAAATATAGTGCATCTCAATAGTTAACCCTTTAGCTACTGGACTACAACATAAGTGTGCTGGTGTGTGTTAGAGGACTTAGGCTGATGGAGTGAGATTTTCTGTCCACAGTTTCTGCCCCAGAAAGAAATCTCTCTCACCCTGATATTCCAAACCACCTGGGATGGCTTCCCTGCTGGATTGTACCCACTGAGGGACAGATTGAGTCTCCCTCTTGGCTCCCTTCCCCGTCACCTGAAAGTCTCAGTGTTATCACGATCCAGCAGATAACGCTCTTTAGACACAGATAAATTAGTAACGTCTCAGAGGTATGGGAAAGGCCTTGACCACGAATGGAAGGGGAACCACAATTAAATACACCTCCAGAAACCATGGAAGGGTCTCCGGGGGCCCATCATCTTCCAGCTCCCTGCCTATCACTCACAGAATGTGCATAGTGAAGCCCTAACTGCCATGCTCTGCCTGGTTCCTGGTGCAAAGGAGAATCATCTTTCATGAGAGCCCCAGGCAGGGTCTGCGAGGGTCCCTCTTGGTGCTCGCTGCATTCAGGGTTTTGTTCCCCAGCGTTTCTCAGGGTTTTGCTCCAGATGGGTAGAGATTCCCTGAAGTTCCAGCAGGTGCAGCCAGAATCCCCCTTTCACTGTCTTTAGCACTTGGATGAGCCAAGGGAAACATCCTCCCTTCCCTGATCCGTCCCCTCTGGGGAATGGTGCCAGCTCCTACGATAAACTCCCACTCCTGCCACACGCCCTTTGTTCCCCTCTTTGTGTTTTTATGTCTTTAGAGTAAATGTGGTTGAGATAAAACAAGTGAATCCAAAGCAGCTGATGGAGAAGGCTGGGGCCAAAAGGGTACAATCCCCCGCACATGGGAGTCGGACCACACAAACCACACTGGTTTAATGTACCTAGTGTGTAGACGCCACCTTGCACTCAGCTGGCAAATCACTCACTCACGTCTCTTCCTGCAAATGCACCTCAGGCCCCCTCCCGATGCAGGTCACATTCGTCATGCAGAAAGGGATCCACGTGGTGCTTTCTCAGGCACAGAAAAGATTCACTTAGAGCAGCGGTTCTCAAACTTTTGTACTGATGACCCCTTTCACATAGCAAACCTCTGATTGTGACCCCCCTAATAAAGTAAAAACACTTTTTTATATATTTAACACCATTATAAATGCTGGAGGCAAAGCGGGGTTTGGGGTGGAGGCTGACAGCTCGCAACTTCCCATGTAAGAACCTAACAACCTCCTGGGGGTCCTCACCCCCAGTTTGAGAATCCCTGACTTAGAGGCAAGATGAAAGAGCCTGGAAACATTTGTACATCTCGAACTGAGATCAGGAGAAAGGTTGATGTGTAAACGGAACTCTCTCCTGGGTGTGCCGGCTGCAAGGCTATTGCAAGTGCTAGGGGTGGCGCTTCTTTCCCCATCCCTCTGTCCCCCCCATGTTAGCACAGGACGAGTGGGGCTGGTTGGTGCCAGCAGGTGGCCCAGGAGAGGAGACAGACACGCTGCCATCCCGCCTGCCTGTGAGGCGAAGGGAGAGCATCATGTGCTCACCTTGAAACCCTTGTCCTCAGGGTGGTACCAGCACTGACAGGGACTGATCCCCCACTAATTTCAGATCCAGAATATAGTTGCATACCAGTGAAAGCCTGAGGGTTACACCTAGAATGCTCCTGTCCCTGCACTAGGGGTGGAGCAGTTTGGTGGCTGGACCAAGTGAGTAACAAAAATGTACTTCTGGGTCAAACAAATTTTGTGTGTGTGTGTGTGTGGGTGGGTCAAACATGACATGGTTCCTTGTGCTGCTGTGGGGGGACTTTCCCTTTTAAACTTATTTTGTTATATAAAAGTGAAGTAAATTTTGAAATGAAAAGTGATGGAGAATCCACCACGTCCCTTGGTACGATGCACCAGCAGCTAATTACCCTCCCTGTCCAATATTTGCACCTTATCACCAGTTAGAATGGGTCCAGGTTCAATTTCCAGCCACTGGATCTTGCTAAGCCAGACTCAGCAAGATTAAAGCGTTCTTCACTATCAGACATCTTCCCCCTGTCCTGGTACCCCACGCAATGAACATCCGGAGATTCCCACGAAGAAAAGCCTTGGGGCTCCAGGCTTTCCCACTGATAGCAAGGAAAGTACAAATTCTCAGACGCAGAAAGGGCCTGATTCCAGGAAGCATTTAAGCAAATGCTTCAGTCAGTCTTTATCCAGGAGAGCTCTGAAACAGGTGATTAAGTTCTTACTTGAGTCATGGGCCGAAGAGGGAATTATTCCAAGCTGGATGCGGAAATGCTTAGTCTTGCCAACAGCAGCCAAGGTCAATAGTGAATAAAATAGTTAGAGCTGGTCAGTCATCTTTGCATTTTACAAAATTAATTGAAAAGATGATGCAAATTTTCACATTTTAAAAAAACCCTGTTTGTGTCCGTATGATTGGTTGGTTGGTTTTGCTGATACTTACCTGGAGTTGAACATTTTCAAAAATTCCCTTATTGACAAAATGTTTTCCTGAAAAGTTAAAAAGATGGTAAAAACTGTCCTGTCTTTTTGACATACTCTAAATTTTCTAAAAAGAGTCTAAGAAGAGCCAGCTGTTAGAGGAGCTTCTCCCCTGTCATCTATTAACTTTACAATGAGTTAAGGACCATGGAGAGCGCACATGTTGCTGGGTCTGCTGCTGGCTTCAGAAAGCTGAGGTCAGAAAGTCTCCACCTCCATGCAGAGAATCTCTGGGAAAGACCAGGGGAGTTCCATATTAGACTCTCTCTCTGAGTTGTAACAACGCACTGAGGATGGAGAGGTGTCTCTCTGGCGAGGCGCATCTCCCCAGAAGGAGGTGGAGTCCCCTGCTAAACAGGTTGGTCATAACATTCAAAAAGGAAGTCAAACAAGTCTTCTGAAAGTTGAGCAAGGGGTTGAGTAAGTCATGGAGTGTGATCAAATGGCAAATGTGAGAAGGACAAATTAAACCAATCTTGGAAACAATTAGGACTAACCAACTGCACCTGAAGTGCAGCAGGGGAAGCCTTGAATGACTTACTATTAATCTGTCGGTTTTTTAACTCTTCCAGTGGAGAGATTTCCAGAAGGTCACTTCTTTCAAATGGGAGCCAGGTCAAAAGAGCCAGTACTTGTATTTAACAAACTCAGCAATGCCCATTCAGTAGTACTTTGTCGATGGAGCACAGCGATAAGCAAACAAGTTCTGGGAAAAACAAACTCTGCCTTAAAGTTCCTGGAGTCTGTGGCAAGTTTAGCTGATTTTGTTTTGATTTAAGCAGCATTCACATTTCCAACTTCTAGATGTCTGAGAAACCGACATGCCGAGGAACCACGAGAAAAAAAGTTCTCATTCTCTTTCCTGCCAGGATGAGAAAATTTCCATCCTCACAGTATTCCCAACCCATTTAGAAGAATGAAGAATTGGGAATAAGAATTTATGCATGTGAATACTCATCTGAATCCAACCTTACTTTTAAATAGATTGGGGCTTAAAAGTGGTGGAGATAAACATATGCAGTGGCTTATAATTGCAAAGTATTTTAACATTTCTTAACTGGGTTTTTTTCACACCTACTAGCATTTAGGACTTTATTTGTCGTGCATTGCTACTTCTTGTGTTAGTGGTACAAAAAACCGTTAAGCTAGCTCTATGGGCTACACTATTCGTACCTTAGTCCTCCAGCGCTATTCAGGGTCTCCCACATGCTGCATAAGTGCTGGCACTCAACGTTAGCCGTTATTGCTATTCATGTATTCCGCAGACACAAGGTAAATATAACACAGTGGTATTTCCTTGATGGCCAACTTCCATTCCAGCCAGAGGCGCCCTATCTCTGGGTTTTGCCAAGCTAACGCATGGCCGGTATCTTTTCATTCTAACTCCTGTGTAAGGGTAATTGTGACCGTGTGAAATGAATAGACCCTCGGGAGTGACGGAGTTTCCCAGTGGTGAGGGTGGCTCAGAACCACAGGCTCAGCTGGACGTCAGCAAGCGCCATGTGAGACAGTAATGACAAGGGAATTGATGTTGTAACAACACAGAGTGAATCCCCTTGCCCATCTCTCATGGGCTCAGCTGCTCCCAGGATCCGCCTAGTCGCAGTGTGAGGGTATTGAACACTGCAATTGGACAGGCCAGAGCCAGGCCACGCTCTTGGTCTGCATCCAGGCTTGGTTGGCATGTGTAGGCCTGTTGTATTAACTGACATGTAACCTAGCTCCTGTTTAACATTAAACCGTGTCCAGGGCTTGGTTTACAGAGAACTCAACTTGCTTAGCACTATGGCACACACACTACTAAATATTTTCAAGCTTTTTATTAAAGATACTGAAAAGGAAAAACAGTTAAAGCATTGAAGGTGGTGGTTGGGTTTCAGCCAGATTTCTTAAGGGTGGAAATGACCTCTGGGTTCCTCGCTCTCTGGCCTGTTGTGGTCACGACACCGCTCAGGATCAGGAAGATGAAGGCCCAGAATCCCAGGAAACAGAGGAGTGGCAGCCATGACAGCAAAGCTCACTCCTGTAGCCTCTGCCTGTTCTTTCCCTCTGTTCGTCTTTTTATTCTCTTGTACTTTCCCCACAATATTTAGTTTTTTAAGGACCCAAAAAGGAGTGATGGGTGAAATAGCCCACCCCCTCATTATTTTGTCTATCAATTAGGCCTAATATTTGACAAAGCACTTATAGTACATTATCTACCTGTCTTGTTTTTAATTTCAACATAGTTTTTAATTACAATATTTTTTCAGGATTAGTAAAGAACATGTCAGAGACCAATCTGAATGAATTCACATCACTGGGGCCGGATGCTATTCACCCCAGGGCACTGAAGGAATTAGCTGAAGAAATCTCGGAGCCACTGGGGATAATATTTACAAACTCCTGGATGCCAGGAGAGGTCCTGGAAGACTGGCGAAGGGGGAACATGGTGCCCATCTTTTAAAAAGAAGGAGCTGTTGAACTATAGACCAGTCAGCCTGACCTTGACACCTGAGTAGCTACTAGAGCAATGTATAAAACATTCAATTTGCAAGTACCTGGGGGATGAAGGAGTGATCACTAGTGTTGAAATGGATCTTTAATGGCCCACAGCTGGGCAGATAGTTACCAGTCCCAGTGAAAATTCAGGAACCGTATGCTTAATGCACAGTAGTTTATTTGAGAAAAATCACACAAGCAGTAAAGGTTGTAGAACACACATCTCCCTAATAAGCCTCACTTCCCCGAGCATAAACACAGCATCCTGACTGGCAAACAAAGCAGGTCTAGCTACCAGTCCTAGAGGGAGACTTCTTTTCCTCTCTTCTTCTCACCTCTCAGGTACTTGGTCTGTCAAACGTCCCTCGAAACAGGGTCTTGGTTACCCCGAGGCCTTCTGTCTCACACTACCACGGACCTCTTCAGATGTTAATTGAGGAACTAGCTAACTAATTTACTCTACTTAGCATTTATACCTTTTGCTCTTAAAAGAGTCACATGCCCCAAAAATGTGCCCTGTGGGAGTTCATTGCTGGGTTTTTATAATTAATATTCTGGAAGGGGGGCTACAAAGCAGACACAGGTCAAAGCTCAATCAACATTTACCCTGTTATCAACCATTCACTTGAGCTCTTAGCCTGATGCCATCCAGAGGGGTCATTTTGACCCGGGTCAGCCTGTACCAAGCCCACTGATCACATGTTTTTATGTTTTCTTTACTTTGTAGGTTGCCCCCTGGCTGATATATTCCAAAGTTCGATGTTGAAATATACCCGCAGATCGAGCCATTTCAGCACTTCCAGTAAATTCCCATACCAACTGTCATAAACATACAGCTAAGGGTAGCATAAAATCCCTCCTTACCCTGTAAAGGGTTAATCCCGCCTTTATCTGTAAAAGGTAAAGAAGCTCAAATAACCTGGTTGGCACATGACCAAAAGGACCAATAAGGGGAGAAGATACTTTCAGATCTAGGGGGGAAGGTTTTTGTTTTGTGTTCCTTTGTTCTCTCTCCGGGTCAGTGAGGAACCAGGGCAGGGAAAATCTCCCAAAGCCATATCTGAACTAAGCATCTAATATTACAGAAATAGTAAGTAATAGCAAGAAAGTGCGTTAGATTATCTTTTGTTGTAGCTTGTGAATTTTCCCTGTGCTAAGAGGGAGGGTTATCCCTGTTTTTGTAACTTTAAAGTTTTGCCTAGAGGGGAAATCCTCTGTGTTTTTAATCTGATTACCCTGTAAATTACCTTCCATCCTGATTTTACAGAGGTGCTTCTTTTACTTTTCTTTATAATAAAGTCTGTTTTTTAAGAACCTGATTGGGGTTATTAGTGTCCTAAAAACCCAAGGATCTGGTCTGTGCTCACCTTGGTTACCTATCTGGTTGGTAAATTATTCTCAACCCTCCCCAGGAAAGGGGGTGAAGGGGTTTGGGAGGATATTTTGGGGAAACAGGAACTCCAAGTGGTCCTTTTCCTGAATCTTTGTCTAACTCACTTGGTGGTGGCAGTGATACCGTCCAAGAGCAAGGAAGAATTTGTGCCTTGGGGAAGTTTTTATCCTAAGCTGGTAGAAATAAGCTTAGGGAGTCTTTCATGCGGGTCACCACATCTGTACCCTAGAGTTTAGAGTGGGGAGGGAACCTTGACACCAACTATCTAATGCTAAGAGAATCCGGCTCCCAGAATCCTCTAGCAAATCCAGACATACCTAGCCATACCAAATTCATGCTTACCACAGTTATTCATATTAGCCACAGTAATTCATAATAATTCAGTATCATCCCAACAACTAGCAGCCAGCATGGATGTACTAAGAACAAATCAGTTTGATTTCCATCTTTGACAGGGTAACTGGTTTGGTGGATGGAGGAATGTAGTATACCTGGACTTCAGCAAGACTTTTGAAACAGTTCCACCTGATATTCTGGAGAATATGTGGGCTCAACAGAATTACCATTTAGTGGATACATAATTGGTTAAAGAACCACAAATGAAGAACTATTCATGGAATGACGTCAGATTGGAGGGAGGTCTCAAAGTGGCGTTCCACAGGGATCTGTTCTGGGTCTGGTATTATTTAACATCTTTATTAATGACCTGAGTGTAGGAGTAGAGAGCATGCTGATCCAGTTTTCAGATGACAAAGCTTGGGGGGTTGCCAATACTTTGGATGATTGAGCTACAATTCAGAGGGATCTTGATAAATATGAGAACTGGGGTATAGACAACAAAAATGAAATGAAACAAAGACAAATGTAAAGTGCTACACTTAGGGGAGAAAAACCAAATGCACAAATACAGAATGGGGAGAAACTGGCCTGGCAGCAGCACTGCTGAGTAGGATTTGGGAGTTGTGGTGGATCCCAACCTCAGCGTGAACCAGCAAAAAAAAGCAAATGCAATTGTAGGTTGCATTAACATAGGCAGAGCATGCAAGTCACGGGAGGTGACAGTACCGCTCCACGTGGCGCTGGTCAGGCCTCAGCTGGAGAACTGTGTCCAGTTTTGGTCACCACTGTATAGAAAGGATGTAGAGAAACTGGAAAGGATCCAGATGCAAGTGACGAAGATGATCAAGGGGCTGGAATGCAGCCATCTGAGCAAAGGCTGAAGGAACTTGTCTGTGCAGTTTGGAAAAGAGGAGCTAAGGGGGGATATGACAGCAGGCTTCAGATACAATACAAAAGATGGAGAAAAGTTGTTCCCTTTTGCCACCAAGGGCAGGACAAGAGGCAATGGGATCAAACTACAGCAGAGCAGAGTTAGAGTCAATTTCAGGAAATTTTCCCTCACTGTAACAACGGCAGGACAAAAGCACAGACTGCCTAGGCAGGTCATGGAAGCTCCTTCATTGGAGGTTTTCAAAAGTGGGCTGGAGCCACCTGTCTTGGATGGTTTAGAGACAATAAATCCTGCATCGTGGCCGGCAGTGAGACTAGATGACCTTCGTGGTCCCTTCTAACCCTACGGTTCTATGATTCTTTGATAGTCCTTTAATCACATAATCTTGGCCTTTTTGTTTGGAATAATTCACTTATTCTGTCTCCCTCTCATACCTTTCCCCATCAGCACTGGGGATTATAGGTTATTGTAACATCTTATGAACTTTTACATACTTTGTGCAGTGGAGCTCACAATTTGGGTACATTTGTAGGCTCTATTGTCACAACAGGTCTCCTCAGGAATTCCTTCTCTTAGCAACCCAGGACTGAACAAGCTATTTTGATGCATGGCAGATTTTGGCCATTTGTGGCACCAAAATGCAATTCTGAAGTACCATCCTGGGATCCAACTCCTTGAGAAACTCATGTAGTGTGTGCAGAAAGTGAGCTTTCATGCAGTATGTCTCCCTGACTACTCAAGGAACACTCAGCGTACATAGCAGTATTAAGAACAGACTGGCCTGGAAAGTCCATTTTCTTTCCATTTTAATAACATATCCAGATTCAAAGTATTATTGGTTCCCCCCAGGGAAGTGAAGGAGATTTGTGAGGTGGCAAAGAGGAGTTTTTGTTTGCCACAAACCTGATCTGAAACCCTACTGCATTATGAAATGTTCTGACGTGTGCTACAGCCAAAAGGCATAACGCTCCTTTCCCCCGGACACATCTCCTGTACATGTGCCCAGCCGTTAGAAGAACTTGGCAGGTATCACTCTTCAGTGGTTTCCATTGCCCTGCAAAGCAGGATACAAGGGGAGGGGTATTTGCATTTTAAACCTGACCGTTAGTTGTGCAAACGTGTCAGAGGAATTGCCACCGGAGGTACTGGGAGGAGCACAGGCAGGGTCCCCAGTATATATACAGGCGCTGTTCATGTACCGCTCTACAGGAGAATTGACTAAGCTTCACCCAGTTTCCGACGTGACCCTGAACAGCCAGCCATCTCCACCATGAAGCTGACAGTCGTCTTCATGCTTGTCACCCTGGCGCTTTGCTGCTACTCAGGTAAGTGAGCTCTTGGCTGCAGAACACTGTGCGCCTGGAAGCTCTGCAACCGATGATGCCTTGGTTGAAAGATGCAATTCTTCCTGCTAGGGAAAAATTCACTCAGTTCCTGATCCCCTTCCCTTTGATGTGACTGGTGAGACTCCTGAACCCAATGGGATGTGGATCAGTCCCTCAATCAGAACCTGTACGATAAATAAGGATGCTAATTACAAAGCAGCATTTAAAATAACTTGCAAATATTTCAAAATAATCAGTGATCTGAACAGGGCAGCCTTGTAATCTCTGCGGGCTGCCATCTTTATGGGAACTGCCGCAGTCACATCAGAGCTGCAGCTAGTGACTGAGGTTTTTTTGAACATGGCATAAGGGAGTTAAATCCCCAAATGCCGTTGGGGTTCGGCTCCTCTGAGCACGTCAGGGGAAATCTACACTTTAAATGCTGCATTGGCGCAGCTGTGCCGGGGTAGCGCTTTAGTGAAGACCCTCTTTGCCAACGGGAGAGAGCTCTTCTGTCACCTTCCCAAGAGGCAGGAGCAGCTCTCCCATCAACCTAGCGCTGTCTACACAAGGGGCTAGATTGGCACGAATGCCTTGGATTTTCCACCCCCTTGAGTGACATAGTTGTACCGAGATAGGTCTGTCGTGTAGAGCAAACCTGAGCCTACATGTTTGTACCTTAAACAAACAAAAGGGCAGAACTTTCTTAAATAATACTGTGTAAATCTGCTGCAGTCTGTGGCTCTGGGAGCAGCTTGGACCTTCCTGTCATGATACGTGTCAACAGATCAACAGCCTGGCTTCTTCTTGAGTCATTATTTCATATGTAAATGGATCAGGCCCAATCCTGCTCACACGTGTGGTGGGGTTACTCCAGATTTACACAGGTGTTAGTAAAAGCCAGATCTGGTGCATTATATAACGTGAATAACCATCCATCATTCAATCATGGTTTACACTGAGCTAGAGGACTGGAAATTAATTGGTTTTGTAAAATAGTTTACCTATGAACTATTCAAGCCTCTATACAAAATATTAAGAGGTTTGCAAAATCAAACACTCGGCCAAAGATTTTAATGAGCAGTTTGTGTCTGATTGACAGAGTTGCAAAAATTCCTACTGAAAGTTTAAACTTGAGGAAAAGCTCACTTTGAAAAGGGAATCATTTCAACCTTCATTTTTTGTTTATTTCTCGGCCGGGTGGTGGAGTGATCTGCTTGGTGAATGGGCCGTGATGGTCCAACGTATCCTTACCCTGAGGGAAAGGTCCATGGCCTGGGAGCAGCTTGCTGCTTTCATCCATGTTAGTCAATAAGTTCTTTTATACCTTTGGCCATTGCCCATGTAATGCTCTGCCCCCTCCTAACACTGAGAAACACCCCGAACGCTTTAGCAACAAGGACATTCAAAACGTTTGTTCCTTCTCCTGTTGAGTTTGTTTATGATTTTGTCTTGCAGCTTCTGCTGACCTGGGGGTGGGTAGCAATCTTCTGCCAGACGTCGTGGCAATTCTTGTGCCGGACCCTGTGTCAGACGTCGTGGCAACTCTTGTGCCAGACCCTGTGTCAGACGTCGTGGCAACTCTTGTGCCAGACCCTGTGTCGGACGTCGTAGCAACTCTTGTGCCGGACCCTGTGTCGGACGTCGTGGCAACTCTTGTGCCGGACCCTGTGTCGGACGTCGTGGCAACTCTTGTGCCGGACCCTGTGTCAGACATCGTAGCAACTCTTGTGCCAGACCCTGTGTCAGACGTCGTAGCAACTCTTGTGCCAGACCCTGTGTCGGACGTCGTGGCAACTCTTGTGCCAGACCCTGTGTCAGACGTCGTGGCAACTCTTGTGCCGCACCCTGTGTCAGACGTCGTGGCAACTCTTGTGCCAGACCCTGTGTCAGACGTCGTAGCAACTCTTGTGCCAGACCCTGTGTCAGACGTCGTAGCAACTCTTGTGCCGGACCCTGTGTCAGACGTCGTGGCAACTCTTGTGCCGGACCCTGTGTCAGACGTCGTGGCAACTCTTGTGCCGGACCCTGTGTCAGACGTCGTGGCAACTCTTGTGCCGGACCCTGTGTCAGACGTCGTGGCAACTCTTGTGCCGGACCCTGTGTCAGACGTTGTGGCAACTCTTGTGCCAGACCCTGTGTCAGACGTTGTGGCAACTCTTGTGCCAACACTTAGGTCAGACCTTGTTTCTGTTCCTGTCAAGATCCTGAAAGACCTGCTTGAAGGGGTGAGGGGCTGTGTGAAGAAGCTCACCCCCAAAGCGCGATGTGCTCTTAAGAAACTGCAGGTAAATCCACCTTCTTTTTCTCCCAATCTAACACAAAGTTCGTTATGTCAACTTCCTACTAACCTGACTTTTCTATTAATTATTAATTAATCATTATTATCACATGAAAATTCAATAGAGTAAAAAGGACCCAAACTAATACCAGTTTGAATATCAGAAGTGAATGGGCCCACAAGTTAGGACACATAAAAGAAACACAAAACTCAGAAGGTTTTTCCAATATTCTGGTGCCCAGGTTTAATTTGCACTAAGCAATTAGAAAGAATACACAGACGAGACTTTGTCCTTTCTCAGGAGCTTGACTCAAATGGCTGATACAGACCATATGTGCGTTACCTCCTATGGCTAGCAGATTACAGCTGTATTTTATCCCCAGGCATGGATTGCAGGTCACTAAGATGTTGTATGTGATGGTTTCTGACCTGTATTTTCTTGCTCATTCCTTAATAGCTTGATTCTTTTTTGCAAACAAATGAGAATTAGACCAAATGGCTTCTCTGTCTGAGCACCCTAAAGCCCTGGGTCTCTTCTCTGTATATGGCATCTCCAGTTCAGGCAGAGTCACTGACAGAGGCTCCAGGAGAAGCCAGGAAGAGGAGCTAGGAGAGACCCTCATTGCTGAGCTCCAACAAGGGTTTTCTTCAGTACCTTTCAGCAACAAATTTCAATGAACAAAAATTGCTGTCAGTTTCTGCCCATTTTCGTAGCTGTGCTGCTGGGACAGGGCCAAACCTCTCCTGAGCTCACAGCCCATCACGCATCACTCCCTGCCTGGCCCACGGACTCGTTCCCCATTTGCATTTTCCTGGGTAACGTGCAGCTGGGGGGGGGGGAAACATTAGAAACTGGGGAGATCCACACAACAACTGAGCCCAGAGAAGCAACGTGCCACCAATCCGCATGGCCCCTGTACCAGGGCACTGCTTCTCCCCAGCCTGCACAGGACACGCTGCCATGCCCACAGTGTCTCTGGGGTATTTGATTGTCCCATACGTAACAAAACCAAAGCAGAACAGCTCCTCAGCCCCCCTGGGTGACTGTCAGCAGGGGATTTCCCCCCTTTACCTTTCAGACTCTCACCTCTCAGTCCCCTGGGGACTCTGGCAGTCCTGCTGCCTGCAGCCTCCTGACTCTGACTGACCAGTCTCACTGGCCCTTATAAGCCCTAATTGGGGTCCTCTGATGCAGCACAGGTGCCCTGGCCCTGATCCTGACAGACATTAAATTCAAGCTCCTGCGACAGGACAAACTCTCTTCTTATCTCCCACCCATCGTGCCTTAATCCTGGCCTAGCTGCAGACTCAGTCCCTTAACTGCACGTTCCTGGCTAATGTACAACTGAGGTGGAAACGTCACAAACTGGGGAGCTCCAGAGCACAAGGGAGCCCAGAGAAGCAGCGTGCAGCCAGTGCGAGTGGCCCTGCTGCTCACAATATGGCAGCCGTTTACTGCAGCTCTAAGTTGTTTCTTTCCTGGTCTTGTGCAATGTAACCCCTGGCCAGGAGCTCAGCTCTGCAGTCACTGCTCTTGCTCTGTCTTTTAGGGTATATTGAAGATCCAGAAAAATCTTCCCTGGAAAAAGCCGGGCAAGCGTCATGGATGGATGAATACCAGACACCTCCTTCGTCATCCTCATCTTTCTCATTAAATTCAGCTTTTCTCCTATCGCTGCATGCAGCCCAAGCTCCTGGTGCTGTCACCCCCTCCCGTGAGGGCTCAGAATCGCTCCAATCATTTATTTCAATAAACTAACTGCAATGCACTTCCTGCTTCGTCTGCTTTCCTCAGAGTAGCACAGAGCATGCGGCTGGTTTGGGTCAGAGGTGTATTATAGGGAACAGCTGGAATTTTTGCAGTTGTTGTGAGTTCCTGGCGTGCCCGGGGTTAGGTGGGTATAAAATGCCCAGTGATCTCATGGTGAAGTGGCCGGTATGGGTGTAACATTCATTCCTCCAACCCCATTTCCCCACAGAAAACTGACTCAAGTTCTCACCATGATGGAAATATGATGCATATCAATAATTAACCCTTTAGCTACTAGACTATAACATAAATGTGCTGGTGTGTGTTACAGGACTTAGGGTGATGGAGTGAGGTTTTACCCCATCTCTGTCCACAGTTTCCGCCCCAGAAAGAAATCTCTCTCACCCTGATATGCCAAACCACCTGGGATGGCTTCCCTGCTGGATTGTGCCCACTGAGGGACAGATTGATTCTCCCTCTTGGCTCCCTTCCCCGTCACCTGAAAGTCTCAGTATGATCAAGATCCAGCAGATAACGCTCTTTAGACACAGATAAATTAGTAACGTCTCAGAGGTACGGGAAAGGCCTTGACCACGAATGGAAGGGGAAACCAGCATTAAATACACCTACAGGAACCATGGAAGGGTCTCCGGGGGCCCATCATCTTCCAGCTCCCTGCCCATCACTCGCAGAATGTGCATAGTGAAGCCCTAACTGCCATGCTCTGCCTGGCTCCTGGTGCAAAGGAGAATCATCTTTCATGAGAGCCCCAGGCAGGGTCTGTGAGGGTCCCTCTTGGTGCTCGCTGCATTCAGGGTTTTGTTCCCTGGCGTTTCTCAGGGTTTTGCTCCAGATGGGTAGAGATTCCCTGAAGTTCCAGCAGGTGCAGCCAGAATCCCCCTTTCACTGTCTTTAGCACTTGGATGAGCCAGGGAAACATCCTCCCTTCCCTGATCCGTCCCCTCTGGGGAATGGTGCCAGCTCCTACGATAAACTCCCACTCCTGCCACACGCCCTTTGTTCACCGCTTTGTGTTTTTATGTCTTTAGAGTAAATGTGGTTGAGATAAAACAAGTGAATCCAAAGCAGCTGATGGAGAAGGCTGGGGCCAAAAGGGTACAATCCCCCGCACATGGGTGTCGGATCACACACACCACACTGGTTTAATGTACCTAGTGTGTAGACGCCACCTTGCACTCAGCTGGCAAATCACTCACGCACGTCTCTTCCTGCAAATGCACCTCAGGCCCCCTCCCGATGCATGTCACATTCGTCATGCAGAAACGGCTCCATGCGGTGCTTTCTCAGGCACAGAAAAGATTCACTTGCAGGCAGGATGAAAGAGCCTGGAAACACTTGTATATCATGTGATGGCTGCAAGGCTATTGCAAGTGCTAGGGGTGGCGCTTCTTTCCCCATCCCTGTGTCACCCCTCGATGCTTCCACACAGGATGAGGGGGGCTAGTTGGTGCCAGCAGGGGCCCCAGGAGAGGGGACAGACAAGCTGCCATTCTGCCTGCCTTGGAGACGAAGGGAGAGCATCATGTGCTCACCTTGAAACCCTCGTTCTCGGGGTGGTAGCAGCACTGACAGGGGTTGATCTCCCACTAATTTTGGGTGCTCTGCTCCTCCATTACATTTCAGATCCAGGATATATTCGCATACCAGTGACAGGCTGATGTTACACCTATGGCCAGTGCCTGTGCCGAGTGCTTCGCCTGGAATGCTCCTGGCCCTGCACTAGGGGTGGAGCAGTTTGGTGGCTGGACCAAGTGAGTAACAAAAATGTACTTCTGGGTCAAACAAATTTTTTTGTGGGGGTCAAACATGAAATGGTTCTTTGTGCTTCTGTGGGGTTTTTTCCTTTTTAAACTTATTTTGTTATATAAAAGTGAAGTAAATTTTGAAATGAAAAGTGATGGAGAATCCACCACGTCCCTTGGTACGATGCACCAGCAACTAATTACCCTCCCTGTCCAATATTTGCACCTTATCGCCAGTTAGAATGGGTCCAGGTTCAATTTCCAGCCCCTGGATCTTGCTAAGCCAGACTCTGCAAGATTAAAGCATTCTCGACTATCAGACATCTTCCCCCTGTCCTGGTACCCCACGCAATGAACATCCAGAGATTCCCACGAAGAAAAGCCTTGGGGCTCCAGGCTTTCCCACTGATAGCAAGGGAAGTACAAATGCATTTCTCAGACGCAGAAAGGGCCTGATTCCAGGAAGCATTTAAGCAAATGCTTCAGTCAGTCTTTACCCAGGAGAGCTCTGAAACAAGGGGTTACGTCCTTTCCGGAATGACGGACCAAAGAGGGAATTACTCAGCACCCTATGAAGGAAATATTTAGCAGAGCCCAAGTCAATGGTGTATTAACTAGCCAGAGCTGGTCAGATATTTTTGCACTTTTCAAATTTTGATACAAAATTATTAATCATTTTCTCCTTTAAAAATATTTGCCTTTTGTCTCCCTGCTTGCAGCCGAACATTTTCAAACATTTCATATGGTCACAAAATGTTTTCATAAAAAGTGTAAAAAAATGTTTTGTGAAAAATGTCCTGCCTTTTTCTGGCAGTCTGAGAAGAGCCATCCGTTCGAGGGGCTTTTCCCACCTCACCGTTTACATGACCCCAGGTGGGTAATGGCAGTGCAGGGTTTGCACACTTGTGAAGAATTACTGATGAAAGGTTATTTAGGTTCACCAGCCTATTAATTACGTGGGTTTATTTATTTAAATTATTCATCAGCTGTAAAATCTGTTTGCTAATGGACCTAACCACCCTCCTGAATCAGGGCTGGGAACCCGAGACGTTTGTGCCAAGAGGAAGCTCTTGTGGCTTTGCAGACACTTAGCCCGAAGGCCTTTAGCAGCTACTTCACTTTTGCCATTTTCTCCTGGTGTATCGCCAGTCCCCAGTAGCACTGCGCTCGTGGCATGTGCTCTCACCAATCTCACAGAGCTTGGGAACAGCCTGCCAGCCACAAGATTTCACAAGAACGGGCCCACTTCATCTCTACCGTGACGCTGGGTTTTCAGACATTCTTCCCATTGGGTATGTGTCTGTGATAGATTCTGTGGGTCTCTGTTCCAACAGCTTGACCCGGGGAATGTTTCACGTGTCTGCACTGCAGCAGGAGAGTGCAGCATGGAGATCAATAGCCTCCCTAAAACAGAGCGGAATGACCCTTTAAAGTTTAGCCCCGACCCAGAGATCCAGATGGGAAACAAGGGAGATGTGGCTCTTTGATCTGACCACTAGTGGGTCAAGGGACGTCAGACTAAGCGCCTGAGAATACGCTGGGAGGGGAAGATGCAGGTTCCTCAGTAAAAATCCAGGAACAGTGCATCTGACACAGATCAGAGTGTTCAGAGTAGCAGCCGTGTTAGTCTGTATCCGCAAAAAGAACAGGAGTACTTGTGGCACCTTAAAGACTAACAAATTTATTTTAGCATGAGCTTTCGTGAGCTGCAGCTCACTTCTTCGGATGCATAGAATGGAACACACAGACAGGAGATATTTATACATACAGAGAACATGAACAGAGAACAAGGTGGAAGTATGCATCAGAGTGTGCTGAGCGCAGCAATTTAAATCTCAAGACTCAGGCAGGATACTCACACTTGCCTTCCTGTTTGTGACTTTGGTACTTTCCCGCTACTCTGGCCAGTAACTTGTATGTTGCAGAACAACTGGTATATTAAACTTCTGGGGGCCAAATTCTAACTTGGCTTAGGAAGGTGCAACTGCACCGAGGTTAATGAGGCTGATGGTCGATGGAGCAGCGTCCCCTTACAGCAGGGGTGAATTTGGCCCCCAACTATCACACAGTTGGCGGTTGATAGGAGCAGAGCAGATGCAGAGGTGAGGGACAGCTCATCTGACGCTGGGCTTACCTCCCTTAGCTCTCTCAGGAAGAGCCTTCTGAGCCGCCACAGACTAGTAACTGCAATAGTCTGGTGGGCCCAAAGGCCTGGTGGCAGCAGCTGTAACTCCAGCAGTGGGTGAGAGTATTCAGGCCAGGACTGAGAAGATTAGTAGATGCGCAGTTAATCCTGCTCAACTGTTCCAAGTTGGTGAGTTTGAGTCCCTATATTCCACCCCAGTGTAATTCCATTGCTTGCCTTGCCTCATCCCCCGGGTCTAGCCTTCCCACGGAGCTCCGGACCTGCATGGCTCAGGGGACGAGGCAGCTGTAACAGGCACTTTTCACTCGGGGGACAGTCAAACCTTGTTTTTTCTCTGTATGTAGCTGAACACTGTACAAATGGGTGGGAGGCAGAGTGATCTGCTGGTGAAGCAGCTGTTGTGATCCCCGGGTGGGAGAAACTTCTCTAAGCCACTGGTGAGTGTGTGTTGCAGGTCCCGCACTGTGTTGATCCCCGGAGGATATGAGGTGTTACAACCCCTACCTACAGAGCTATGGTTCTTTAGTTCAGGCTATGGCAACGCATGGCGTGTTGACCAACCAAGAGGATGGTCATTGCAGTTCCATGAGATGGGAACCTTTCCACACAGTCTCATCGCTGCTCTCCTCTAAGCTAGTTCTCCACACTCACACTAAACATTATAATCTCAGTGAGGAACGAGCTCTCATTCGTCACAGTAATTATTTACCTCCTGGTTTTGAGCCTTTTGGATGCATTTGGGTCACACTTTAAAGCTTTTCTCCACAACCATAGGGCTAGAAACTTACTTTTGTTTAAAATGAAAGCTGAGAGCCTCCCACGATCATGGGATTCCAGGAGCTGGGGCTTTAAGACACTGAAAGTGTAACAAATAATTCAATGCTGAATTATTTGTCCAAAGTGGAGAGTTACAGTCAGAAACAATGTTTTACAAGGCTTCTAGGGCCCTGATTCTGCAAACACCTACATATCCTTAACTGTCTTGCTTTGAATAGCCCCCACGGTTTCAATGGGGCTACATCAGTGGGGCCACTCATGGGAGTAAAGTGAAACACCTGTGTGTAGCCCTAGACCTACAGAGCACTTGCTTTTCCACAAGGCATGACCCTCTTCCAACTGGGTATAGTCCGGGACTGAAGGTGTTGGCTTGAAATAGTCCTTTAGAGGGACATGCTTGCTTCAAATAGTTCTGTAATTCCACTTTCCCATTACTTCAACTCTCCATCTCAAATGAATCACCGACAGATTAAAATAATTCCTTCACAATAGCCCAGGCGAGCAAATTCTTTTTGTTCAGCTGTGTTGGTGGGTGAAGAAAAACGTAACAGCAACATGCTGCTCCACTGAATTAATTACCCCGAAGCTGCTGAAAGTGCGTGCCATCTACAAAGGGAAATCGATGCAAACTGGGTTATTAGTATCATTAATTTATTAGAATCAGTATGAAGTTGTGGGGGAGAGGACACAGGAGAGAGAAAATATTGATTGGGATAATTTGCCTTCAGAATACGCAGTCTGTGTGCTTTATGGAAGAACGGAGAGAACAATCTCTCTAAATTAAAATACCCCTGGAAGCACAGAATACACTTGATTCATTGTGGGCCTCCTTTTTTGTGCTACATTATGCTGGAAATGCATCAAGCAGGGGTGGGTGGAGGCAGCTTGTACTGCTGATCATTCTGTACAGTATGCGTGCATCTACTTTGCTGATAAATTGCTGTTTGAGCTTCATGCCCTGCTGCTATTAACATCAAACTGAACAGCAGTGACATCCAGTGGCCAAGTGAGTCCTTGCAGTCTGCTTTAAACTTGCCGGGGTCCCTCCCACCCTAAAAAGCAGAAACGCTAAATAGGTGACTGCCGTTGGGCCAGGATGGCAGAGGGGCCTTTAGCTCGTGCACGGTGAACCTACCAATGTTCTAAGCAGGGCAGGGAAGTGTGTGCATGACCCCTCCTGCTCAAGGCTCTGCACGGGACCCTCTGTTCATCTCCAGACGTTGGTGACCACCATGACGCTGATGGTTTCAGATTCTTCTGCACTCTCATCCTCAGAGCCAGTCAGCCTCCTGCCGGTTAGACACAGGGACAGATCCTCAGCTGGGGAATCAGCAGAGCTCTGCTGAGTTCCATGGAGCTACTTCCAGTGACTAGTGGAGAATCTGGTCCACAGTCAGCGATCTCCATTTCTGCTCCATCGATAGTCAAGCCCTCTCATTTAGCCGCAGGAGCTCATTGACTAGCAGCGAGCTTTCTTACTGTATTCAGGGCTCTGGAAGCTACCTAGCGTATCCATTGCTTTCACTCAGGGTACTACTTCCTTGTACGGACAGTGAATTAAAAACCAAAGTCCAACTACTGATTAAAACTCCTAGTTAAAAGCTTAGGTACGGGCCCTGTTATTATTAATAAATACGAATAATGAAGTCAGAGTGCACCCCAGTGTTTATTTATTGGCCACGCAGCATAAGGGATAGCGCTAAGATCCGAAGCATCTCCCTTGTCTATCACTTGAGCTAGTTGAAGGATAAGTCGAGACGTCCGCACTTCCCAGGTCACTGACTTTAAGCCTCATTATTCTAAAAGGGAGAGAATTGTCACCCAATCAGCTATTATTGTTATCACTTGCATATGAGAACATAAACACTGAGCATTCGTCCAGCTGCCACAGCCCCTGTGGCACATATTAACACCAAATGTAACGGAAAGCCACATGGTCACCCAGGCTCCAGCTGAAACTGCACCTTCCCCCCTTCCCTCCAGACTGTCTACACGTGCGACAGATTCAGTTAGACTTGGCAGCAGACTTGGCCACGAGACTCTTCCTCAGGCATTTGCCATCCTGCTCTGCCACATGAGCAGCTGTCAAGAAAACCCTGCTGCATGGGACGGCGAAGGGGATCGGGTACCTTGCTCTGGATACTGCATTTGTGCTAGACGGGGGCATATCGGCCAGTTGTTCAGAGCTTTTGGAGATGATTAGAACCCTGTAGTGAGGGGGCGTGACGGACCGGGAGGGACCACCACGGACCCTTGCAAGCCCGCTGTTAAAAGTCTCTCAGCTGAGGAAAGGAAAACGAGTGACTCAATAAGGACCAGCCCAGGGAAAGGCAGGATGCTTCCCAGGCTCCATTTGTCAGGTCCAAAATTCTTTCCCATTCCTATTAATGGAAATTTGAGGACTAGACATGGAGGATGAATCCCCCTAGCTCCATTAGAAATCAACGGTAAAACTCCCCTGCACTTCGCTGGGCCGGGCTTTCGCCCCTAATGTGAACAGTCACTGGCACATGCTGCCATTCGCCTTCCCTCTGCTAATTTAGGGTGCGACCTTGTCACCCTGCTCCTCTGAGCAGCACCTTACTACACGAATAATCCCATACAGATTAAAAGAACAGGAGCCCTTGTGGCACCTTAGAGACTAACAAATTTATTTGAGCATAAGATTTTGTGGGCTAAAACCCACTTCATCGGATGCATGCAGTGGAAAATACAGCAGGAAGATATATCTACACAGAGAACATGAAACAATGGGGGTTGCCATACACACTCTAACAAGAGTAATCAATTAAGGTGGGCTACTATCAGCAGGAGAAAAAAAACTTTTGTAGTGATGATCAGGAGGGCCCATTTCCAACAGCTGACAAGAAGGTGTGAGTAACAGTAGGGGGGGAAATAAATTAACATGGGGAAATAGGTTTTACTTAGTGTAATGACCCATCCACTCTCAGTCTTAATTCAAGCCTAATTTAATGGTGTCAAGTTTGCAAATTAATTCCAGTTCAGCAGTTTCTCATTGGAGTCTGTTTTTGAAGCTTTTTTGTTGGAGTATTGTGACTTCAAGGTCTGTAATTGAGTGACCGGGGAGGTGGAAGTGTTCTCCGACTGGTTTTTGAATGTTATAATTTAGAGTTAGGGTTAGGGTTAGGGTTAACACAGACTAACACGGCTACCACTCTGAAACCTGTCCCCATACAGATTATCTCCCTTCCCTGTTAGCATTGCAGTTAGGCTGAGAGTTACATTGACCGTACCCGAAACTTCAAACTGCCCTTTTGCTCACCCACATTTCTGAGTCATTGGAGTCCTTCGTTTATTTCTATATCCACGATGATTTTAAAAGAAACTCTTCCCCCATTGGCATCTTATGGAGTTAGGGCTGGATCCTGGGCCATCAAAGTCACCAAAAGTTTGGCCAGTGACTCAGACTAGATAATATAATGGTCCCTTCTGGCCTAAAAACTATGACGAATCTATGAGTCAGGTTGCCTGTATTACACAGGCCAGAGAATTTAGCTCATTTCCCCTCTGTACTGAGCCCAATAACATGTCTTGATTGAACCCTATCTTCCAGGAAAGCATCCAGCCTTGATGTGAAGACTTCACTGTGAGCTGGAGAAAACTCTGCATTCAAACCTCAAAGACTGACATTACCAACCTACTGCTCTCTTCGAGCCCCTTGGCAATTCCACTAGCAAGGTTTAAATCAACCCTCGAGTTCATTGGAAGTCACAGCACTATCCCCGGGGCTGGTTTCACTGATGGCCACGTCGACAGCACAAAGCAAGTCAGTCAGCTTCGTCAGAGTGACTCCAACCGTCCATTGGGACGTGCTGAGACTCCAATGGGACCTTCTTTTCTTGTTCAAAAGAACTCCCCTCTGCAGAGCACCACCCAGTACAACCGGGATGGCAATGTGCTCAGTGCGAGCAATTTGAGACTTCCACTGAACTTCTCTAGCAAGGCCGTCGGCAATAGGCTCTCGGCAAAGCGCTCGGCTGTAGGATGCTCTAGACAATGCACTCTGTTGTACTCTTATTACAGGACATTTTTATCACTGAAAGTGAAATTGACCAGAGCCTTGTAGGTGGGCATCCGGCCAGCCAAAAATTCTGTTCCAATTTAGGATGAAAATGATTTAAAAGACATGAATTTTTGTGGGAAGAGATGTCTACGTTCTGGCTGGGTCTAGTCACAGCAGGTACCAGCACAGTCCACTTATTCCCACCCTTGTCAGAACTTATGGCCTTTATGGTGCAGGAGGTCAGGCTAGATCAGTGGTTTTAAACCTGTGGTCCGTGGAACCCTGGGGGTCTGCAAACTATGTCTAAGATTTCCAAAGGAGCCCGCACCTCCATTCGAAATTTTGTAGGGGTCTGCAAATGAAAAAAAGTTTAAAAGCCGCTGGACTAGATGATCACAATGGTCCATTCTGGTTTTAAAATCTATGACTCCATGAAATAACCATAGTGAATTTAAGAGGCAGGAAACAATCAAGAGGGAAGTAGCCAGCGGTGTAGAGGGAGCTCAAGTAGTGGAAATAAACTGTATCTGAAGGTCTCAACCGTCATGGGCCCGACTGCTACCCCATTTTGTTTCTGAACCCTTAAGCAGGAAAACTAAGCACAATGCAAACGGTTCTGAATGGGGCTGCAGATGGCGCAGCAGAAAAAGGAATTCATTTTATTACTCATTTACAATTAGGGAAGCATCTCCAGTGCTGTTACAACCAGCAGATGGCAGAGCAAGTCAGTAGGGGGCAGCCTCAGGAGGGAACAGTCTGCACAAAAAGCATTCAACCACCACTGCAACAATCTGCAAAGCCGATTGCTGAAAACAAGAACTGATCTGAACCGCTGTCCATTCCTCAAACTGCTTGCAGAGCTAGTGGAAACCTGGGAAAACAACTGCATAGAAAATTTCCAAATACCGATGCTGATTTTGCTTCACAGGGTTCAGAATGGACTATTTTCATTTTTGGGGAATTCCCCCCTAATCTTTTAGTGAGGCAAGGCGGGTGAGGTCATATCTTTTATTGAACCAGTTTCCGCTGCTGAAAGAGACAAGCTTTCAAGCTAGCCTGAGCTCCAAAGATGCTCGGTGTAGTTCAAAGCTCAGCTCGTTTCTTTCACCAACAGAAGTTGGTCCAATAAAAGATCTGACCTCACCCGCCTTGTCACTGTAATATAGTGAGACCAACATGGCTTCCACAACACAGCAAGCAAGCAAAATCTTTGAACGTTTTTATCAAAATAGTCATTGACCAAAAACCCTGGCTTCCCAGAAATGAAACAATTTTCAACAGCAATTTCGATAATGCTGGCTGTCACATTTACCAGGAAAAATGTCACCAAGAATCCAGTGACAATGAAAAATTTAGAAAAACTGTACAATAGTTCATGAAAAAATTCACATGATAAAAAAAGGCAATTTTGCAACTAAAAAATGTCACTCAGGGCTACGAACTGACCCAGAATCTACTGGAGGGGTCATGTCTGTATTGCTACGTTCCTCCTTCTGTCTAGTCTTACCCCTGAAGTCTCATTCTCTCTGTCCTCACTAGGCCCAGTCAAATTCTCCAGCTTTTTTCAGTTTATACCTGCTGTTCCAGTTTGATCTATGACTCTCCTCTTCCTCATCTCACTGATGCATCCCTGCAGCACCCAACTTTGAATGTCTGCGAGGACAAGTTTGTCTCCCATCTGCTCTGCTGGGTCTCAGGCTGTAGCACAGAGTGTGCAGTAATGCAGGTAAACAGGGAATACCTGAGAAAGAGCAATTCCTTGGTAGCGTGGAAGCTGACAAAGAGGATGGATATTGGGGTGGGAATATGATGAGTCTATCTGAGGCTGAAGGGCACCAGGGCTCAGCCTGGGGAACCAGAGATGTTTTCCACAATCAGCCGGTTCGTCCCTGTTCTAATACAGGTCTCATTCCTGACACTTGGTGTCAGGAACTGATTTGCTTTTAATCCAGTTGTGTTAAGTGTCTGTTTTTCATTTGTAATAAGGCATCACTTTATAGTTATCTGCTGCAGAGAGGCCCAATATCACCAAGAAAGGCAGGCCAACAGGATGTTTTATTGGTATAGGACATGGTAATAGAGATCCGGGATTCTTATCAATAAGTGGCAGAGAGGTTATTGATATAACGCCTGTTTGTTTAGCTACCACACCCTGGCTTCCTAGGGCACGCAGGTTCATATGTGACAGCATGCGCAGGGAAAAACCCAACGGCATCCTCATGTAGCAACCACCTTGTCCTCTACTGGGACTTCCATCTAGCTGGGGTCGAGGCAGTACTTACCTCCCATGTAACAGCCTGGGAAAGGCAGGGTGGTCTTGATCCCCGGACACCTCTTGGGGTCATAGAAGCATAGATTTTAAAGCCAGAAGGGACCTTTGGTTTGCTGTTTGACTGGCTGCTTTCTGGTGCCACTAGTGAAATAGTCTCAGATCTTCTCTTTTTCCTGATCCATAGCCCAGTGAAGCCAATGAAAGACTCCCAAGGACTTCAGTGGGCTTCGGTTCAGAACCTTTGGCACCAGAAATCTGGATTTTCCAGTCTGTAATATATGCCAGTTATGATGCACAATGAAAATTCCAGCATTAGAAGGCTCCTTGGCATGATAATTTTCTCTACGACTCTGTTTTGACCACCACTATCTAATAAGATACTAAACACAACTTGCCATGGTTTTCATTGGCCACAATGTCACAGTCAGCATTGTGTCATATAACTCTAGAGTTTCCAATACACTAGATACAATAAATAAATATAGCAAATGTGGAAAAGTCCAAACTCAGAGAACTGGTAGGTAAAGGTCCCACCAAAGAAAGTCTAATGGAAAAAGGTGTTCAGGAGAGCTGGCAGTTTCTTAATGAGACAATATTAAAGGTACAACAGCAAACTATACCAATGCAAAGGAAAGATAGAAAGAACGGTAAGAGGCCAATGTGGCTCCATCAGGAGCTCTTTAATGACCTGAAAATCAGAAAGGAATCCTACAAAAGGTGGAAACATGGCCGAATTGCTACGGAGGAGAACAAAAGAATAGCACAAGCCTGTAGGGACGAAGTCAGAAAGGCCAAGGAACAGAAATAAAAGCAATAAGAAAAGTTTCTATAAGCACATTAGAAGCAAGATTAAAAATGAAGGAAAATGTAGGTCCTCTACTTGGGAGGGAAGGAGAGCTAATAATGGATGACATCAAGAAGGCGGAGGTGTTTAAAAGGTTAATTGTGACCAGATATTTAGCACTATTAATATTACCATCCAGGGGGAAGGAAAGCAAATGAAAACAGAGAAGGAACAGGCGATGAAATATTTAGATATGTTAGATGTATTCAAGGCAGCAGGCCCTGACAAAATTCACCCTAGAGTACTTAAGGAACCAGCTGAAGCAATCTCAGAACCATTAACAATTATCTTTGAGAGCTCCTGGAGGACGGGTGAGGTCCCAGGGGACTGGAGAAGGAACACGTAGTACCTATCTTTAAAAAAGGGGAACAGTCGGCCTCACTTTGATATCTGGAAAGATACTGGTATAAACAGTTAGTTTATAAGCATGTAGAGGATAATAAGGCTCTATAATGGATAACCAACTTGGATTTGTCATGAACAAATCATGCCAAACCAACCTCATTTCCTTCTTTGACAGGGTTACTGGCTTAGTGGATGGGAGAAAGCAGTAGATGTTATATATCTTGATATTACTAAGGTTTTTGATACAGTCCCACATGACATTCTCATAAGCAAAGTCGGAAATGCGGTCTAGATGAAGTTAATATAAGGTGGGTGCTCAACTGGATTAAAGACCATACTCAAAGTGTAGTTATCAATGGTTCACTGTGACCCTCGGAGGCTGTATCAGGTGGGGCCCCATAGGGGCCTGTCCCGGGTCCAGTTCTGTTCAGTATTTTCATTAATGACTTGGATAAGGGAGTGGAGAGGATGCTTATGAAATCTGAGCAAGACACCAAGCTGAGAGAGGTTGCTAGTGCCTTGGAGGACAGGATCAGAATTCAAAACCACCTTGACAAATTGGAGAATTGGTCTGAAAGCAACATGCTGAAATTCAGTAAAGACAAGTCTTACTTCTTCCCTGGTTGCAGTCTCTGCACTTGGCTCCCATTTCCTGTCTCTCAAAGGTTTTCATTCTTCAGCACTATAGAGGCTTCTCTGCAGTAACATTTTTAATTTAAAAACCTTAGTTTTGGTGCAGAAAGGGTTATGGGGGACACGAAGCGTTTCCCACCAAGAGGACTTTCAGAGAGGAGAAAGGAGCAAGTTACATCTCAAAGGTGCTGCATGCCCCAGTGCTCCTAGGCAGGCGTGTCCAGCTGTGGTGGTGAAGTGTGTTAGTTCTCAGACAAGGTCTCCGGTGCTGGTATTAATGCACACGCCCATTATTTTCAACAACTTAGTCAGCCAGGAGACTCAGAGGAAGCTCTGGTTCCAGCGTGAATGTCAGGGTTATTAGAAAGACAAGGTGGGCGAGGTAATATCTTTTATTGGGGTGAGAGACAAGCTTTCGACCTTACACAGAGCTCTTCTTCAGGTCATTAGAAATCAGTGATTTTATTCTCTTTCTGCATTACCCTTCCCAGCATCAGTGATTTGAATTCAGCTCATTTGATCTACTCAGTCACACGCATCCACACTACAGCACGCAGCTACAGTCTCTGGGTTGGCTGCAGCATGCCAGGATACAGCAAAGGGATGTGATCATTCCCCTCTATTCGACATGGGTGAGGCCTCATCTGGAGCCCTGTGTCCAGTTTTGGGCCCCACACTACAAGAAAGATGTGGAAAAATTGGAGAGTCCAGAGGAGGGCAACAAAAATGATTAGGGGGCTGGGGCACATGGCTTATGAGGAGAGGCTGAGGGAACTGGGATTGTTTAGTCTGCAGAAGAGAAGAATGAGGGGGGATTTGATAGCTGCTTTCAACTACCTGAAAGAGGGTTCCAAAGAGGATGGATCTAGACTGTTCTCAGTGGTGGCAGATGACAGAACAAGGAGCAATGGTCTCAAGTTGCAGTGGGGGAGGTCTAGGTTGGATATTAGGAAAAGCTATCTCACTAGGAGAGTGGTGAAGAACTGGAATGGGTTACCTAGGGAGGTGGTGGAATCTCCTTCCTTAGAGGATTTTAGGGTCAGGCTTGACAAAGCCCTGGCTGGGATGATTTAGTTGGGGTTCGTCCTGCTTTGAGCAGGGGGTTGGACTAGAACCTCCTGAGGTCCCTTCCAACCCTGATATTCTATGAAAGGGCCTAGTGTTCTCTTGCTATTTATTGTCTAAAACAACAGACCTCAGGAATGCTGCATTAGGACCCTGAGATGATGCTGAGGTAGAACTTTGGCCCTGTTGAGGAGCGTCACCAGGTGACCCTGCTGAAGGACCTAAAGGCCTGAATCAGAAGCTTGGGCTTTGACAGGTTGGGGCAATGGGGTCTGTGTACATGGGAGCCAGGCCTACCACTAGCTACCACTGCATTGCTTCTGGTAGTGAGCCTCGCTGGGGCTTTCACCTTCCTTTGTCAGGGTATGTCTACAGTGCCCCACAGGCGAGCCACCCAAGTCCAGGCCCAGGAAGTGGGGCAGGCTACCGATCTCATGCAATCCTGTCTACCTGCACTAGCTGCAGTGTAGACATACTGTGGGGGAAGATCTCAAATTAAAACCTAGTGCCTGCTGACTAGAGTAGAGAGTGAGAAATGAGCCCTGTTGTGCACATCCGTCATTGTGAGAGCTATTCAGATACCGCGCTGGGTGCTGTACAAAACAATCCGTTCAATATTGACATTTATAATACGGCCTTCGGCAAGTCACTTAATCTCTGTGCCGCATCTGTAAAATGGGTACTAATAGTACTTCCTTTCTCCCGCCCTGTGTCTCTCGTCTGTGTCTGTACCCTCAGCGCTCCAGGGAGGTCAGGGTCTGTCTCTTCCCAGGTGTGTGACTCTGCATAGCCTCGCATAGTGGGGCCCTGATCTTGGATGGGGCCTGCAGGGACAACTGGAATGCCAATCCTGATTAATAATGCTGAGATAAATAGTGACAAAACATCATTTTTTCTGAAACCAGAGCACTATGAAGCGGCTAGTTAAAGTAGTTCTGCCAGCCAACCCTTCAGCCTTCCTTCTCCTTGCTGACTACAGAAGAGAACTGTAAGCTCTTTGGAACAGGGAGCATTGTGTTCGGTTTCTCAGGGCCTAGGACAATGGGTTTCTGGCCTGTGGGTAGAGCTCCTGGGCACCAATGGGGATGCAAATCACCCAAAAATTCAGCAGAGCAGCACGCTGCAGTTACAGTAGTGTAATGCCCAAGCAGTGGCCGTATCTGCCATAGCACCAGGAACCCAACTGCCTGCTCCACGAACAGAGAAACAGAGACATGCCTTGCCTGAGACGGAAGGAAAAGAAGAACTCCCTGCAATTTGGCAAATTAGTTTCTGTCCACATTAGCCTAAAAGAAAGAGAAAGTGAGAGAACGAACGCCTAGTAAACACAATGTAGAATCCAGCCGACATTAAGATTCTTTTGTTACAGCTTCCAAAGAATCTTCCAAAGCCCAGCTGGACACATTCAGCTCACAATTCCAAGTCGGTGAAATTACACAGGGGATGGAAGTGACTCAGGGTTCCTAACATCATGTAATATAAGAAATCTAGTGGCTTTTCAGGGCATTTTGTTTGGATCCTGCATCGGCAGCTGATTTGGGCTGGTGGGGTCCCTTCGGAGAATTCATGAAAAAGCCAGGAGGTCAGAGAATGTGATGTTGGTAATTCAGCAGGTGACACTGTTTGCCCTGAGTCAGTATTGAGCTTGTTCCCCAGGGCGGTGTTACAAGAGGTTGTGCTGCAGTCTTGCAGATGAGCAGAGGACTCGAAATGATTGAAGTTAGTTAAGACTGGAGCTGACTGGAGGAAGTTCAGAGGAAGCTAGCCAAGTCTGGTGAATGGGCAGCATGATGGCAGATGAGATTCAGTGCTGACCAATGCAAGGATAATGCACATTGGAAGGAGGCATCTGAACCACTTGTACATATTGCTGTATTCGGAGATGGCTGTAACCGCTCAAGAAAAGGAGTCAGGTGAATGACAACCTCTGTTCACGGTGCAGCAGAACCTGAAAGGTCAGGGTGGGCTGGGGAATAAAGCGGAAAGCATTCTAAAGCGCTTACAGAAACCAGTGGGTGCCCTGACCCGGGATAGCGTGCGCAGTACTGAACAGGCCCAGAGGAAGACCCAGCAGAAACAGAGAGAAACTGAGAAGCTGGGACACAAGGGAGGAGACAAAGGAGGCTGAATGCAATGGTTCAAAATGCAATGAAAAGAGAAGAATAAATGTATTTTTTGGAGCATGTGAAATAACATCATCACAGGGGGCAACAGGAAGTAAGACAGAAATCTATCTGAAAGCGCATGTTTGGGGGCTGTTTTAAGGGTCTGTCTCTGCACCAGTTCAGTCTGGGGGAGCTTTAACATTGATTTCAGTGGGAGCTTAATAGACGGGATGGAGGAGCTGAGGTGGATGCAAGTCGCAGCAGAACAAGTTCCGCACCTTGGGCTGAAACTCAGTCGGCCGCATGCTGGTGGAGTCCCCTGCAAGAGCCAGCTTAGCCTAGTGGATTGCACACAGGGCTGGGAGTCAGAAACTACTGCCTCTGCCACTGACTCACTCTGTGGCCTTGGGAAGTCACTTAACCTCTCTCTGTTTGTTTCTCCAGGAGTGAGCTGGAAATAACAACCCTCACCTACCAATGAAGCATGGCGAGAGGATTACGTTTGTAAATTGCTTTGAAGATTAAGAGCGCCCTAGAAGTGCTAAGCCTCATCATTAGTGCTTATGACAGGTGGGTGGTGTGACATGGGAAGGTAAAGCCCACACCGAGAATGCTTGTAAGCCCTATTTCCTCTGGCAGTCACAAAACAGCTGCTTCACTGGCTGGCTTGTATTCAGGGTTGCTAAAATGTAGGGGTCTGGCAGGCTCAGCAAGCAGAGACTGGGCGAATGGGACCTTTCTCCTGGCTGAACCAGTCCCGTTCCAGAACGGCGTCTGTTCAGCAGCCGACGGGAGGTGCCCCGGGTCTCAGAACCGCACAGCCTCAGCACGCAGCCCTGAGTCTCTGTGGAGAAGTGGGGAGGGCACGTTGTGAGGTTAAGGACGTTCAGGGAGAAAGAGCATGAAACGGCCATTTCAGAAGCAGACGCAATGCGGCGTTACGCAACGAGGGAACCTCTCTCGGGAGGAGTGTGAGAACCAGGGCACCCAGAACAAGTGTGTGTTCTGGGCTCTGCTGGAGCCATTGCAGCTGGGGGTGGTGAGAGCCAGGGCTGTAGTTAGGCTGGGTGTGTGTCCACCCACTTGAGGTTGCTCAACAAACTGAAGCAGAAAACAAGGTATCCCAGGCTGTCAGAACAGCCGTGCACCCATAGCAGACCAGGGCTGGCCTCTGGGGGGCTTGCAGATGCAGGGACTTGTGGGGCGGGGGGGAGCACTGCTTTATGGTCAGAGGAGGCTGTTGGAGCATCACAGAGACTGCACCTGGCTGTATCCCCACTCGGTGACCCTTCCAGGGCACCCACTGAAAGTTTCTGGCTCCCGGACGTCATCTCGTGGGTGGAGGAGACTCCCCCACCCGACTGGGGGTTTTAAGGCTGCCCAGCCCACTGCCTTACGCTCCCCAGCAGACCAATCTGCCTAACTGCCTGCAGCCGCGCTTTGCTTTCTCTCCGAGGACAAAGGCCAGTGGTTTCACCAGTGACCCTCCAGCCCCAGCTCCCCCCAAGCAAAGGCCCTTTAGTGTTAAGGGCAAAGTGTCACAGAAAGAACAGACCATGAACTGCCCATCACCCACCAGAGGAGACGGGTAGGCAACCTCCTTGCCAGCCCTTAAGGCTGTTGGGCATCGAGCAGAAGATCCTGCCCATTTGCTCACTGAATAGGAAAGTGCTGAATCTGTTTCAATACAGCCTCTTATACCCAAAGTCTTGCTGTGTCCCCCATACTCCTGAAAAGGGGTAGAACCCGTCCCTCCCACTGTTCCCCAGAGGTCACGCTTCAAAGGCTGGCTAAGTACAAAACCAGCTCTGGGATTTTTTCATGAATCACTCCCTAGTGATTCCAAGAACACACAAATACACAGCCCGGGATTGGTCCGCGGGGCTAGGGATGCACTGCAGTTCATGCTGTCTGGCCCCTCTCGGAATCAGGGCTGTTGACGGTTTTTGTGCTTTCAACACTAGCTGAAGTCAATGAGAAGAGAGAGCACCCAGCACCTCCAGAATCAGGCCACAAGACAAGTCTCAGGACACCTCCACAAGATGGTGCAAGTGTGGAGACAGTGGTCAGCATCTGTTTCTCATCCCGGTAGCCCCTTTTTGCATCTCCAGCCCTTATGGGAATTCCCTCCAATGCAAGGGCTCTGTAGGACCAGCATACACCTCTATGCCACCCTCCTCCTTGCAGTCCCTGGCCCAAGGGCAGTGGCTAGAGGAGTGGCCAGAAAACTCTGCACTCCAACAATTCTAGACTGCAGAGTAGCCCATAGCCTGCTTGGGTAGGGTTCCAGTAAGAGCTGCTGGTGGGTTTTCTATAGTAGCATTATGATACTTTCTATCTTCTTATCTATCCCTTGTGGTTAGATGTTTGGCTGTGGGTGTGTGTTTATCCTGCGTGCTGTCCCAGCTTTGCACGGACAGTTGGCACAGCAGATCTTGAGCGAACTGCTCAATGACCACAAGATTTGTTAAGGTACGAAGGCATTCAGCCAGGTTTATTGTCGGCAAAGCACGGTACTAGCAGCTGGCAGACTTTACGAGGATACTAAGACATGTATGCCCGTGACAATGGACGCAGTTTAGTCAGTGGCAGGACTTTTTACCCTCCCCCTAGGCTGGCCAAAGACACTCCCTCTCAGATACATTTTAATACCCTGATATAAACAAGTTACCTACTGTCATCCTGACTTTATCTTTTAGGAGGGGTTAGTGTGTTTTTGTTATTTTGGGGGAATGTTTTTGTACCATTTTTAATATTGGGATGTTTTGGTATGTGTTTGCGTAAGTACTTTGTACTTAGCACTTTTCAGGAATGTGTATTTTTGCATTATTAGCCCTGTTCTTGCCAGAGTCTGTGAGCAGGTCCTGCCTCATACCAGGCCTTTAATAAACAGGCTTATGTTTTGGGCTCTTCCTACTACATCCCTTTCCTAATGAGTCCCAACGTTCTGTGGTAACTGCTAATTTAGACCCTGTCATTTTGCATGTCTAGTTGGGATGATGTTTTCCAATGTGCATTACTTGGCACTTATCAAACCTGAATTTCATCTGCCATTTTGCTGCCCAGTCACCCAGTTTTGTGAGATCCCGTTGTGCCTCTTCTCGGTCTGCTTTAAACTTAACTGTCTTGATTCATTTTGTATCCTCTGCAAACTTCACCACTGCCCTGTTTACCCCTTTTTCAGATCCTTTATGACTATGTTGATTAGCATTGGTCCCAATACAGATTCTTGGGGGACACCGTTATTTCTCTCTCTCCATTCTGAAAACTGACCATTTATTCCTATCGTTTGTTTCCTATCTTTTAGCCAGGTTCTAACCCATGAAAGGACCGTCCCTATCCCGTGATGGCTTACTTTGCTTGAGAGCCTTTGGTGTGGGGGGACCCACCCAAGGGTGGAAGGAAGGAGATAATATGGCATTGGGCAGCAGGTCCATGTGTGCACCAGAGAGCACGAAGCAACATTCAGACCTGAAGCAAACAGACACAATGTCCACTGGAGCCAATCGGAGCTGCACCTGCTTCGGCGGGGGGTGAACATGTTCTGTGGTGTGTGTGTGTGTGTGTGTGTGTGTGTGTGTGTGTGTGTGTGTGTGTGTGTGTGTGCTGGAAACCCTTGTGCCGGCTGTTCCACATCGCTAGCCAGCGATGGCAGAAGCGTGTTGCTCAGAGTTGCCACCGGGCCCAGACTCGGACGCTGCAGCAGATTCACTGCAATTCCCTTCTGCACGTGCCTCCGCAGCCCCAGCCTGCTGGGGTCCTGCTCTTCCGCACCAGGAAGGGGCAGGCAAAGCAATGCCAGTGCCGGCCCCAGCAAAGAGAGAGGATTCTGATGGGAGGAAGGGAGCCGGGGAAGATGAAGGCAAGGTGCCCAGCTGCAGCCATGAGTTGAGTGCAGCAACAGGCAGCAGCCCCTGGACACAGATGAACGGTGCCACCCAGCTGCCTGCTGGAATGGGCTGGGTTGTTTCATTTGGCAAGAAGATCAAAGAAGCTGCGAGTGGGAGGAAGACGAGCATCCGTCCTGGGGCTCTGGCAGGAGGAGGAGGTGTCTCTGTCTGTGCGAGGGGGAAGGCGAGGCAGAGAGGAAGAGTCTGGAGGAGGAAGGTTCTCAAGTCTTCCACTTTCATTTGCTCCTGTCTGAAAAGCCCCAAAAGCTGGCCCTGGACAGGGCAATGCCAGCTGCCTGCGTGGAGCCTGCTGTCTTCAGCCAGTCACCTTTCCCCTGGCAGCGGGTGGCAGCAGCTGTCTTTGTTTGCAGGCAGTCCAATGCAAACATCCTCCCTCCACCCATCCCTGGATCCCAGCTGCAGAATGTCAGAGCGGGGGCGGGGTGGGGGGAACAACCCCCGGGAAGTACTTTTAGGAGGGTCAAACAGACTCATTATTGTGAATCCCAACTACCATCGGAGTGGTCAGCTCTGATTGTCCGAAGCGCTCGGGTTCCAGGTCCATGCACAGAGCTCCATGACCCCTGGGGCACAAGTGTCTCACGCCTACAGAGACGTCAGTTCCAAAGCTGTGATCCAACATCCCACTGGGGCAATGGACTCCCTTGGACTCCAGGGAGCTTTGGCTGAGGCTCTGTTACCATCTTACTCCCGCGCTTCCTTTCTGGAGGCAGCCTGTGCAGCCGGGGAGTCTTGTGTCTCCCGCCTTCTGTTTGCTTCTGGGTCTGGCAGGCATCACTCAGAGGTGGGTTTTAATGCAGGATCTGAAGGGAAGGAGGGCAGAGGCCTGACAGGTTAGTTCAGAGGCAGGTCCTGATGCATCAAGGGCAGCACGGAGATGTTTCAGAGCAGCAGCTGTGTTAGTCTGTATCCGCAGAAAGAACAGGAGTGCTTGTGGCACCTTAGCCTCCTGTTCTTTTTACAGAGATGTTTGTGGGCAAAATGAGTGTCCCAGACTGGCAGGTCTGTTGGAGCGGAGAGGGTGGACTGGAGGTGGCGGTGTGATGGGAGAGGAGAGCAGATGAGTCAGGAGGGGCAGAGCTGTGCAGGGGTCTTGGCAGCGAGGACAAGACACTTGAGTTTGAGGAGGCGGAAAAGGGAGCCAGTGGCAGGATTCATAGAGGGAGTGACGTGGCCAGAGTGACAGGCAAGGAGGATGGATCCTACCAGCTGCCTTTCAGTGCAGGGCATGGAAAAACCTGTGGGGAAAAAGGTTGGGCCTGGGGACTTTTGATTCATCTTCTAGTGATATTTTTTTAAAGAATCTGTTACTCTGTGATGTGA
Organism: Mauremys reevesii; assembly: GCF_016161935.1. Taxonomy (NCBI): domain Eukaryota; kingdom Metazoa; phylum Chordata; order Testudines; family Geoemydidae; genus Mauremys; species Mauremys reevesii. The sequence continues at coordinate 1,976,626 of NC_052630.1, forward strand.
CGCTTTTTAAAGCAACCTTCACTGATGTCTCCACGTACCCTGCCCAGCACCTGTGAGAAGAATCAGGCCTCCCAGCATTGAGTTTCAATCACTTCCTCTTCAGTCAAATTCCACTTCGTCCCTCGCTGACCAAAATTAACCAACCACCCAAAAAGCTGCTGGTGAAGTTCCCCAGACACTTTCGCTTGCTTTATTCTCTCCTTCCCGTTCTGTAGCAGCTCACTCCCCACCCTTGCAGCTCAGGCTGTTTCAGATTAGGCCTATTCCTATTATTTATGGTTTGGCCTAGGCTTTATGACTGGTGCGGTACTGGCTCATAACTGCAGGGCTGCCAGGCAGAGAGAAGAATCCACATACTCAGCCCACGTTCTCAGTCAGCATCGGCTGCCTTGTGTGGTGTGTTTGCATTAGCCACTGCTCAGGGTCCATTTGGGCCTCTCGTTTCTGTGTCAGTTTATAAGACAGGCAGAAATGGAGGGAGAACAGGATCCCCCAGGGAGGAGGGAGCAGCAGCTTCTGGATGAATTTGACAAACCCAACAATAGTCTCCGCCTTGCCAAGGACCTGGCCAGGAGCTATTTGTCAGGATTCCAAATCAGGATTTGTTTATCTGCCTCTGTCATCTGGCACAGAGCTGCAGCGGGTGGCACATGATCCGGGTGAGGCTCTGCTGAAAGATCAGGAATGCGGACAGCTGTGTGGCACTGCCTGGCTCTGGAGACGGAGCGGGAGAAGGAGCCTTTCATCTCAGGATCACGGGTTCCAATTTGACTCCAAAGTATGAGTCTATCGATTGCAAGCTCTGGAGTCTGGAAGGCAGTTCCCAGCCAAGTTCCAGGGATGGGAGTTTTCTTATCACTCAGACACACACACAAAACAACCCCCAGCTCCTTCAGCCCTGACTTGAACACCTCTGTTGGCAGGTTTAGCAAAGAGAACAATGATTGGAAGTGCAGCTGGCCCTGCAGCCTGTGTTGTGACAGCGGATCCTGCAGGAACGTTGACATGGGATTTAGGGAGGAAGGAGAAAACCTTTCACTGCCTGTTCTAGGGCATAAAGAGCTCCCCCGTCTCGTGCATGCACAATTAGGAGCTTTATACCAGCAGGACAGCGAGTGAGAAACCGATATGTCTAGGAATCCACCTGGGTAAATGGGCAAAGCACCTCCAATGCCTGCTGGGGGAGACGTTCATTCCAGAGAGGAGGCTTCTGTTTCCCTGCCAAGCTGCCAGAGGGCAGGGCTGGTGCTACGTGGTGTGGAGTTCAAAGGGATTGAGTGAGGCCTATTAAAGTGGTTTATGTGGAGCAATCAGTGTCATTAGGCTGCACAAGTTCTTCCATGTACCATTCCACCCCATGCTTGTTGTTGCAGTGAATAGGGCAGGAGTGTCCTGTCCTGGCCACCTGACAGCTACCAAAGGGGGAAACCCATCAACGCCGCCTCAGTCATTGGTTTGTATCCCTGAAACTAAGGAGTGATCATTCGCAAAGCTGCTCCCAATAAGGACAGCACAACAACTGGAGCCAGGAGATGCTTACGGCTTTTGTTGGGGTTAGCGTTGTTCAGGATATAGGAGGGGAAATGCTGCCCGGTGCATAAGTTGTGACATCCAAACAAAGACGTTCTTCTGTTTCCCTTAATGGGCAGATAATCCCAGGAGTCATTCATGCTGCTAATTCCTCCCACCTCCCATCTTGCTCCTGTTTTGAAAAGCTCCTAAAACCCAGCAGCAAACCCAGTCAAACTAGAGACCCGACTAGCCCAGGACTTGGGCCTTTGAATGCAGCGGGTCTGATTCAAATCACTGGATCCAGAGGCATCTTGCCATGTCCCCCTATGGAAACCCTGGCCTATTTCTAGTTCTGCTCCTGATCTGGCCCAAATCTTGTGAAACCAGATTGATTTCCTTGGGCTGACATCTTGTGAGAACAGCTCATGAGCTATCCATGGCTTGACAACCAAACTCACCCCCCAACATTAGCTTTAATGCAGCTTCAAATACAAATGTAAACCAGACCGTATTCTCCGCAGCCCGCCTCCAACAATTCCCCCGCCCCCCAAAAGCCTCTGTCTCTGCTCCTGGCATAGTATTGCTTTGTGCCTATACATGAGGATCTCTCCACCGGATGAACTTTAGTACCATACGCCCACTGGCGCTGTTACCATGTGCCTTCTGTCTGACGTCAATCTGAAATGACGTAAGAACATGTTCCTGTTCAAACCATTCAGTGTATCTGTCACCCATTCCCAGACCCTACTGACTTGCAAAATCAGCTTGACATATTCCAATTCACCCCATTAAGTCACATTATTCATAGTTACTAATGACGAATTCCTTCCTTTTTAGTTGGCTGACTATAATTACATTCCACCCGTCTGCACTCAGCATCAGTTCTGTCCGTGTTGGAGAAGGTTTTTCAGAATGTTAATGCCTCTAAATTTATTATCAAGTGAGACTGAACCCCCCTTTTAAGTTGAAGCCATCTTTGTAGGAAAAGTGCAGGTTCCTAAATTAAAGCCACACCATAGTTTCATTTTAAACCATTGTACCTCTTTACTGTGTCCTGTGTAACCCTAATATCTCTTGTGTCTGCTAGCATTCAGGAGTTGCATTCCAATCATGCTGGAGACCCTAACCCTGCATCAGATGTGGTACAACCACAGAGCAAGAGACGTTCCCTGCCAGTCTATATTGACAAGCTAATGGTGGCAGGAAGAGAAGCATCGTATCCCAGTTTACAGATGAGAAACTGGCCAAGGTCACATGGGAAGTCTATGGCAAAGCTGGGAATTAAGCCCAAATCTCCTGAATACCACCCCAGTGCTTTATCGACTAGCAGTCCTAACTTCTGTTCTGAATCGCCTGTTTCAGTTTCAGCCTTCAGTAAATTATACACTAGAATGTTTATTTTTCAGCACTGTTCTGTGTATGCAACACACTTTCATCTTTTTTCCTTTTGATGTGTAAGTATTTCTTTAAAGTTCACAAAAAATAGAAAGTATCGTACCTCAGTCAGGATCTGGTTGTACAACACAATCAAATGACACCACAGACATAGATACCAAAAAGTGACTAGTCCCTGCAACAAACACAACTGAGAAACGAAGGTCTGTAATGAAGTTTTCAATTCAAAAAGTCTGGACAGTAGAGGTGCTAATTTTAGAAGTACCAGGAACCCACAATACCCATACAGAAGCTTGTTAACATTTGTGCAGGTATTACGCAGATTAAAACATCATTCAGTGACATAATAAAAATACCCTAGAAAATCCAAGGGATAGTCTAATAAATTATTAAGCATCTCAGCAATTAGCCTCTGAGAGAACTTAATCCACACCCATTACTCATATTGGACCCAGTTCAAGAATGCACATAAGTACGTGCTTAAATCCATCCCAATTCAGGTAAACACTTAAGCACTCATTCTGAATAGGGATGCCAACCTGAGCTGGGGCTGTGTTGTGTTACCATCCCATTAGATAAAGACACTTACCATCCCATTAGATAAAGATCCAAAGGAAGCAGCTATCCCAGGAAAGATTGGAAAATGGTTCCCAGCAGATGTGCTGCTGATAAGGAACAAAGGATCCTTTGTATTGCTCTGTAATGTTATTAGGGTCCTTTGGCACACCATGTGTTTGTTTAAAAATTGTCACTGCAAATTGTTTGAGTGTCTTGGCTGGACACGTAATCCATTTGGGTGCTGGCTTGTTCCAGTGTAAATATCCTGGCCTCATTTATCTTGTTTTCATGAGCGTCTGGCTCTTTTCACAGGGCTGTTGATTCTTTGGGTTCTATAAACTGCCTCAGTGGAACCGTGTGAACACTTTCTGTTCCTTCAGCAAATCTCATCATCATGGAGTGGATTCAGCCACTCGCTAGGAGGCAGGAGAATTCATGTCACAGCAGCAGCAGAGTCATGCAAACCGGGTGACAATCAGCGCAGAATGCTTTTCCTATTTCACATAGTGGAATTAAGGAAGCAGAACGCTTCCCAGGCCTTTCAGCAAATAGCTCAGGTTTATGAATATTGCTTGTTAAATTTCCAAACCCAAAAGCATCCGAGGCACCTTGCAGGTGTGGTCCTGGCCCCGGGGAATTTGCAGTCTGATAACGCGATGTAGGGATCACACAACAGTAAGGTGGGGTGGCTGCTTACTCAGCAAGACCTAATGCACATCATAGTGCAGCAAAGGGTTTTTTAAATGACACATACTAAAAATAAATCAATACATTCAAGTCCTTCCGTTGACAAGTGCGCTGGCCGAGACGGGTTCCCAGGGCGGGACTGGAATGCGTAATAATGGCCTTGCTGAGGAGCGCAGGAAGGGTGTTCCATGGGTAGGTGTGGAAAACAGCCTGGAGCTGTGGTGAGAACAACCGGTGGCAGGGTCTTTAGCAGAGTGGGAATGCAGAGGGTGTGTGGAGAGACCCTGTTGCATAAGTAGTGAGGGGCAATTGGGACTTAACCTTCCAAATCATCAGTGGATCTCAAGGGCCTTAATTCACCCCACCCTGTAGCCTACATGAAATGAATTGGGGTCTGAATCCAGCTGCGTGTTTGACAGCCCAATTAAATGTCCCTGATTCATATTTAATCCAGTACTAATTAATGCTACCACATCATAAGCGTATGTCTGCCCTGCATCTCCGACAGCAGATGCCATGATGTCACCAGCCAACGCTATTAGTATGGCAAAGCTTGGTCCCTGAAGCCGGCACGAAAGGCAAATAGCCGAGGAACAGGCATGCCAGGGCATGAGACGCCAAGGTGGCACTGGAACACAGCAACACTGACTCCAGCCCTGACCGAATCTACAGCCAGACTCCGGGGAACGGCCCTTCCGGGGGTGGGGGCCTGTCTGCATGGGCAGCGGGTATCGAAGGCTGGGGAAGGCTGAGCCTCCACAAACAGCCTTGCTCCGCCCCCAGCCCCCTTCCTGCTTCCCGGCGCTGTGCTGTGGGGGGCTCTTCCCTCCATGGCTGGGGCCCCAGGATGGGGCTGGGGCTAATGGGCCCGGCCTGTGCTCCGGGGATGGGGATGTGGGTCCGCCCCACCCGGAGCTCCAGGCAAAGCCAGCGGATCCAAGCAGGGGCAGCGGAAGGGGGGAGAGAAGGTTACACAAATGTCCACATCACCATATTGACAATCACACTTGGCCCCCTCCTTGGCAAACCTGACAAAGAGGCAAGTGACAGGGCTGGGTGGGCCGTGGAGACTCCTTCCCCGTCCCGGTGCTGTGCCTGTGTGGTGGGTACGTAGGACTCGGGCTATCAGAGCTGTGAATCCCAGGCCTGCTCACAGGCAGACAGAGAGAGAGGAACATCGACAAATGAAACTTGGAGCTGACTTTTGGGATTCCATCGGGAGTATTGCATTCCAGAGGATGTCTACACGCCAATTAAAAACCCGCGCCTGGCCCGGGCCAGCTGACTCAAGCTGGCGGGGCTCAGGCTGAGGGGCTGTTTGATTGTGGTGTACGCATCTGTGGTTTGGGGACCCTGATGTAGGAGTGTATCAGAGCCCAGGCTCCAGCCCAAGCCCAAACGTCTACACTGCAATTAAACAGCCCCTTTGCCCAAGCCCCATGAGCCGGGTCAGCTGGCCCGGGAGAGCCGAGGGAGTCTAACGGCACTCTAGGCAAACCCTCAGTGACTCAGACACTGGGACAGAACCTCGTGGGCAGTGGATCTGTGCTAACTACTAGTCTGACCATTAAGGGACCCAGGGCATGGGGAGATTCACCACTTCCGGGAAACAGACGTTGCCTGTCAATGCCCCACCTTCATCCAACTGCACTGGATAAACCCTTTGAGCATGTTCTGCTGGATAACCAAACCTCCTGCTCCAGGGCACAAGATGATCCTTGCAAGAGTCAGGACGGACTTCCTCTTTGCACGACTGGCTAAGTGCACTGAGGTAGGTTTCATCGAGTGTCAGGAAAGTGCAACACCAACGGACTGATCTGGTGAGGCGAATCCTAGTTTCCTAGACCCAATAACTGAGCTGACAGTGGCTAATAGGGATTAGAATGATACTTAATCCACCAGATTTTCCATTCCCCTTCTAATAGAAGTTTAATGTCTTCAGTGTCTCAGGTGTCCATGTCACACCACTATAACCCTGCCATGCCGGGGACACCAAGACGTAAGCATCACATTGTGGGAAGACTGGCACAGGGAGGCTTTCAGGAGCACAGCGGGTTAAATGTAAAGATTAGGGCTGATTGAAAATGTCCGTCAAAACCTTTATTAAGGCCAAATTGGGCTTTCTACTAAATGAACAGTTCTGTGGAATGTACCTGCTTGCCTTGAAAATGTTCAGGTTCTCGTTGGAAAACTGGAGTTTTCAATTTGCAGCAGTTTTTGGCTTGAAATTTTTGGTTTTCAGTTGCCGAAAACCAAAAAAGTTGCAGTATTCTTTTTTTTTTCCTCCCATATATCGAAATTTTCCATGGAAACAAAACCACCCATTTCTGACCAGTTCTAGAAAAGCTACTTTCGAGTGCACACTTCCCTTCCCATAATTCCTATATCCTCCTCTTTCCTCCAGCTCTTCACCCCTTCTGCACAGAAATCCCCCAGCATCCCTTGCCCTCATTGGATGGTGTCAGGGTTGTTTCCCGACTCTGGCACTTTGAGCGCAGAAGGTGGGGGCCTCAAGGACTCTAAAAATTAATACTGGCCACTCCAGGCTTGTATTAAACTCCCAAGGTTACGGCTTTTCTCTGACCTTGGATTGGTAGATGCTGCCACCACCCAAGTGCAGAATCTCTTTGAGAGCCCAGGAAGGTGCACTTGGGAATTCCTTCCTGTGGGTACCCTCAAGCCCTTTCACACACACACCCCGGAAAAGAGCTGAGAAAGGGGAAAAAAAGGAAATCAGCTGTTGCCAGCAGCTAATTAAACAACATGTGCAGAAACCTCTTGACACAAAAATCCAATCCTGGTCTTAAAAAAGGTAAATTTTATTTAAAAAAAAGAAAGAGAAGAAAATACGTCTGGGAATTTAGGCTTTTGCTAGATTTAAAAAAACAACTCCTCCAAGGCTTAAGCATCAAGAATAGCTCCTTGAGGTCCAGCTTAGAGGTTACAAGCAAAACAAAAGCACCTGGGTTTAGCACAGAGGAGTCCACAAGCCATAAAGAAATAAAAGGGACAAACCTAATCGCATCTTCCTAGACATTTCCTGATCTACTTACACATCTGGGGTCTCAAATGAATAGTTTCTAGGTATGAGACTGATGATTTTTCATATGTGGCCCAAGCTTCTCACAACATAGCAGTTGGCGTGTCTGCCTCTCCCCGGAGAACAACAACAGCCAGACAAAAGGGGAGTCTTATTTCAATTTTAATAAGTTCTAGCCTTCCCATTGGCTCTTTTGGCCAGGTGCCCACCCACTTCCTTTTACCTATGCAGAGCAGTGAGACTCTTTAACCCTTTGCAGGTAGAGCAATTAGAGAACAGCTACTCAGAGGGATTTTATAGCTACTGGCTGGCTGGGTGTCCATAAAAGGGGGTGACCCCTGCCTCATTTATCATAGATGGTGAGTCTCTTCCCCAAATTCCCCAAGATGAATGGCCACCGACTGTTGAGGGTCCATCAGACGCACACTTGAAAGGTGATTACTCTCTAGTTTGCAGTGGGATATTCTAAAGTTCTGACAGTGCAATTAAGCAATCCCACAGGCCAGGCACGGTGGTACTAACGCCAAGAGCCATAGACAGCCAGACTCTGCATCTCTTGGCCTCCTCCTGTTAGTGCAGGTAATTTCCCTTCATCCTGCAGGGCTGGAGGGGTCCCACCTGGCATCACTTAGGTTTGGAATGTCTGGGGTCAACAAGCCACTTCTTGCTTTGGGGACCTAGTCAGGACTTGATTTTGGGGGCACTGTCTGGGAATAGGAGCAAAAAAAGCTGCTCAGTTTAAACTGACCAATTTCTGCTCCACAACAAACCTTTATGCATGAAAATGGATTTACTTGCACGCCACTGCAGATTGGATCCAGAGTGAAATGTTACTGTTCCCGTTGGCCAATGCAAATGTTTCCAAGCAATATCCTCCCTCTGGGTGGATTGAAATCGGCCATGTTGGCAGCACAGGGACAGTTTTCTCCCTGGGATGGGGGAGGGAACGCCTGCCTTTTATTTCCATGGGAAATTCAAAGCCACAGTGAGAAATTTTCTGCTTTGTCCTGAACCAGTCAAAATGGGATTTTACGTTGGGACACAGGGTTTGCATACAGCTTCAGGTGCACTAGCATGCAATATTTAGCTTCCAGCAGTGGCCTATGCCTGATGCTTGGTGGAAGGCATAAAATACCCCAATGCAGCTGTCTGGTTGTGTAATGCAGCACATGAAGATAAAATTCTTTTCTAAGCCTTGCAGGTGATCAGTTTATGCCCTGAATTATGAGATTTTGATGACTCCTCTCCAACCTGCAAACCAGCTTTTGCAAACACAGTCAGAGCTTTGGATTTGGTCACCCCCTTGGTCAGAGAGTCCTGTGATTCAGCGAGGGGCTGTGCTGATTTTGCCCCATGTGATCACTTTTCCTGCAGGGACATGTGCAAACCCAAGCCCCTTGCTCCAGTGTGACAGGTTTTAAGGGGGCAGATCATGCCTGTGCAGGTGTGGCCGTTAGAGCGGTAGGAAATTTCCCACAGAACTCATGGAGAACACCGCTGCTCTGGTACCCCGCGCTCTACTCTGGCTCCCCGTTGTCCAGGTCAAGGGCTGTGTTCTGATTTTCAAAGCCCCACAGGGCTTTGGTTGCAGCTTCGTGAGTGTCTCTCACTCTCTCTAACCACAGCCTCCTACACCAGCTACATTCTTCTGGAGCAAAAGTTCTTGCCCAACATGGGACACTGATGCCTGGGAGTATGAGCAGGTCCAAGATTATGTGCCTGGTGGAACGGGAATGACCCCTAACCAGTCGGCATCCACAGCTAAATGCAACTCACCTTTGTCCTCATTAGTACCCTCCTCCTCGGACTTTGTATTCAAGCCGGGGTCAGGGAAGGACGTCTTAGAGATTCATAGATTTTTAAGGCCAGTCGGGAGCATTGGGGACGTGCAGTCTGATCTCCTGCAGAGCACAGGCCAGAGAATTCCAGCCAGTGATTCCTCCATCAACCCTGTAGCTTCTGGCTGAGCTAGATAATCTCTTCTAGAAAGAGTCACCCAACCTTGAAGGGAGACAGAGCGTTGCTGGTTTGACGCTTGGGAGGCTCTTGGACACCATGGTGATGGACACCAACATAACAACCTGGATGAATAGGCCAAGATAGGTGTAACCCAGCTCTGGCTATCTGATCCATCTGTAAAATGTGGAGAACAATACTTAAGGGATTTGCAGGGATTTATTAGTGCTTTGAAGATGGGACGCGTGAAGCTTTATTACTATTATCATCCCAAATGAACCTGAACCCAGCCTTGCGAAATACCCCTATCACTGGTGCTCAGATCAACCCTGCAGAAAGCCCTGTTCAGAGTGCAGTCTGCAGCATGCCGCGGTGCCTGACGGAATGGGCATGTATTACAAAGGACACAGGTATGACAATAAGGTCCATGCTCTAGTTCAGGCACAAGACACTGATCATTGTTGTTCCCATTACTGTATTATTATTTAACTGGAGTATCAGAGCCCCAGTCATGGACCAGGACCCCCTTGTGATTGGCCCTGTAGAAACCCAGAACCAAACATGATCCCTGCCCCCAGAGACAACTGGTGGACAGAGACAGATGTGAGGAGCAAGGAAACAATGAGGCAATAATGGGCTTCCTGCAAGAATTGTTGGGTAGAAATTCTCTGGCCTGTGTTACGCAGGAGGCAGGGCCGGCTCCAGGCACCAGTGCAGCAAGCAGGTGCTTGGGGCAGCCAATGGAAAGGGGCGACATGTCCAGGTCTGCGGCGGCAATTCAGCGGCGGGTCCCTCAGTCCCTCTCTTCCTTTTTGAGCTGCCACCGATGTGCCGGCTCTGGCAGGAGGTCCGGCTAGATTATCACGGTGGACCATTCTGGCCTTAAAATCTGTGAAAGGATGAAAGAGAGTAGTGGGGGAGGGTGGAGATGAGGTGACAGAAGGACTGAGAGGAAAGAGAGGATGATGGTGTTGTTGAGAGTTTATAGCTAGTTTGGTCACTGTCTGTTTTATTGTTCCCTGAACTTCCCTCAGGTTGATACTATCTCTCTGGCAATGTGGTGTCCAGAAGAAAGAGTATTCTTCCGGGTGTGCGTGCACCAGACAGAGCTCACTAGAGAAGGCACTGTTAGCTTCTGGCTTTGAGACTTGATGGTTTTCATATACAGCCCAAAAGTACACTGGTGTTTTTATCAACAGCTACATCGCCCTGCCTCACCTAGGTCTCTCTCTCACCCAGCACGTGTGCATTCAGATTACTTCCCACACAAGTAGGAGCCTGCATGTCTCCATCCTGATTCTCACTTATTGATTTCAACCTCCTTTTCTAATCCCTCGAGTTCTCTTGGCACCAGGCCTCATTGGGGTGTGCGGCTCCACCCTGTTTAGCATCGGTCGTGTGCTGTTTACTTTGTCTTCCAGGCCATGAATGGTGAGGTTGAATACGACTGGAATTTCTAACACCATTCCTTGCATTTCTCATTCGACACCTCCCCCGAGTTGATACGTAGCTGTTTATCCTCGTCCTTTGCTTTCATAGTCTTTTAGCCAGTTTTTAATCCTCATGCCAGTGTTCAGCCCACACATCTATATGACATCATTTAATACATACTTCACAAGATACTGCCAAATCCGTTACTAAAATCCAGTGTACCCCTTGTGCAGCTGGGCTCTGCTCCAGCAATCAGCTCTAATTGGGCAGAGCCCCACTGAAGTCAATGGGGCTACATTGCATCTCATTGCAGGACTGTGACTGAATCTGGTGAAGTGGTCTATAAAAGCAATCAAGTGTTTCGGGCAATATTTACATTGTATAAACTCATGCTATCTATTCCTCATTGTTCTGCCAGGGGCTGATCTTGCTCCCATTGGAATTAGTGGTGAAGCGGGCCAGACCTTTACCCCCAACAGATGTTTAGGATTTTTCTTCTCTTCCATGATTTTATTTGGCAGTTAGAATTATGGGATGATGATTGCTGAGGTCACTTTTCTTTCCTTTTCTGAAACTTGGCATTACATATTCCTTTATTTCTAATAACAAAATATCCCTGAACAGCATATGACTGTCTCACATTTATATGTTGCTTGAAGTGATTCGGAAGCAGACTGGTGTACTGGATAGGACCCTGGAATGGGAAGAGGGGACTGGTTCTCCTGCTCAGCCAATAACCTTTAGTGTGACCTTAGGAAAGTCACTTTGCTTCTTTGTGTCTCAAATTCTCCACCTGCAAAATGGGTGGGAGATGTTACTCACCTTCACTTTGAGGCTACACATGAAAAGTGCTAGAGGGACCTGGCTCAAAGCCCAGGGAAGTCTTTCAATGGGGCTTTGGATCCAGCCAGAAAGAACATCAACAAATGTTTCTGACAATTGAGTCTTCAGTCTACAGATTGTTCCACAGCAATTTATTTTCAATATTCATATTGAAATTGAGCTGTGGTGGTTAGTTGTGCCTGGACACAGGTCATAGATAATTCCTTGCCTGTAAGTGGCATTTCATCCAGAGGGTCTCCAGGCCAGAAATAACTGGCTGTTCCTTTGCCCTCTTCCCTGCCACGCACAAAGTGGGACCCTTCCATAGAAGGCGATTCCTCATCTTTGCTTGGAACAGGTCAAGTTCACCAAAATTGCACCTAACGTGCTGCTTCTCCTTGCACTCAGGACTTCTCTGCCCTTCAACCGTTGAGCCTTTAATTACTGTGGTCTATTTGTTTCTTAGTTTGAGCCATCTCTTTCCTGATTTGGGGAAATGACATTGTCACCACAAATTCTTTTCTTCCACTGAGAACAAGACCAGCTCCCTGTTCCTTTCTGCAGGACTCATATTCTTGAGCTTAAGCATTGTCTTTCATGCCATTTTCTGTGCCCTCTCTAGGACCTTCTTTCTGCTAGACAGGCCCCAGCTTGGCACATAAGGGTCCTTAGGAGCCTGATGAGGTTTCGCCTCTCCTGCCTCATACAATGACAACATCCCTCTTACAAAGACACTACTCTTCTTTCTGAGGAGCAGTGCCCGTGTGGGATCTAACGAGTGCCATGAGCAGTGCTAATGTCCTCTCTTTTGAAGCATGTCCAAAGCCGTGGAGTGGCTGGAAGGAGTTAAGGATCCTGGATCCCTGTGAACTGCAGAGCGTTTTCCGTAGTGTTGCTGTTGTGTGAACTCTAGGAACTGTCTGAAAGGGCTTGACTGTGTTCAACCGGGCACCAAGTCCACCATTTTCAAACTTGGATGCCTAGAGCTAGCTAGGCACTTACATTCATTCCTAGGCCCCAGAATCAAAGCGGCCTGATTTGCAGAGGCTCTGAGAAGCCCCCAGCTCCTGCCGACATCACTGAAACCAGGTCATTAAAATAGAACCCCTAGCAGCTATTGCCTGCAAATATAGGATGCAAAATAATGTGGCGCCTAGATAAGCACTTTGATTTCACTAGCCACCCTGCAGAGTGTCCCATGGTGAGACTCCTCTGGTTGTGTTCAAAATTGACCTGATCCATCTGTAAATTCCTTATTTTGACAAAATCCAGGGCGTGACTCAAACATGTTCTGTCCCTATGGAAATTAATGGTGTTGATGGAATCATTAGAATTTGAAACTCCCCTCAGCAAACTGGTTTCACAGCTAATGATGGTTCTTGGGAAAGTTATATCACAATCAAGGCGGAGTATCTGGCCACCGATAAATATATGATCCCAACTCTCTCACTGGGATTTTACCAAGCAATACAGTAACAGACTAGACACAGGCCAACAGCCACTGTCCTTACCATGAAGACAGCAGGTACCTTTGTGTTCCTTGCTCTGGCATCTTTCTGCTGCTTCTCAGGTGAGTAACTTTTGCTGTAATCTGCTCAGGATCATATAAGTGACACTTCAAATCCTAGGAAGCTTTGACGAAGGATAGAGATTAAAATGTCATCGAGCTGGAGAAGTGGCTGGTTCTAAAGAGAACCAGAGCAGTATTAGGAAAAAGCTCCATCATTTTTGCGTTCTTAGCATTTGTAACAAAACTGGCTTTTTGATGAGTATTTGTGAAATTGGCACTATGGATGACTTTGCCATTGGTGACTGGTCTTTTCTCCGGTAAGTGAAAAGGATGGAATTCCCCCAGCGGTGTGAGAGCATCCACTTTCACTCATTGTGATGGGAAAAAATGTAATTCTTTGTTTGTGGAGACTGGACACTTTGCTGTCCAGATTACAAAAAAGAAAAGAAAAAAACAGTAATTGAATTTTTGCACATGTAAGTCAAGGCCAGAACCAAAAATGTAAACTGGTTTTGTGAATTCCTCAAAATGGGAATTTTTCACCAGCTCTGTTAGCACTGAATGTATTTTCCCAGGAACCTACTGGGGACACTGGAATGTTAAGTAAAAGGCTGATGCTGTGGGGTTACCTTTTCTACCATTTACTCATTACATTGTGAAAGGGCGAGTTCTTTGGGGGTTCACTGTGACACCAGAGAGAAAGATAAAACTATCTACAGATAGTAATGATTTAGCAGAGGGATATTTATATCAGCTCTCCCTAAATGCCCCTCTGTGGAGCCTTTATCAGTTGACTAATTTCTTTCAGGCATTGCAGTCAAAGTGGGCCTTGACGAGGAATTTAGAAGGAGAAGTAGTGTGGCCTTATGGGTTAGCTCAGGTGTTCCAGGGGTAAGTGGAGGTGTGGAGGGATAGCTCAGTGGTTTGAGCATTGGTGGGCTAAACCCACGGTTGTGAGTTCAATCCTTGAGGGGGATCTGAGGCAAAATCAGTAGTTGGTCCTGCTACTGAAGGCAGGGGGCTGGACTGAATGACTTTTCAGGGTTCCTTCCACCTCGATGAGATAGGTATATCTCTCTATATATTATATTATTATTTGTGGAAGAAAAGACAAAGTGTTTTGTGGGAGAAACAGCCAAATCTGATAGAGGTTGGCACCCCAGCAAGGCGGTGGAGCGAAGCATTTAGAGTCTAGCGTGGATAAGCAGTAACTGAAGTGTCTTCAAGTCTTTGGTTTTAAGAACATGAAAAATAACACAGCAAAGGAAAGAGAGAAAACAGGGGGAATGTACAGAAATATGGGTCTGGAATGGCAAATTCTACATGCCATGAAAATCTGATATATTACTAGCTAACAAGTTACATCTGTTGGGCCCATTAGTGCATTAGATTAGCCTTCATCCAATCTTTTCCATAATTTGAGTTTATGAAGGTAATACTTTTATCTTAAATTTTCCTCAGGCTTCATAACATTTCATGGTTTGTGTCTGTGTTTATGTTTTTTCCGCAGGTGTTGCCAGCAAAGATATAAATAAGGTTAGTCCACCTCTTTCTGCTAGATACGTTTCCAAAATTAGCTTGTTAGCGCACCTAAAAATAACATGAGAGGGCTGGTAGACTTTAAAAGAAGATCAGAGTATTCCCCCCCGGGGTGTGGAACGGAGACTGTAAATCTCTCAGAGACGTAACTTCCGTCATTGATAATGGGTGTAGCTCACAGCCAGGCTTTGGGATGCTTATCTGAATATATTTGGCCCAGAGATCTCATGAGATGCAGGTGAGAGATAGTGTGAGAGATGCTTTTCTCTTGGTATTTTACAGCTTTTGTTTCTGATCCAACCGGCATCCCACGCTGGTGACAATTAAAACCCATGCAATGTAAACCCACTTTTTTGAATCTCCCAAAAATGATTTGATTCAATATTTGAGCTGAGTCAGCTCAGTTCTTATTTTATGCAGACCCGTTTGCTTATCCCCAGTAAAAGCCCACTTCCTTAAGGAACAATCCAAACGATGACTAGCTGCACAGTCCACATTTCCAGCCGTCTGCCTGTGAGGGCATTGGCTGATGTTCTGGTAGAGAGCGTAATATTCAGCTTGCTGAGAGTTTAATGCTTTGCTGAAGTTCATCTCTTGTAACTGAATCACATGCTAATTGCTCTGCTCTGCTAGAATCACCACGTCTGCACTGGGCTGCCCCTTTTAGGGTTGCGGTCCCTCCTCTCCACTAGCTGCTTTTAGCTCATTCCACTGCCAGGCATGAGAATTTCCAGGAGGGTGAGTCGTTTGGGTTATAACCACGTACACTCTTCTCTCCAAAGTTGTAGCATATAGGAATTGGGTAGTATGCCTTTAAATAGTTGGTGAGCCAGCCTTCTAGTGGCCCTCACTACGTTTCAGAAGCCAGCACAGCCCTGGCGGAGCAGCAGTGTATGTATGTAGTTCGGCTATGCATGTTGCATATAGTCCTGTTCTTTGGACCCCACTGTGTGGTTCTCCATATTAAATAAGTTGTGGAAAGCGCTAAAGACAGGATAATGGGCGATGAGGACTGGGTGCTAAGACACAACAAGAATGGGTTATTGCCTCTAAAGGGCAAAGGTCCTGAAATTTTAACCACTCCGTTCAGGAAAATGTCAAGCTCTGATAACAGTTCTTAAACTCCCCCCTCCCCCCCCCCCCAGTAAGGGAGGAAACCCTCCATGGAATGCTCTCTTTTAGCTTTTGCAGGATGAGTGCATGGAATTTTGGCCGCTCTTACGCAGTGGGAATTTTTATTGCAATAGAGATAACAACCCCGTCCGCGGGCCTGATGGCGAAACACACACCAACAAATGTGTCATGTGTAGAAAGATGATGTGAGTATGAGAAATAAACAATTGTGTCAGTGTAGCTAAAGCAACAGCTCATGCTGCTAGACTGGTTGTTTTCCATGTCTCCTCTCCTCCTCCAGATTCAGTCCTACTCTCGTGGGACTTAATTCCATCTATATGGCATAACCCCTTGGCTGAGGGATATACTGCAACCTCTGACCCCCAGTTCAGAGAGGTTAGTTTCTGATGCCCCAAAACCTTCACTTTCCCCCCAGGAATCCCGTTCCCCTTTGAAGCCAACAATGCAATGGCAGGAAATTACAGTGGACATGTCCAGAAAAAAATCAGTGCATGTTCTTAGCTTCTGGTTTTGCAAATGTGCCATTTAAGGGAAATTTGATATGGAACACACATGGCAGAAATGTCTGGGGGGAAAAGAGAGAGAATGGAGAGAGGCCAAGCAATTTGTGCAGGTGTAGCTAGCTCAGAGCCCGAGTTGTGTCCCGTTGCCTGGCACTGCGGGAGTTAGGACACGTTTGCGGGATGAGGCCCATAGTCGTTAGCAATTTTGGTTTTCCAGCTGAGGTTTGTGCAACTCCTGGTCACTCACTGCCTCCCCTTCTTTCAGGGCAAGTCAAGTGAATAATGGACTAACGGGTGAAGGACAAAATGTGAACAGAAGCCCAACAATAACGGTGAGGCTAAAGGTTAGCCTGGTTGCTACCAAAGCATGAAGGGTTTCTGTGTGCACCCAAAGGAAGAGGTTAGATGAATGTCTCTGGCCCAGTGGTCTTGTGTTGGTTACCTTCACCGCTATGATGGGAAACCCAGGCTCAGTTAATCTGCGAGTAACAGGATGAAGGCCAAAGGCGGCTGTTGTTACCATGCAGGCAGAGCACCAGGTCTGAGCAGCGTTTGGCAAACCAGAATTCAAAGCAATACGTAACTGTCAGATACTTGCCAGCCTGCAATGTACAGCCTGCGTCTGGTCTAGAGCGTCAGCTCTCGGTGCAGGGACGGAGCCTCGTTCGTAACGCTCCGAGCACGCTGCTGGCACTTGAGAAACAATTAATAGCAATAACGCTGCGTGGAAGCTCTGACTAGGGCAGGGCGTGGGAGCAAGTCAGCCCTTATTGTGCCTCATTTATCTCAATGACTTCCATGGCCAGCCCTTTTCTCACGTGGCTGGTTTGCTAGGCAGGGCATCTTTTGGCCCTTTTCCTCCTTTGCTTTTTTTATGTCCATAAGTGGAGTGGCTTGGGTCAAAGGGTGTCAGATCAGATGGGAACCGTCCCCACTTCACTCCTTCTCTGAATAAATGGTGAAAACCTTTAACCCTAGAGAGTCCAGGCTACTTTAAAAATCCACAAGGGAGATGGGGAAAGCTGGTCCATGAGAAATCTAATCTAAACTCCCCCAAGCTTAGTCAAGTGCGATCTAGAGAGAGGAAGGATGGTCCAGTGGTGCTAGCCTGAGGCTCAGCAGACCCAGGGTCAAATCCCTGCTCTGCCACAGGCTTCCTGTGTCATCTTGGGCAAGTCACTTAGTCTCTCTGTGCCTGAGTTCCCCATCTGTTCCCTACTTCACAGCAGTGTTGGGGGGATAAATACATCAACAATCATGAGGCACGCCGGGGTTATGATAAAGGGGGCTAGATAGATCCTGGAAAGTTGTGAACAGTCTGTAGTGTAACCCTACTGGAGTGCTGTGAATTATATATGGAGATCATTAATAAACCAGAAGAGAGCAAAATCCAGACTGAAAGTGTTCAAGCAGATTGTTCTGCAGAAGTTGCTGGAGAGAACGCGAGAGCGGTTTTTTGCTTTCATTCATAAAGTCACATGATACGGGAGGTAAAATGACTGCTGCTCAGTCATGTGAGCCTGTAATGATGTTTTTGTTACCTGCAGTTTCAGCTCTTTATCAGTGTGTTCACTCATGAAGGTCGAGAGAACTATTTTCCTAATTTAGAACCCATTAAATTTTTTTGGGTTTTATGGTTAGGACAGAGGGTCTTGCCTGCACCCCTGTTTGAAACCAAGTTTCTAAATGATAGCTGATAGAATAGAGATGCAGGAACAAATTGATAAAGAACAGCAAGTCACCAGGAGCAAAAGGAATACATCCAAGAGTTGTGAAGGAACCTAAGGATGAAACGACTGAACTGTTAAAAATATATCAGATGGTTGGAGGGTAGCAAATCTTACACATCTTTTTAAAAGGCAGGGGAGGAGATCCTGGGAATTACAGACCAGTGAACCTTAGTTCAGTACCAGCTACAATGTCTGGAATGATAATTAAAAATAGAATTATACAACACATAAGTGTGATATGACAGGGACCAATCAGCGTGGCTTCTGTAGAGGAAAACTCATGCCTTGCTAATCTACTAGGATTTATTGGATATGTCAACAAAATAAGTGTTTCAGACCAGTGACCAGATTTACCTACCCTCCTCCAAGCCACCTTCCACTTCTGCTGTTGGGCTTTTACATGTTTTGTTTGGTGTGTTGCATTGTGCTTTTAGATTTAACTGCTTCTTAATCTATTTTAATGATATGTACAGAATCAGGGCTGCTTTGGAGATGTTTGTAAGTTAAATTATTATCATTGCTCCCTCTGTATGTTAAGAGTTTTGGGGAAAGTGCTAGAATACTTGCATTTGTTGTGCTGTAATACTTTCCTGGCAAGAAAGCCAACATTTCCAAAAACTCAGCCAGTAGAACACGGGAGACACTTTGCATAAAATATTCTACTCCCTTCTGCAGAATGATTGCAGTGAATATCGATCACAAGTCGACGCTAACGGAGAACTCACCTGCACAAAAGAGAATGACCCTGTGCGTGACTCTTCTGGCCGGCAGCACAGCAACAGATGTCTTATGTGTGCAGAGAAGTTGTGAGTACAGAAACTTTCCTCCAAGGAACTCAAGCAAAAGGTGGAACCATGTGCTCCAAGTCGGAGCAACTCATGGGTATAGAGTCCCACCCATGCCGTGCTTTTGAGATCCCTGAATCCAAGTGGCCCACATGAGGTGCTACTGTGTAAGTCTCCAGCAACTGCCCCTCTTCCTCCTTCTGTTTGGTGTCAAGGCCCTGGGGCCAGGTCAGAAGCAGCAGAGCAGAAGCAAAAGCCCAGGAGATGTGGGTAAAGATCGAAAGTCACCACCCCTGCTAGAGGGGAAGTTCTCTGCTATTGGCAGCTCCTGTGAAGTCTTCCACACATCTCCTGTACCGTCCAGATGACCCCCACTCAGCTTCCTTGGTGCATCTGCAGTTGCAGCACTGATATGAAGGCACCATCTCAGCTGGGATGTAGCATGCAGTGGGAACGGGGAAGAGAAATTCAGAGAGTAGCACAGAGCCACCAGGAACTTGTGGGTTTAAGTAGGAGACGGTGGTGTGTGGTAGCATGGACATTTTGGTGGGTGTATGGGGAATATGGAGGGGGGTTCAAAATTGTATTAGGGGCACTATCTGAATTCTGTTATGCCCCAAAGCAGTGTTTCTACATGTAGCTCAACAGAGGTGTTCCCCCAGCACACACCTGCCGTGCTCACTCAGGGTGGGCAGATCTCCTGGGTGAGGGAAGTTGCAGATTTGGGAAATTCTCAGCCTGCTTTGATGTGGCAGAGGGGTCTCAAAGCTCCTTTGACTTGGTATGAACCATATCCCTGTCATGCCATAGCTGGAATCTGTGTTTTTTTGTAGGGTCATTCAATTCAATCATCCACTCATGTTGTTAATGCAGCCTATGTCATGTATGAAGGTTAGAACCCAACCCCCCAAAGCGGGCAGTGCACAGCATACAGGCTATCTAGTTTCCATTCCAATTTTATCCCCCTCCTCCCCCCACTCCTGTTTTTCAATTGACTTGTTTGGTTGGGTATTTCACTCTGTTCTGCTGTTTTCTGCCCTGTTTTTTCGAATGAATTTTTGTCCAAGCTTCAGTCGAGCTTTGGAACAAACAGGATTCAGTTGCAAGTGGGAGTCAGCCAGTCCTGGGCTCACCTTCTCTCCCTGTCCCTTTCTTCCAGCAAACAAGAAGCTCAAAGAGGCATCCAGTTTGGTAGAAATATCCAGCAACCAACTGTGAACAGCCTTGATGGGAACAGCATGTATCAGGTGAGGCTCAACTTTGTGCACATTGCTACCTGCCCAGGAGCGTTTTCCCTTTACACTAAGATAAAGGACATTTATTGATGATCTCTGGACAGTGGCGCAGTCCTTGTGTACTTCACTACCATGTGGAAGGAAACCCAGGTTCTCCTTCGAATGCCCAGTGGCCTGGTATTTAATTTTATTATTTATTTTCTTGCTGCTTTGGTAGGAGATCAAAGTGCAGGTTGTAGCCATGGCTGGGAGTTCAGCAGGAGGACATAAGACATAATGCCCTTCACAATATTGGGGAGAGCAACATTCATATAGCTTCCTGATGCCGGTCGTAGTTTCTATCTTGTGAATGGCATGATAGGCAGCGTCGGAGCAAAGCCGGGAGGGAGGGGATCGGACAGGCCTGCGTAGCTATGGAGGTGGTTCCTGACGATGGAGTGACCTGCACCTTTAAAGCTGCACAGAGGTGACGGGAAAGGGGAAGGGGAAGGAGAAAAGAGTTTTAATCAGATGAAAGAAGGCGGTTACTCACTCTGAGCCTGATTCCGCCTCCATTGAAGGCAACGGCACAATTCCTGCAGCACCGCGCCCTGTCTCACCGAGGAAAGTGGTTTCTGTGGTTTGAGCAGGGGGACCCGGCCTGGAAACAAACAAGGCTGTTGCTGTGTTCAGGATGAGAGAAACTCCTCGTTCAATGCAGTCTTGTGCTGACACACTCTGGGGCATGAAAATGGCCCTTCAGCTTGGATTTCTTTCTTGAGATATCCTTGTAATAACTTAGTGTTGTCTGTGGATTCAGCCAGTTTTCCTCCCCCCCTCCCTTATATTCCGGTTACGTGGTTTTCAGAATGCAGAGAACAGAAACAAACTGCTTCTCAGGCCAGGCTGCTGAGCCATCTGCTGTGTTTTTACAACGAAAGTTTTGTGCAGCCTGAAGGTTGCACAAGTCTCGGTGTTGGCCTCCATACTTCCTCCTGGAGGAACTGTAGCCGGTAGGTCTGGGTGGAGGTAAATCCAGTGGGCCTGCCTCCACAATGACACAAGGAGCAAGGCAATGGTGGATCAGGGCTCACAGAAATCTTACTTCTGGTCACGCCACAGGTTCTGGTGCGTATCAGAGCCTGGCAGGAACAGAATATCAGATGTGCTGCTCCTAGTCCCAGCCAGGAGAGGGTGGTTGGAGTGGCAGAAAGATCTCAAAGATTATAGAAGAGCCCAGAGGAAACCCCATATCCAATGTGCTTCTGTCCCTTTCACAGAATAGCTGCAGCCAGTCTGGTGGGACCTTTCCCTGCTCTGCCAATGGCCAGGCTGCTCAGGGCAATAGCGGACCAAACGGTGGGTGTGGAGGGTGAGTATGGAAACACACAGCTCCTTCTGAATGACCAAAGCAATGGCTCGAGCTGCTGTCCCACTCGAGTCCCCACCTACGGTGACAACCTGAAATCAGGCGAAGTTACAAGTTATGGCACTAACCCTTAGTGGGGAGAAATAGTTCCAGCTTCTGACCCCCCAGATCTTCTCTGTCTGTCCTCCCAGAGAAATATTTCTGGCGTTAGCCGACAGCAACAATCCCCAAACAACAATGGAATAATACTAACCTAAGCTACAGTGGTTTGCGCTCTGCCAAATATTGTAGCAACTTTTAAATGCTCAGTCTCTCTCCCCCGCCATGCCCACCCTATTCCAAGGAGCCGTGTCACCACCGCTCATTGGGAAAGGCAGACAGAACTGGGCTCCAATTTCACTGATGCCAGCTCTCCCCTGCAATGGTCTCTTCCTTCCGAGAGCCAGGCTCGTGCTGTTCTGGAATTGCCCCATCAAACAGCAGCATGTAGAACACAGGGTCGCTGAGTTCCTATCTGGGTGGGTGCTGGGCGTTCTGACTGGTGTGCTCATTGCAGTGAGTGACATCAGAGAATATTGTCACTGTTGCCTTTGGCCTGAGAACTTAGCCAGTATGCGAGGCCTTGCAGGGCTGTTTCCATCTGGAGAAGACATTGACGATAAGAGTCAGGTTTACTCGTGGTGCAGTCTTGTTTCTTGCAGACATGTCCCCGCTGTCCTATTGCCCTGACCACAGGAGAATACTATAGCAGGCTGTTTTCTCGCTCCAAAATCCCCTAGTCTGCCAGTTCAAGGGGCTCTGTGCCCAAGAAGCTTTGTCTTTCTGCCTTCTCTTCAGGGTCATGTTCACAACTCCCTCCTCCTCCTCCTCCTGGCTTTCTGCCTTCAGCACACAAAGCCTGCAACCAATCTGCGAGCCACTGTATTTGTAATCCGGGAAACCCCTCCACACACATGTTTTAGCTCTAACCTGCCATGTGCCTTGGGCAGTCCCTTCATTGTTTGTACCTATCTCTACTCTGTAAACAAGTTTAATTGCTCCTTCCATTGAGTCTGAAAGAATACTGGGCACACCCACTGACTTCCACTCAGTCTGTGATTGTCTTTGGATCAAAGATTCCCCTGATGGAAGAAATGACCCATGCCTGCTGCTAGTGGGGGCGGGGAGGGGCAGAGGGAGGGCAGCCAGCTTCCAGAGTGTTACTGACCATGCTCAGTACAAGCCAAGCAGCAAATCTGAGGGGTGGGGAAGCATGTGACCCAGCATGTCTCTCCCCCGCCCCCGCCTTCTGCCCATGAGTCACCTCTGCCTGATGGCAGCCATTCTCCTGTTTCAAGGTGACCTTAATGGAGCTAATCCATATTAGGCTCTTTTCCAATGAGGGACCAAAGTCATTTGCCCAGTCCCCTACCCCTTAAACAGACCAGACAGAGGGAGGAAAACACAATGAGAATGGATGGGAACAGCTCCATAGAAAGCTTCGTTTTAGTGCCAAGCAGGTAGGTGACCTGGAAATTGAATCCTGAAGGTGTCTGAGAGAAATCTCATGTAATAAGAACAGGCAGGAAGCTGATGTGTGTGCGTTCACCCTTGTTAGAGGCTTTACGTGCCAGGGCTACACTACAAGAAGCTCACGCTCTACCTCTCCCTTCCTTCCAGCACGCAGCAAGGCACAGCTCAGTACGGTGGAAACTGTGGAACACAGTCTGGCAGCAACGAAAGAGAGAACCAAAGTGTTGGCAACGGCATTATCATTCCGGTAAATCTAACTGGACAATCTCTAAGTGTCTATCTAGCACTGGAGTCGCGAGCCATCAACCCTGGTTCAGAGCTGGGCTGCCGGGCTGATGAGGGGCCTGGGATTGAAAGGATTGGGATTGTTACCTTAGAAAGGAGATGGAGAACAGGGGACATAAGAAAAGTCTCTAAACTAATGAATGGTTTAGAGAAGGTAGATTAGAGCTTCTGTTTTCCCTGTCCTCCACACAAGAACAAAGCAGGGCCGGCTCCAGGCACCAGCATTCCAAGCTGGTGCTTGGGGCGGCAATTTTCAAGGGGCGGCAGTCCCTGTTGTTTTGCCCCCAGCAGCGCGCCGAATTGCCGCTGCAGATGGCGGGGGCAGTCCGTGTGCCCTTAAGGCGGCACATGCGTTTCCGTGGTGGCAGCAATTCGGCAGCAGCTTCTATATTTAGCTGTCCGCAGTGGCTTCAGCTAACATAGAAGCTGCTGCAGAAATGGCCGCTGCCGCGGAAACGCGCCTGCCGCCCTAAGGGCACACGGACTGCCCCCGCCGTCTGCGGCGGCAATTCAGCGCGCTGCTTGGGGTGGCGAAAACTGTAGAGTAGAACAAAGACACATTCATTGAAATTAAAAGGTGGCAAATTCAAAAAGGAAACACTTTTTCACACAATGCATAATTAGACAGTGGAACTCATTGCCACAGGAAGTCATTGAGGCCAAGAATCTAGCAAGATTGAAAGAGCTTGGTCCTTTAGGTGGATTATAAGAATATCCAGTGTTATCACTAATGCTAACAAAATTTTTGGAAGAGATGTAAAACTTCATGGTTACACTAATCTTTAGCTATGAGGGACTAGGATGAGGGCTAATGTAGGGGACAGACTTCCCCTATCTGCCTGCTGTTGGATTCATAGATCTTCCTCTGAAGCATCTGGTGCTAGCCACTGTCAGAGACCGAATACTGGAGTATATGGACCCGGAGTCTGTTCAAATCTGGCAGTTCCTATGCTCCTATGTTCTATGACAAGCTCTGGGTTATGATGAACAAACCATGTTAGCGACAGCTTGGTTAGATTTTCTAACAGAATTACAGAATGGAAGTGTGAAGGACATGGAGTGGCTTGTGATAAAACAGGACTTTATTGAATAACTGGAATTGGTTTACTTGTGGCACCTTAAAGACTAACAAATTTATTTTAGCATGAGCTTTCGTGAGCTGCAGCTCACTTCTTCGGATACAGACTAACACGGCTGCTACTCTGAAACCTGGAATTGGTTTGGAGACTAAAAGCAACCACCTCGTTTTTCGTGGGTCATCAGCAGGGTTAGAACCCAGGAACTCCAGATCCAGAAGCATGGGCCCTGTCTCATGAGCAAAAGGAGCAAATTCCATTGGGGGCAGCGATATCAGGCTAATATGCACTTATGAGGGCCAGCCACTAGAGGGAAATTTGAGACTCCAAGGGCTCTTCTTTGATAGGATTCAAATTGCCTTGGATCTGAACACTGTCACATAAGGCAGATGATCTGCACAATGTGTTGAGTGCAGGAAGGAGTCTAGCGGGGACCTGCAAAGGTCACGGTTGTCTGGTTTAACTTCATTATTTGCATGGAAGCGGGAGCAAACAGCCCATTAATGGAATGAACAGATGATGCTGAACGGGGAAATCTTGTAATAACATTCTTCAGAGCAACATCCCTGGTTCTTTGTATTCCCCAGAGCAGTCAACGATAAAATCAGAAAATGAGAATCCCTTTCCCAGCAACCGTATTAATAGCGGCAAGTTGCAGAGGGTTTAAAATATCTGGAGCTCTGCACAGTTATTATAGCTTAGAGGCTAAAAATCCCCTCTCTTCCGGATGTAACTCTCCTGCTCATTGCAAGCCTGGCCAGATTGCACCATGTGCAGTTGCTACCTCTTCACACACCTCTGGCTTTGAAGTGAGCTATCGGGGAAGGGGAAGAGACTCTATTCTTTCTCCCACCCCTTTGTTAGGAGAGAGACAATGAGCCCCAGTGCCCTCTCCTGGCCGAAATGTGTTTGCAGGATTGGGGCCTAAGGATGTGAAAAGACTTTTGAGAAATGGCTTTTTTTTTTTCTTTTGCCATGAGTGTTTCCCCTCAGCATGATGAATGTACATGGTAACCTGATGGCAGGGTTAACTTTACCTAAATGCTCCTGTTTTTGTGGATGCAAGGAAAGAAGAGGGACACCCGTAACTGCTCCTGTTAATCACTCACAATTACTAGTGCATGTTCACAAGCTCAGCTTGGTAAGGGTCAAAGGCTGTGTGGGTATCTGCCTGCAACATTGCTGCCTGCGGCTTAGAATCAGCTCACGTTGTGCCAGTTTTAGAGCTCTTGGAATAAAAGATGTGATGAGCTTGGCCCATCTTAATGCTCACAAATCATTCACAAAACAAACCTAAACCAAAGTATATTTGAGTTGTAAGCAGCTGATCCGAACAAATTTCAGCCTTGTTTGCAAGCCAAGTTGATCCACTTGATAGTCTTTATTTTGTTTGGTTGCCTGGTCACATGACCTTGTTCCTGCTCTCTGAATGGATGTCTGACATTTTTTAAATAGGAGAATAACAAAATAAGAATGACTCTCAGCGAATTCCTAACCAGTCAATATTCAGGCTACAATCCCTGAAACTTTCAGGATTCCTGGATGTTTTTACAAATTAACCAGCACTGATTTGAATACTCACACACAATGGCCAATATGGCCCCACGAATAACGGCAATGTGAACTCACAATACCTATTTTTCGATCGTTTTTAGTGTTATTTGACAAGCTCTCATCAGTTTTTCTTTTTTGCCATCTGGTGGGTGCTGTCTCAGATGAGACAGATATCAAAGTCCTGATCCCTTGTAGGTAGAGGCCACCAATCATCAGAGGTCAGTATTGAAAACACCCAGCAGTTTCTTCTACAGTAAATGATATGCAAAACAATCCCGACATGGGATGTCAGCAAAGATGAAACCTGATACATTCAGCAGTAATTGTACAGGCTTTTGCTACTCTAATAAGGGAATAACTTTGTTAGCAGGTAGCAGAAGTAGGCTGTTATGTTCTTATGTGAATCGGACCCTGAGAGAGAGCTAACACGCTGAAACGTGGTCTCAATAAAGATCAGAGAAGCTGTGGAGTGTGTTTTTGTTGTATGCAACATTGTACCCTAGTTGTTCTATGCTACTGAGGAGTGTAATTGTAAATGAAGATGCTATGATTTTAATCCTTCTGGGAGGATAGGTCTCAAGTTCTGTTAAATTGCAAAAAACATCTAACTGGATAAGGGTGCAAGAAACATCAGATATTATTTCACCCTCTTTCTAGATGGACTGCAGGCGAATTCTGCATGGAGTAAAGGGTGAAGCAATTATCTGCAGAAATTCCTGGGAACCCGTTTGTGGCACTGACGGAAAAACATACAGCAACAGATGTGTCTTGTGTTCGGAGATGACGTGAGTATGAGCAATGGCTTCCAATACCTTGCCTTTCTCCTGTTACAAGTGTAACGGAGTAGTCCTATTTCTCTCCTGGCTAGCGGTGCGTGGTCCTTGGTGCCTTGCCATGAAACAAACACAGCAGAAGAGGCAAGAGCGGAAGATTAAAACAATGACAGTCAATTAAGATGCAACAAGGGTTCATGGCCCCTCCTGCCCCAGCAAATTGTGATTATAAAAGTCCTCGTAGACTTGGAGGCCCCAGCCCAGTGCGGTGAACGTGCCAAGGACTCGCCCCGGCTATGCTCCCGGGAGAGGGCGGTGGCACTGTAACAGCATGTCAGTGCGTACCCTTTTTCCCTTCTGCAGGAGAACTGGAAGCGGCATTACAGTACGGTCTGAGGGGGAATGTGCCAACGCTGCTCCAGCAAAGGTGAGGCTGCAGTTCATATACAACGCCAGGGACTGCTCAGTGCTTCTCGTTGTCACTGACAGAGGGTAGTATTATTTGGGTTGCGGTGGGGCCTCACGGCCCCAAGCAGGGATCAGGGCCCAGCTGTACAAGGGGCTGTACAGACATGATGACGGAGAGTTGTCCCTGCCCCTGTAAGGAGAGGTAACATAAAACAACAGCGTGTGGACGGTAATGGGTAGTCACCGCTGCCCCACTGAGACTGCAAACACAATCTCCATCTCTGCCCCATCCTGGGTAGCTTAGAACTTGTCCCGCGGCTGCTGACTCTTCGTCCAACAGGCCCAGAATGGCTTTGACTAGCTGGATTCCCTTCAGGCCATTTTATCCACAAAGGGCCCAGTTGTGACTCGCGTTTAGAACTGGACTGCAGACCCCTCCTTCCTATACTGTCTAAGGCCTGGCCTACACTACAGGGGAAATTCGATCTAAGCTACGCAATTTGAGTTACGTGAATAGTGTAACTCAAGTCGACGTAGCTTAGAGCTACTTACCGCGGGGTCCACACTACACAGTGTCGCTCTCCCGTCGACTCCCCTGGCTCTTCTCGATCCAGTGGGGTACAGGAGTCGATGGGAGAGTGATCTGCAGTCGATTTAGCGGGTCTCCGCTGATGCACCGATCTCCACGCATCAATCCCCCGGTAAGTGTAGAGAAGCCCAGTCTTCCACCCCAAGAGAGAAAACCAGACATATTCTTCTTCAAGCTGAATATTTACATGGACATCTCCCAGACCTGACACCTGCTGACTTTCCTTCCATTCTCAAACCCACAAAGATAGCAGGGCAGGGGTGTTCTCCCAGGGTGGCCGCTCACCCCAGTATTCTGTTGTGTCATATCAACAGGCCAACTGCAGTCAGTACCCCCAAACCAAAGGGAGAGTACTGTGCACCCGGACCTCCCAGATGGTGTGTGGAACAGATGGTGTGACACACAGCAGCGAGTGTATGCTGTGCGACCGAATCCTGTGAGTACACTAAAATCCTCTTTGAAGCATTTACTCCTCTGGGCAAGGCTGCTCTCCCTGCCTTTTTATAATAATATAGCTCTTATATAGTGCTCTTCTCATAGGTGGATCTCAAAGTCATAGTCTCCCCATTTCACAGAAAGTGAGGCTAAATTACTTCTCCAAGGTCACACAGGAGATAAGTGGCAGATCCAGGAATAGAATCCTGCTCCCCTGTCTCCTGGACAGCTGGATGACCCGTACCTCCCTTGTGACTTTAGTGATTTGAGTTGAGAGGAAGCCAGCAGGGTAAATAATGAAAAAACAATTCCTTGGGTAATTCATGTGAAGATTGTTGAATAAGCGACTCATCAAATGTTCTTCAGAGCTGCTCTAGAAAGGGAGCTCTAATGAGTCAGGTAATCCCTCAAGCTGCCTGGTGGCAGGAGAAGAGTTAATTTTCCTGACTTGTTTCGTAGATTGATTCAGGGCAGGTGATCTCCGTTTCCCTCACTGCCAGACTCG
The DNA here is from genome assembly GCF_016161935.1 of Mauremys reevesii. Classification (NCBI taxonomy): domain Eukaryota; kingdom Metazoa; phylum Chordata; order Testudines; family Geoemydidae; genus Mauremys; species Mauremys reevesii. The sequence goes on from NC_052630.1 coordinate 2,004,948, forward strand.
CTATGTCTGTTTTCGGTGATGCCCCAGCGAAGCGTGTGGGATTGATGCCATCCAGTGGCAGCTGCCCTGAGTAGAAGTTGGTTGGCTTGAGCGCTTTCCCCACTGGAGACCTTGGCACTTGTATGGTCTTGAACCCTATGGAAAGTGGATTTTTCATCCCATGGGACATGCTGATGCTCTGACTCGGAGCAGCTATTGAAACAGTTCCCCAAATGAGAAATACTGGGGCGTTTCCAGTGGGAACGGCACTCTTTGAATGCTTGGGCAGGCTATGCTGCTGGCCCTACATAGGCACTGTCCTGACCGCTCAGTCTGAGAGCGCCTCTCCTAGGGAACTGTGCCAGATTTACTGACAATACAAATACCCTGGCTCTCCTTTTCCCTCACCCCTCCAGTGCCAGATCCCCAAATGGGAATGAGTTACACTGCACAACACACCCCTGTGATTATTCCTCTGTTTGCACAGACAGAGCAGCAACGTGGCCACGGTCATTCCGGGGGCTGCAGCTGAGCAGGGAACAGACTCCCATGCCCACATGTTAATGGGAGTTAGGCACCTAAATGCCTTTGAGGATCCAGGCACCAGTCTTGTGTTTTAATCACACGACTGGCTTCCCTTTCTTTTTAATTCCTTGAAAGTGGAACGTTCCGACAAGCGCTCCTCAGGACTCAGCAGAGTCAGGAGCATGTTATGCCGAGGGGCGCAACACCTGTAGGAAAAGGGGGACATCTTAAAATCTCCTCTCAGTCGTATGCGCAGAGTCTCCAGGGCAGGAGAGACCAGAAGTGAGATTAGATTGACCAGGAGCAGCTGAAGGGAAGAGAGCAGAGCCCTTCGGTGAATCATAGCGCGTTGTGGCTGGCTTAGTTTATTTTAACTGACTCGTCACAGCAAACAAATGTCCCCAAATAGAGGAATCTCCCGTGCCTTGAAAATCAGATCAGCCTCCTATGACCTTGTCTTGTTACAAACGTACCTCGGAGAGTTAAAATGAACCCACGGGAAAAGTACATTAGCTCTTGCAACCACAGGAAAAGTTGGCACAGTGAGCGCTTGGTTCTCTTTGCTCACCTTGGTGCTATTCACTGTGCTCTGTGGCACATGACTAGCACCTTTATATAACCTCAGCTTCTTGGAAACCCTCTGATGGCCTCTCTTATTTCCTAACTGGGAGCCAACAAATAAGAATGATTCGGGTCAGGGTCTCAGCAGTGCATGACAGCTACTGCAATTGCAGCATAAGGAACCCTTCCTTCTTCGGAAGCGAAAATAGGGATTTAACATTTGCTACTAAAATGTAGGGGAAAGTTGCTAATGGTACCTTCCAGTATCAGAGAAGGTGTCAGAAGCCACGGTGAAGGGCCCAATGGAAGTACAGAGACATACAGATAGAGAGAATGAATCCTCCTCAGGTTGGGGAGAGATCAGACATTGTCCCAAGGAAATTGTAATAAATCCCATCTGCTGTAGTCTGAAATTAGCTAATGTGGTGGAGAGATGTGACTCCCTAGAGGAAAGTGAGCATTCATCTTGTCTAATCTCTTCCTCTGACTTTTATTTCCCCAGGAAAACGAGATCTGAGATTGGTATAAAGCACATAGGAGCATGCGCTCAGGTTTGTCCAGCTCTTTTACTTATTAATTAAAGTGAGGCCAGATGCAAGAACAGTGCAGGTTCTCTGGGTCAAGGGCCATCGTTTTGTTCTGTGTTTGTACTGCACCTGGCACGATTCCAACCTAGTGCATGACTAGGGCCCGTAGGCACTACCTCTGTGCAGATAATTCACATTGGCAACATACCTATGATAAGGCGCGTGTCTGCCAGACATGCCAAACCTGCGAAAAAAATGCAGAAATTGAGCTTTTTTTTTGCATACGTGGCTTGTGAGTTGCTTGTTGGCTAGGTTTTAGCTTGTAGCTTGTTGCTTCTTTTTTTTTGATCAGCTCCGGGCAAGCAGGGGCAACAGGGGTAAGTGGGGGAGAGAGTCAGAGGTGCACGGCGGGCCCACCACAGTCCCAGACTGCACGCCGGGGGATCTAGTCACATAGAGAGTTGGGGTTCTTAGGGACTGGCTTGTTTTGAAAGGGGATTAGCTGGATTTTTGGCTTATTGTGAAAGTCAGGGAGCTAATTTACCACATGAAAGTTGGCAAATGTGGTGTCTATCTGCTGCTACGGCCCTAAAACTACGGGGCGAGAGACAGGAAAGAATTAGAGACAGAGCAAAGAAATGGGGAAGGGGGTAGCAGGGATTTGGGAATAAAAGGGGGTTCAGATTGCGAGTGTCACTTATTGTGGAAAGGCTTTCTGAGAGAGCAAGGCTTTGCAACATTTCTCAATGGCCAGACCCTGGATTCACCTGATCTCTTCTGAAGATTGTTGCACAGCCAGATACTCCAAATGGAGAATGCTTTGTGCCTAGCTCTCACATGCTTCACGCTGGGTTTTGTGCTCTGCCTTGTCCCAGACGAGCACATCTCTGGGTTCTTGGAGTCAATGGTGCTGTAATCCCACGTGGATTAATAAATTGTTACAGCGCATCTCACTCCTACTACTGAAAACTCCAGGATTCTTTCTCTTGTCGTAAGGCATTCACTGCTTAAAAACCACACTCATGATGCTCCACATTCCCAGGTTTTCTTTCTTAACCCTTTTCTTACATGATGGAAGTGTTTACAGGGCAGCACCCAGATATTCTCAGCTCTCGTACAAAGCTGTTAGCTTTGTCAAGTCAATTTTCCCAACCAAAGACAGACAGACAGTGTAGGAAAAACGGGAAGACAGAAGTGAAAAGAAGACTAGGTGCTCCAGTTGTAAGTGAGTAACAATGGTTGTTAGCTTCAGGTTGAAGTTGTGGGTACTTCCTCTAGCTGGCAGGTTCCCAGTTTTCTTGACCCTGTTTTTGTAACCTACAATGTTGTTTCAATGTACAACACCGAGTGCACATTGTTAACACACCACAAACGAATGCATAAATCATAAGCCTACATGGCTATCTAACATAACAGGGCTCATGCACTCAGATGGTCAGTTAGGCTCACCTCTTGCTCTGTGTCTCTCTTCCCAGAAGTAAAGGAGTTCAGACCACCAGCAAGTATCAAAGCAGAAGCGTGACAAAGGTACAGACAAAGATGCTCATCTCCTGCTGCTGTGACGAGGAGCCATAAAAGCACCTAGATAGATATGTCCAGATTCATAGACTCGTACATTTTTAAGCCAGAAGGGACCTTGGCAATGATCTAGGCTGGCCTCCTGCAGAACACAAACCACCGAATTTCACCCAGGGATTCTGCAGAAAGCTCAGATCTTTGCTTTGTTCATTATGGTCAGAGCACAGCACCAGAACAAGGGTTTGCAGTCCAAATCCTGCATGGTCTCTGGAGCTTGGCTGATAGACTCTGCAGGGAGCCTTGCCTTCCCCTCTGCACCCAAAGAGAGGGGCCCTGTGATGTTTCTTTGGGGGTGGTGATGGGATTTAAATGGGGATGGAGGGAATCCCTCCCCAGTACAGGTAACCAGGGCAGCTTGAGGCTGGGCCTGTGAGAGTGCCCAGGTGTGCATGGGTACTGGGGAGAAGTGAACCATCCCAGCACCTGCAGCCACAGTGCAAGCCTTCTCAGGCCAAGCTGCCCTGGGGAAGGGAGCCACAGGCTGCCTGCTTTGTGGAGCATGTGTTGCTCCCTGCAAGGCAGGGCCGTGCCTTTGGGGCTAGATTCCCCGAGGAGTGCAGCGAGTTGGGCACTGTTTGGTTTTCCGAGGTCTCTTTAGAGAGGTTTTGCCCTCCGGAATGATGACACTAAGCGCTCTGTCTCCCTCTCTCTCCAGGGCAAGTCATGGAAGAATCGATGTTAAGCATGAAGGAAGTTGCTCTAATCCTCAGTGCTGCCAAGCCTGCCTTCGTCCTTCTCCTACACTCTCGAGGGGACAGTCCTGCACTGGCTCAGGTGTAGGGAGATGGCATTAGATGGCCAAGTCAGTCTTTTCCCAGCTCTAGCTCCTATGATTCTGTGGTCCCTCCGGGGAGTCCCATTCTCCGCTCTCCTCACGTCACTATATCTCACTGTGCTGCTTCAATAAAGTAAACTCAGCAGAAACCTGTTACTTTTCTCCACCAGGCCTCCTCTGAGGGACTTGTTTAATCAGCACTTGAGCCGCACCCTCCGCAGAAGTAGCAGATTAGGTTAGTGGATAGACCCCTCTCTGGATGGGTAGCTGGCCCTAGCTTTGCCCCTAGATGTTACTCTGGTGGTTCACATGAAGAGTCCAGGTGAGAATAAATACGCACCTGGGACTCCCAGTTACTGTAAGTCACCTGTGATGATGCCACGCCAAAAGGGAGGAAGCAGCTCTAGTGGTTACAGCGTGGCCCTGGGAGTCAGGGGCTCCGGGCTCTGCACAGATTCGTTGTGCAGCCTTTGGTAAGTGACTTTGCTCCTCTGTGACCCTGTTTCCAACATCTGCAAAAAGGAGATTAATAAAATAGTTCCCTACCTCACAGGGCTGTTGTGAGGCTTCCCTGGCTTGTGTTTGTAAAGCACTTTGAGATCTGCCGGTGACTGGCCACTATAAAACACTTTGAGATCTGCCTGTGTTAATCTTAGGGTGAGGATGATTCTTTTATTGTTGCCGTAGCAATCTTTTGTCAGACTCAGTCCGGACTGCTCCCCGACTCCTCCCTGCAGTCTGTCCTCTGGCCATTGTGGGAGCTTCTATTCTCGTCCAGGGTTTGAGAGGCCCTGATTTTGGATGGAATTCAGAAGCATGAAGAGCACTAGCAAGCGGAGAGCTGCTGGCTTCGCTGCAGTGTTGCAGGCTGGCCCAGGGTGTTTTTGGATCTCCTCTTCTGGGGCAGCCAGGCTGAAATGTGTTGCACTAGGTAGGGCCATTGCAACCATCCGACGTTTCTGGCTGTGGTGAAGGTGTAAAGGGAAGAAGTGATGCGAAGGCACATGGGGAATGACTTCAAGCACTTCATCCTAAGACCAGTAATAGAGAAATGAAGAGGTGCAGGCCAGGGAAGGGGAGGCTTGAAATGACATTTGAAGAGGGGCGGGACGACACTTCAGGCTGGCCCAGTACGGTGTCCTGTTTTCCCTTTGGGAAATCCCTTCCTGACCCGGTAGCTGGGCTGGCTGAAGCTGTGAAACGTGAGCTTTTAAGAACATAAGCTATAAAGCGGAAGTGAGCCCTGGGCCTGTTGAGCTCTGCCCCCCACGATTACAAGCAACCCAGGCATACAAATGCACTCATCCATTTGTCCAGTTCTCTTAAAACTAATTAGCTTGTTTGTCCCCACAACTCTCATTGGGCAGCTGCTCCAGAACCTCACCTCTCTGATGATTACAAACCTTCTTCTAATTTCCAACCTGAATTTGTTCAGGGCCAGTTCATGTCCATGTGTTCTGGTGCCAGCATTATCCTTTAGCTTACATCGCGCTTCACCCTCCCTGGTGTTTACACGCCTGCTGTATGTATCGGGAGCAATCAGATCCCCTCTCAGCCTTCTCTTTGCTAGACCAAACAAGCCAAGCTCCTCCAGTCTCCTCTCAGAAGACAGGCCCTCGAGTTCCCTGATCACCCTAGGAGCTCTTCTCTGCACCTGTTCCTGTTTAAATTCCTCTTTCTTGAACATGGGTGATCAGAACTGCACACAGTATTCCAGATGAGGTCTCACCTATGTCTTGTACAATGGCATTCATACTTCACTGGCTCTTTTGGAAATGTCTTGCCTGATACATACTAGGATCACATTTTCCTTTTTCCCAGCCACATTACATTGGTGGTGTATAATCATCCTGTGATTGGCCAGTACACCCAGGTCTTTCTCCTCCTCTGTTGTTTCCAACTGATAAATCCCCAGCTTGAAACAGAAATTCTTACCATTAGATCCTAAGTGTATGATCTTGCACTTTGTACTATTGAATTCCATCCCATTTCTGTTACTCCAGTCTTCAAGGTCATCCAGATCTTCCTGTGTAATGTTCTGATACCTCTCTGTATTGACGATGCCTGCCAACTTTGTATCATCAGCCAGTTTCATTAGCACACGCCTACTGTGTGCGCCAAGGTCATTAATAAAAATATTGAATAAGATTGGTCGCAAACTGATCCTTGAGGAACTCTACTAGTAACCTCCCTTCAGTCTGGTAATTCACCTTTCAGCACAACCCGTTGTCTTCTCCCCTTTAGCCAGTTCCTTATCCACTTTATATTGCTTGTACTAATCTCCATTTTCCTGAACTGAACTAATAATTTCCCATGTTGTACCATGTAAAATGGTTTACTGAAGTCCAAGTACATTAGAAATACTGCTTTTCCCTTATCTAAGAAAATCAGTTTCCTTCTCAAAGAAGGAAATCAGGTTAGTCTGGCATGAGCTTTGGTAAACCCATGTTGTATTACATCTCTTTTACCATCTGCCTCTATACGCTTCATTATTCTTTCCTCTACAATTTGCTCTTTGACTTTGCATATGACTGAGGTCAGAGTAACCTGTCTGTAATTGCCTGGATCATGTTTTCCTTTTTCTTAAATATAGCAACAATGTTAGTGATTCTCCCATCATATGGTATTAGCCCTGAATAGGCAGATTTATTACAAATCTTTGCTACTGGACTAGCAATCTCATGTGCCAGTTCTTTCAGCATTCTGGGACAGACGTTATCTGGTTCCTGTGATCTGAGCGCATTAAGCTCTTTACGTTTTCCTTCTACCTCAGATGTGGTCATTTCCATTTCCAGACACTCATTTCCATCAGCCGTCCTGCCTCCATGCACAGGTTCCAGGTTATCATCCTCATTGAAAACCAAGGCAAAATATTCATTTAGTTTTGGGGCCAGACCCAGATTATCTTCAATCTCCTTCCCATCCACACTGCAGAGCAGCCCAACCTCAACCTTCATTATTCTCTTTTTATTTATATAACTAAAAAAAACCCTTATTATTTATTGTAATTTCCCTGGCAAGAGCTAATCCAGCTTGACTTTTAGCACTTCTCCCTTTATTCCTATGTTTGCTAAGCTCCATGATGTCGTTTTCTTGGCTGATCAGCCCCTTTTTCCATTCCCTATACGCTCTCTGCTTACCCCAATAACCTTTTTGAGGCAGTGATTCATCCAGCTGGGTCTGGAGCCTTTCCCTGCATGTTTTTTCCCCCTTGCCTGGGTTGCAAATTTCAAATCGTTTTTGGATTGTTGATCTGCTAGAAGAAAGGGGGTCTTGAAAACTTTATTGCTGAGGTCTGTAGAAACCAACTAGAGACGCTGTGCTCTAGTGAAAGTCAGCCAAAGGCTACAGAAATGTCCCGTGCTCCGTATCAGTCAGGCGAGATTATTTACAGTCCAAGGCAGAGTTAAAATATAGCAAGTCAGCACATTCTGCTAAGATAGCTCGAGAGTGAATTGCAATGAAGTTGTATAAACAAAGGGAATATTTGCATTAGGAGGCAGCTATATGGGAAAGTCCAGCAGGCACCTGGCCAGTACAGATAACTCAGAACATGGCTCACCAGCCATAGACGTGAGTTATCAAGGTCTTATTCCTTGATCCCTACCATGCCTAGAGGCCTGGCCCTGGCCCATGTAACACACCCCGTGCCAAAGGAGCCTGAGAAGTTGGAACAGTCACCCTGCTAAACTACCCCGAGTGACTTGGGTCACTCTCTGGTAAACCTCACTGTGGAGGGCAGAAGGGAAGGGTCTCGGAGAAAATAAAGCTGAAGCCCTGAGAAACAGGGCCTGTACCAGACTCTGGGCATGGTACCAATCCCTCCTGGGCTGGGAGACAGGCCAGCAGCCGATAGGAGATCGGTGGCATGTGATGCAGTAACTCCAGTATCATTATAGTTGAAAGGAAAGGACTCAGCAGAACTGTGATATTGTAAGGTTACAGTCCAGCTCCTCTTACTTCTTTCTCTCATCCGTGGTTCCTGCATGTCCCCAGTCCCTGTGGGATCTGAGCATCTCCCAGATGCATGAAGTATGCACCTAGCAATATGTGTTCATCTCTCTTTCTCTCCAGAGAGCAGGGCCTGGGGGAGGGTTGATGGAAGTAGAAGTGGGTTATTCCCTTTGCTCTAAAGGCCAAAGGGCTTGAGGGTCAGCATTTTTTATTAGGCACAATCAACACTGTACTGATTTCAGAAGAAAACGGAATCCCTGCCTGAAGGAACTTGCAGCCTAGAGTAAGGGAGAAGGTTTGCCAGAGATACTGTGATTGGTGTTAATCATTCAGTATTTCTTGGGCTGTTATCACTGCTATGTGGGTGTTTTGTTTGCTCAAGTATCTTCTATGGAAAATAGATGGTACAATATGTTACAAAAATAATACAACTCATTCACCTTGCATAGATTAAGGTCATTTCCCCTTTCAAGCAGCTGCATATGTTCTTTGCGTGTCTCTCTACCTGCAATCCCCCAGGAACCACATGGAAATAAGACACAGAATCCCTTGAATTTATTTAATCTAGCAGAATTATAATAACTACAACCATCCCATGCATGGCACTGGTATTACACGCTCTGTTCTCTGGAACCAAGGTGCCATCATTCTTCTCAGTGAACTGCAAAGAGCCCAGATTGTTCTCTCTTCCTTGGAGCTATAACCAAGACAAGGAATTCTGCTGAATTTACTGTATTGTCAAAGCAAAGAGTCACCAAAGCAATGAAGGGCCTTTGGAGCACAAGAAGAGAGGAGAATGTATACCAACATGAGGATCTACACAGGAAATTGCTAGTGGAAAATGAGTGCAAAGACTGGTTTTCCACACTCACTATGATAATGAGCATCTTCCTCTTGTATTAGCTTAAATACATAAATGAATCTGCTCCAGCCATACTTGCCTCCTTTTGTGTATGCATCCCAGGTGAAAGAGCGAAGTAGGATAGACAGAGAGTCCTTCTGCTGCCCCTCTGAGCTGGGTGGCTTTCACCCTGCATGACCATCGGGGGCAATCAAGATAGTGAATTTTTAAGTCAGAAGTGGGAGTCTTTGCTCCCTTCACAAGTAGCAGGATGCAGTGCTAGCAATTACTGTGCCAGGCCCAATGACCCAACCCAGACTCCACTGGCATTTAGTGCAGATATACTAGAAGAAAGAGGCTCCTGACACTTGATTGCTAAGGTCTGTAAAGAGCAATGGAGCCACCTAAAGGAATTGAGGTCAGATAAAATTGTGAAATTCAGTCAAGGTCTACAGCAACGTCACATGAACCTTATCAGAGGGGAGAGGTTATTCCCCAAAGCACAGTCACACCGTGTCCAGTGGTGCTCTGCCAGGTGTTCTGGAGATGAATTGCAATGAAGTTCTATAAACAAAGGGGGATATTAGCTTAAGGACACCACTATCAGGGAAAGCACAGTGGGTGGGCGCCCCCTTCAAACTGTCCAGAGAGGTGCACAGGGTGGAGTTCCCAAGGTGACTGCCAGCAGGCCTGGGGCCTTTAAGACACACCAAGTTAAACTAGCGCAGGAGCCTGAGTCACTCTCTGACACACTGTCATATCCTAACACGATCAGGAAGGGCTACACTGCGGTGCCAGCTGCCCCCTCCTAGAGACCCATGATCCTAGAATCAGAATTACCTAGGTAGGCATATGGCAGGAAACAGACTAAGACAGAACATCGACGAGGGCAGACCGTAGCCTCTAGTGTGCAAACTTCCTGGATGCAACCCAGGCTCCATGTAGGGTGTTACATTTTCAACCAAGTTCCTTGGTGCTCCTACTTGGGAGGAGCTCCTGGTAACTATCTGCAAAGCAACCTCACTATCCACCTTCAAATCCCTTATGAAAATCTTGGCATCGGGTAGGCTGCTAGTACACAGCGACCACTGCCAATGACGCTGACCAGAGCTGATTCATTGTTTCCTTGTGCTTCCCCACCAGTCAGTCTCTAGCCCCCTGGTGTTCCAGACATTACAGGGACTGGCATTTTGTCCTCTGTTTGTACAGGGTCCTGCTCCATGAATGGGGCTCACGGGGGCTACTGCAATACACCTAATTCTAATAACACGGCTCTGTTTTCAAAGAATTCACTCGGAGACCAGGGTCTAATCCTATATCCTCAGTGATGTCTCTGCAACCTCGCTGAAGGCTGATATTTCTAAGGGCAGACAGTCTCCAGTGTGTGCAGATAAACAGACTGTGTTCCCCTCTGACAGCATCACTTTCACCGTGGCTTAGCTAAGGTTATATCAAGTCACTACATGATTTTACAAAGATCAGAGAGAAAGAAAACACCTACGGTGTCAGACCTCATTTCCCATCCCTGACCAATGCAGGATTTATCCCTGTGGTGCATGAGCCTGTACTTTGTCCAATTCAAGCTTCATTGACTCAAGCAGTGGGTCTGTGACCTACTCCCATTATTCCATGCCCAACAGACGGCCTGAGTGTCCACTGGCCAGGAGTTGGAGAGCTTCTATTAATTTGCATTAAACAGATGGAATGAATTGTAGCCACCTCATCTTTAAATATGGAGGGCACAGCCTACTGAGACCACATGTCCCAGCATGAAGAGATCCAGCCGGAGTTGAGTGGCTTGATGGCTTGGATCAAGATATAATATTGCATGCTGGGACTTGTAGTCTCTGTGGGCTGCGTCTCCATGTTAAAGGTGAGGGGCAGCCAGAGGATGAACCATTGAATTCTGTAAGCAGCACTTATTTTTCAGAGGTTATTTCCCCAGCCACAGAACTACATCCTGGGCTGAAGCTTGGGTATGTGCCGTGCACTACTTTCCATCCCTACTCACGCTGTGTACGCTATCGGTGTTTGCAGCGTCGGTCTAACCATGCTGGTCGCAGGGTATGAGAGGGACAAGGTAGGGTATAAAAGAAATTACCTCCCCTACCAAATCTCTTACACCATGGAGGTCATTGCTTTGACTATTGAACATGTTTAGAGAACCCCTTTGGGCATGTTGGGGCTACAGGAGGAATCCCTCTGGCTGGGTTATGTTAGACCCCTGCGTACCATTGAAATGGAGAGGGTCTCATACGAGGAGAGATTAAAGTGGCTAGGACTCTTCAGCTTGGAAAAGAGAAGACTAAGGGGGGACATGATAGAGGTATATAAAATCACGAGTGATGTGGAGAAAGTGGATAAGGAAAAGTTATTTACTTATTCCCATAATACAAGAACTAGGGGCCACCAAATGAAATTAATAGGCAGCAGGTTTAAAACAAATAAAAGGAAGTTCTTCTTCACGCAGCGCACAGTCAACTTGTGGAACTCCTTACCTGAGGAGGTTGTGAAGGCTAGGACTATAACAATGGCTAAAAGGGGACTGGATAAATTCATGGTGGCTAAGTCCATAAATGGCTATTAGCCAGGATGGGTAAGAATGGTGTCCCTAGCCTCTGTTCGTCAGAGGATGGAGATGGATGGCAGGAGAGAGATCACTTGATCATTGCCTGTTAGGTTCACTCCCTCAGGGGCACCTGGCATTGGCCACTGTCGGTAGACAGGTACTGGGCTGGATGGACCTTTGGTCTGACCCGGTACGGCCGTTCTTATGTTCTTCTTATGAAATGGGAGCTTGGCTTGTAGCTCCTTTGCGACTCATAGCCCATAGACGCAAGCCACAGAGGGAGCCCCCAAAATGCCCCGCTGCACTGAATTGGGACGTTTGCTTTCACAATGACAAGAGCTTGTGCGGCAGGAGACGCACAAAGGGCCGTCTCTCGAATGAGGAGAGTGCAGACCCACACCCTGGCATTGTGCTGACTCCTCCTCTTGGACTTTGCTGTGACAGCCGGATTGCTCCGTTTGGGGCTCCATGCCCCAGGAACAAGTTTGCATCAAGTTTTAATAGTGCTGAGGGCCTGATCCTGCTAGGGACCGAGCATTCCCTGTGCAGTACAGAGCACCCTTTGGCTTGGCAAGGAATTATGATTATTTCTTCTACCATAGTCCCTAGCAGCCCATGACATATGCCAGGACCCCGTTGTGCTAGGCACATTTCACCCTACACAGCTGACACCCCTGGAAAACCATCCCTTTAAAGACACCCCTGCTCCTTTATCCTGCTTTTCTCTCACACATCCACTTTATAATCAGAGCCATGTGCATGAAAGCAGGACCAGCATGAAAACGTCCCGTCACTCTATAACCCAACAGCCCAGGAAAATGCAGCTCGCCAGACAATCACAGTAAGAAACAGCTTTCCTGATACTCGCGGGCATGGTCTGTGCACTCTCACGGGAGCACCAGCGCAGCCAGAGCCTCCACACATCCTCCTGCCGGCCTCCTGCCCATGTGCTTAACAGCAAGGTGCAAGCTAGAGCATGCAGAGGGGACAAACTATGGCCTGGTCAGGTGGGGGAGGAAAGGGACAGAATGTGAAAGAGAACAAGGAGGAGAGACTGAGAGAAGAAGGAACAGGATGGAGAAAGGAAAGCAGGGGAGGGTGAAATGATAGAGAACCTCCCTTCTGAAGGAGAGGAATTGTGCGCATTTATCGGTGTTGCTAAAGATAAGAGAGCAAGGGCTGAGCTCTACTCGAGTTGATTGAGAAACGCCAATTCTTTAAAGAAATATTTCCTGCATTTTTCTCAGTTTTTCGATGTAAAACCAAAGCTGAAACCCACTGCTGGTCAAATATTTTAGTTTTTAGTAAAAATGTTCAGTTCCAGATTTTTGGTCTTTGCTGAAAAACTGGAAAGTTACAATGAAACCAACGTCTTTGAAAATGTTTCATTTTGCTCACAAAGCCATTTGTCGTGGGACCAAAAAAAAAAAAAAATCCAGCTGACCTAATCCCCATTTTCTGGTCCCTTCCCTGGTCTTTATTCTGCAAATGTCCCCTTCCTCTCAGCTTTGCTTTCTGTCTTGTTCTGCTTTGAGGGGCTGGAGGAGCTGGGACCCTTCACTCCCGAACCGATGCATGTTGGACTTTTCCAGCAGCCTTCTCATTGCAAAGAAAGTGGGGGGAATTATGCAGTGGAAAAATGTCTTTAAATAATCTGAGCATTTCAGTAAATTCCTACCTGACCTAGAATTAACCTTAATTAACCCACGCTGGGGCAGCCCGAGACCCCCTGCTGCCCGCCCACGAGGGACCAGCCTGAGCCACTCCTGCCACCCGCCTACACAGGGCCAGCCCAAGCTGCCTGCTCGCTTGGGGCCAACCTGAGCCCCTCCGCTGCCACCCACCACTGCTATTTCTCCCTTCTCCCTTCATCATTGCCTGGCCATTGCGGGGCCTCGGGCACTGGGGCACCTCCGTCCCTCCTGGTCTCTGCAGCAGTCGAGTCTCCTGTCGGCCATACTGCCTTGGGCTCATGTCGGCTGTTGGGTTTAGTGTGCGGGGGCTCGGTGGCCTGTGCTGTACAGGAGTCAGACAAGCGACCTGGTGTCCCTTCCAGCCTAAACTCTGTGATTCTACCTGCACTCCATGCCATTGGAGTCTCAGTTTGTACACTGGCTCTCCAAAGCCGAGCAGCTGAGTACAAAGTGGGGCAGGTAATATCTTACTGGACCCACTTGTGCTGGTGAGAGAGACACGCTGTCAAGCTCTTCTTCAGCTCTGGACTTTGATGATGTCTAACATGCAGAGCTGGGATCTTATCTCAGAAAAGATGTGAAAACAAATCGAGGCAACCTCTCCCCCTCCCCCATGCTTTACCTCCAAACCGCCAGCCCATCAGGTCAGTTTGCCCCACAAACAGAGATTTCATTCTTCTCCGTGGAATAATTGCAGCATTCCCTTAAGGTTCAGGGCTACTCACTGACACCTCTTACATTCTATTTTCTTTCTCTAGGATTTTTTTTTTCTGATACAGGAAAACCTGTCTCAAGCGACTAACCGAAGGACCAGCCAAAATCAATCAGCTAGTAAAAGTGAGTCATTAGCTGGAAGTCAAGACCTCAGTAAATATTGGCAGGCCTGCTGTACTAGTGACAGAACTGGAGGGTTGTTTCGTAATCGGGTTGGATAGGCTGGTCTCCTGCAGGAGTGTATATATATGTAGATATAAACATACACGTGGTACATGATCACCATCCGTGGGGAGCACTAAGACAGCTTCGCCTCAGCTGAGCACTAACAGATTCGACACAGATTAAACCACCATCTCCCCTCCACCAGGAAGATGACGGGTGTTTTTGTGCTCCTTACTCTTGCAACATGGTGCTGTTCAGGTGAGTAATTCTTTGCCGTACTGCATCAAGCCCTATGTCACAGTCAAAGTCCTGGCCAGATTCAAAAATATTAAGGTGTCTTCAAAGTGGAACACAGTCTCATTCTTAGAAGAGCTGTTTTCTCTGCAAAAGATGGAACTGAAAAAACTTGATCTCCAGGGTCTAATGTCAGTACAGCCTTCAATGGGCTAATTATTTCTGCACCCTCAGTGTTGTAGGTAGAAGTAACTGCAGGTTCAGTTTCACACCCGTAATTAGTTGTGGGCACCATGAAGGACATTAAGGACATAAGGGCTTGATACGAGGGCCCAATCAGCTATTAAGACAGCTACTACTTATATTGAAGTATGTTTGCTGTGATATCCTGTAGCTCTCCATTTGGATCACGAAACACAGCATGTAAAAACGAAAAGAAAATCCTAACAAAACACAGTGTTACATTAAAAACAAGACTCCTTATCCTCAGTTACCAGCATGGCACCCAAATTTCACACATGGTTTGTTTAGTTTAAGAATCTGTTCACAGACAGTCACCCGGTTAGAAACTGCAGGGAATTATTCCACGAGAGAGATTTGCACACTTAGAATCTGTTCCTGTCAATGGTTTGGCTTTGTTTCATGTTTCTATCTGTGATTTTCTTTCAGCTCTTGCCCTGGGCAGTGAGGTGAGTGGCAGATCTTTCTCTTTATTCTCTGTCACTGTCTCCCGATCTCTGACCCAAGATAAATGGTTGGTGACCCCACTGTGGCCGAGTGAATGAAAAACACTGCAACCTGCAGCTGTTTGTACAATGGTCACCTAAGACATTGCTGGTGGATTATTGCCTTTTTATCAGATAATTTCAACAAATATTTTGTCATCCCCAGACAATTCTAGAACTGAACGATATGTTACATAAACAATGTGATGAATCGAAGCAATAGACACAGAAGTTAGTGAAAGAAGTGTTCTAGGTACTTGACCAGCTCTGTAACAGTGAGAATAATTGGGTGGTTCATCAAGCTGCATAGTGACCCCAGTGCTTTATATCTGAAGGCGGAAAGCCTTGAAATTCAGATATTCTGTTTCCATACAGTCAGACTGATGGAATTTTATTCTTATTTTTATTATTTTACCTGCTACAACCTCTGCTTAGACCTTGTGAGGTACTTAGAACAACACGTAGCCGCAGCATTGGAGAAACGATGAAAAAAACACAATGAGGGACCAGATCTTTGGTAAATTGATGTCTATTGATGTTGTCAGGGACGGCGCTAGGTTTTTTGACGCCTCAAGCAAAAAAAATTTTGGCTGCCCCCCTACCTGAGCCCTGGGCTCTCACCCCCCCCCACACCAGTGCCCTCTCCCACCTGCATACCCTGCCGCCCCAGCCCTGGGCTCCCCCCTCCTGGGCCACACCTCAGCCCAAGGTCCCTCCAGCCGGGGCTCCTGCCTCCAAGACTGGCCAGGACCCAGGACAGCAGAGCTGGGGGACCGCCCCGGCAGGGGGCTGAGGAGCTGGGGCAGGGTAGCCCCAGAGGGAGCGGAGCCCCGGAGAGCGGAATGCGGGCCCCACTCGGCAGCGCCCCGCCCTCTATGGCCCCGCTGCTGCTGCTGCTTCTGGCCGCCCTGCCGCAGTCCCTGGGCAGCTCAGGCCGCTTCACCCAGCCCCGGCTGCGGCGCTGGGGGGCGGCCGCCCTGCAGCACCTGCAGGCAGCTCCTTGTACCCCACGGGGTGGCTCCCAGCCCCAGTGTCCCCCCCTCGGAGCCTGACTGGCCCAGCCACTAGGTGCAGGCGCTGCTCCCCCACAGCACGAACCACAGCGGCCCCAGAGCGCCCCCGCAAATGACGCCCTGCTACTGCCAGGGCTGGCTCTAGGCTTTTGCTGCCCGAAGCAAAAAAAAAAAAAAAGGTGTCTGGAATTCCGCTCCTGAAAATGTGCCGTGCTTGGTTTGTTGGTGCCTAGAGCCGGCCCTGGCTGTTGTTACAGCTACACTGATTTACACATGCAGGGAATCTGGCCTAAGGGTTGTTTTTTTTATATTGCACACATTGGAACAATAAGATTTGGTAGCATCTCTCTCTCTCTGCACATGTTGCATGCACTGAAACATTTCTAGCCTCATTTAACCCTCTGGAGACCATATTTCAAAAAATCATTAGATTTTGAAGCTTCAGTTTAAGGCTCCGTTTGTAATAACTCCTTAGTTTCAGTAAGGGCATGGTTGCTTCCCACAGAATACAGATCTGAGTGAATGATTCTTCGTCCAGCTGTGCATTCCTTCCTCCAGCATGAGAGAAAGCTACCGCAGAACAGACTCATCCCATTTTCGATGGAAGAATAAGGCTACTTTGCCTTATGGCAGAAGCTAAAAAGGCTGGAGGCACAGAGCAGGGAGATTACTCATGGGCACTATTTCATACTGAAACGGCTGCACCACTTCTATTGCTTGGCATTGCTGTTACAGGTGGATTGTAGTAAGTACCCCCGGGGTACTGCAGAGGATGGCAAAGTACTGACAGCCTGCCCATTCATCCTGGCTGAAGTCTGTGGCACAGATGGTATCACTTACGCCAGCGAATGTGGACTGTGTGCGCACAATTCGTAAGTAATGCGCAAAGAACATCTGAGTTCTTCCGAGTAATTAACAATGGACAGAGCGTCTGATGGCAGCCTTTAGCAATACCATCATTTCTTCAGGCCTGTTCCTGTAAGTCTCTTACGCTCTGTCCCTATCTTTTTGTCCTGCTAGACTACCCTGAGTTTCCTCTCCTTCCCCCTATATGTGCTCAGCTGGGGGATCATGGAAAAGCCAGACAACAGCATCCCAAGGGAGCTGTGTGGTGACGGAGCAGAGGAAAGAATGGGCCATGGTGTAACGCTAAATGATACACTATAAGGAGATGTCACATGTCCGTTAACTAAAAAAATGATACGGTGTGGTGGTGTTGTAACCGTGTCGGACCCAGGACATTAGTGAGACAAGGTGGGTGAGGTCATGTCTCATCTATTGGACCAACTTCTCTGGTGAGAGAGACAAGCTTTTGAGCTTACACAGAGAGCTGCTTCTTCTGCAGACCTGAAGAGCAGCTCAGTGTTGTGCGAAAGCTTGGCTCTCACCAACAGAAGTTGTTCCAATAAAAGATATTGCCTCACCCACCTTGTCTCTAGAACTAGCCAGTGATGCTGATACTGCCCCATAGAAGTTGATAAATGAACTCAAATAGACACCTCCTGTATCCCACGCAGTGCATGTGAATTTGGTTTGTTTTACCAGCACCTTGACTGTAACGTGGAGAGTTACTTACTGAGCTCCATAACCCCAATCTCCCTCTTCCAGTGAGCATGGGACCAACCTTGGCAAAAAGCATGATGGAAAATGTCAACAGAAAATTGTGCCGGTAAGTGTAACCTGATGTACAGTAGGGGCCAGCCCCTACTCCCAGGAATGTCAACAGAAAGACTCCTTTTGCCCTCAGTCAGTGCAAGATGGTTTGGGCACTAAATAGATGGACCTAAGTGGTACCTAGACTATGTTCTGTCCTTTTTCATAGGGGGGATCTTCAACCTAAATGTACAAAATGGCCATTTCCCATCTATTACACTCTAACGTCATAAGAAAGGGCGAGAGAAGAGGAATAGGGCACGAGACAAGAAGCAGAAATATAAATACATTTACATTTATTTATTTATTTAGAAATTTCCCAGTGCTGCAGAATTGTGCACACAATTCCTGTTCCCATCGCTGCCTCTTCTCACAGTATCAGGAGAAGCCTCAAGCCGCCTGATTTAGGGCTATAGGCAGGGGAGACACCAGACTCCGGTATATATCAGGGCATTGACTTCTTTGGATGCTGGGATTTTCCAAGCTCATACATTGGGAAGGCTGGAAAACACCCCATTTTCTGATCACAGGCAGGGCATTCAAAATACCCTGACTTCTCTCCCCAAACTCGGAAACAATTTCATAACAATGACCCATAAGCAGACATGTTATTTGGTTAATTTATTTGTTGGCGTATTTGACTAGCTCTAAACCAATGGGAATAGTTTGGGCCATCAAGAAGCAAAACTACCCCAAGGCCATATATTGGAGAAGGTAACACCCTGGGATTCAGGTGCTTCATTTCTATCCAGTCAGCCTGATAAAATGCAATTTTCCGTTTACCTGATACAATCTGTGCTTAGCCTGTGTGAGATACAGAAGGCACAGCCCTGGAGAAACTATGCCAAAATAACTGAGGGGGCATATCTGCCGCTAGTGTAAATTGACTTCCATCGATATAGTAGAAGTACAAGTAATTACAGCAGCTGAGACTAGAGGGTCCGATTTTTGATATTTTACACACAGAATGAAACAACAAGATCCCGAAGACTGTTTCTGCAACAAATTCTCAGCCTCATTTAACCATCTGGAACCTCATTTAATTGTGAATCATAATAAATAATTTACTAGATTTTGATTTTGAGGCTTTGATTTAAGGATCCACTTCTAGTACCACGTGAGACCCAACAGGGCTTGGGTACCTCACACAGAACAGAAGTCTGAGCGAGTGATCCTTCCTCCCATGTGTGCATTTCTGCCTCTCCAGCATGAGAGAAAGCTCCGTTAGAACCCCTCACCCCATTTCCAGTGGAAGGATGAGGTTAAAACAGAGCCCTCGTACAAAGGCTGGAAGCGCAGTGCAGGGAGGCTGGCCAGAAGCACTGTTTTGGATAACAAAGGTTGTGCCGGTACTATGACTGTGTTGCTTGTTACAGTTTGATTGCAGTCAGCAGCCCAGGATTATTGATGAAGATGGCAAAGTCCAGATGCGCTGCCCAAGGATCCTGGCTGAGGTCTGTGGCACAGATGGCGTCACTTACCCCAATGAATGTACGCTGTGTGCCCATAACCTGTGAGTACTGCTCAGACACCTTTCCTTCTGAGCTCTTAACAATAGGCAGAACCACTGATAACAGCCTTTAAAATACCATTATTTCCTCATAGGCCTATTTCTGTAGGTCACTAAACCCCTTGCCCTCCTCTTTGTCCCTATAGTCTACCCTGATTTTCCTCTCCAGGCCCTATATGTGCTTAGCTGAGATATCCTAGAAGAGCCAGACTGCAGCACCCAATTGTAGCAGGGGGCTCAGTGGTGACTGAACAGAGGAAAGACTGGACCAGAGTGTTATTCCAGATGATACACCATACGGAGACATCACTTGTCTGATAACCAATAGGATTATGCTAATCAGTGATGCTGAAACTGCCTCCTAAAAGGTGATCAGCTGACTCAATCAGACACCTCCTGTATCCCACACAGTACTTGTGAGTTTGGTTAATCTTACCAGCATCATCAGGGTTAAAGGGAGAGTAACTCACCAAACTCCCTAACTCCCATCTCTCTCTCTTCCAGTGAACATCAGAAAAACATTATCAAAAAACACGATGGAAAATGTGAACAGGAAATTGTGCTGGTAAGTGAAACCTGATGCACAATAAGGGCCAAATTCTAATCCCACTGATGCCAACAGAAAGACTCCTCTTGATGTCAGTGAGAGGTGGATCAGACACCACATGCCTGGACCTAAATGGAGCATAGACTTTGTACTGGCCTTCTGCAAAGGACTGAATTTCACTCCAACTACATGAAATGGCCCTTATCTGTATTCTACAGTGTCAGAAGAAAGAAAGAGGGCTAGGAAAGGAGTAGGGTTTGAGACAAGGAACAAAAATGCCCCCATTCTCTGGGAATGTCAAGATAAATTCCTTTCCCATAGCAGCCACTTCTCAGAGTATCAGGCAAAGCGCTGAGCGGCCAGTTTCAGGACTATGGGAAGGGGAGACACAAGACCCCTGTATATTTCAATGCACTCATCTCTTTGGCTTCTGAGATCTTCCTAGATTATACACTGGGCAGGTTGCAACCACCCCATGTTCTGATCCCAGGCACAGCACCCATTCAACTGAAGCTAATAGAAATACATGTAATTAGAGCCGCTGAGGATCTAGCCTGAGGTTTTTTTAATATATATTTTATAGAATAAAACAACAAAATCTGGTAGAATATTTCTTTCTACACGTTTGGCATTGGCCAAAACAAATTCTTAGCATCATTTAACTCTCTGGAGACTGGATCAGAAATGAAACGATTTTGATCTGGAGGCATTGGTTTAAGGTTCCATTTGCAATACCTAGTTAGTTCAACAGGGCAGGGATGCCTCACAAAGAATACACATCTGCAGGACCGCTGAGAGGGGGAGGCCTTGAGTCCCCCATTTGAGAAGGTCCCAGACTGTGTGGCTTTGCCACATGGCTCAAGGGGTTACAGTGCTGCCCAGGTTTGGCCCGGCTGCCCCTCTATCATGCTGGAGTGATGACTGGGCCAGACCAAAGCAGGGCTGAGAGCCCCTGAGCCAGGCCCAGAGCCACAGGCCCAGAGCCACTCCTGCGGAGTGAGCGTGGGTGGGCTCACTCTCCAGGCCCTTCCCCCCGTGGTCATTTTTTGGAAGGGTTTCACATTTTGCCCCAGGCCTACAAAAACCTCTGCGTGGCCCTGCAAGTCTGAGGAACTGATTCTTCCTCCCATCCGAGCCTTCATTCCCCTCCAGCACGAGAGAACACGAGTAAGCTCCTGCAGAAGGACTCCCCACTGCCGAGGGAAGAATACGTTTAAAATAGAGCCCTTGTGCATCTGAATGCTGAGGGGACACAGGCTGACGGCCCCGGGTGGGGGAGTCACTCTGAAGCACTATTTCACGCAACAGCGGCTGCACCGGCACTATTTCTGTGTTGCTTTTACAGCTTGATTGCAGTCAGTACGCCAGGACTAAAGCTGAGGATGGCAAAGTTCTGATAGGCTGCCCAAGGAACCTGGCTGAGGTCTGTGGCACAGATGGCGTCACTTACTCCAATGAATGTATGCTGTGTGCCCATAACCTGTGAGTACTATACACAGAACACTCCTTCTGAGTACTTCCTGGGCAGAGCTCCTGAGAGCAGCCTTGATAGACACCATCATTTCTTCCTAGGCCTATATCTGTAAGCCTTTTAGCCCCAGCCCCGTTCTTTGCCCCTCCAATGTACTCTGATTTTTCTCCTCTGCTCCTCCCTACTCCCACTAACCCCCACTTCCACCATATATCCCACTGGGATATCATGGAAGAAGCAGACTACAAAGTTAGACTAACTGGTCTATAATTCCCCAGGTCCTCTTTCTTTCCATTTGTAAAGATATGCACTCTGTTTGCTCTTCTCAGTCCTCTGGGACCTCGGCCCTCCACCATGAGTTCTTGAAGGTAATCAGTAATGGTTCAGATATTGATTCAGTTAGTTCCTTAAGGACACGAGGGTGAATTTTATCAGGCCCTGCCAACGTGAATACATCTAACTTATCTAAATATTCTGGCCTGCCCCTATTCTGGCTTGTGTTCTTCCCCCTTTTTGTTCATATTGATTATGTGAAGCATCTGGTCACAATTAACCCTTTTAGTGAAGACTGTATCATAGTCTATAAGGAGAAGTCACAT
Source organism: Mauremys reevesii (assembly GCF_016161935.1). Lineage (NCBI taxonomy): Eukaryota > Metazoa > Chordata > Testudines > Geoemydidae > Mauremys > Mauremys reevesii. The sequence goes on from NC_052630.1 coordinate 2,026,582, forward strand.
GTCTGGGAAGATACTAGTCGTTGATGCTCATACTGCCTCATAGAGGTGATGAATTAACTCAGTAAGACCCTGCCTGTATCCCGTACAATAAATGTGAGATTGCACCATTTTGCTGGCTCTTGAGTATAACAGATACAGTTACTCACCGAGCTCCCTAACTCCAGTTTCTCCCTCTTCCAGAGAACACGGGGAAAACATTAACAAAAAGCACAATGGAGAATGCAAACATGAAAACGTCCCAGTAAGTGTAACCTGAAGCAACAGATCCTAACAGCCAGATCCTACTCCCTTTGATGTCAATGGACAGAATCCTGTTGACTTCAATGAGAGATGGTTCAGGCATTATATGAATGGACTCATGGGGTGTGTCTTGCCTTATACAGAGGGATGAATTTCATCCTAAATACACAAAATGGCCATTATCCATATACTACAGTATGACCTCAGGACAAAAGGAGATTGGAGAGGAGCAACATATGAGACAAGTGGCAGAAATATCCCAGAGCTGCAGAATTGTGCACAGAACACCTGTTGTTCCCATAGAAGTCTCTTCTCACAATAGCAGGCTAAGCACTGAGCAGCCTGATTTAGGACCATGGGAAGGGGAGACACAAGACCCCTGTATAATCAGTGCCTTGACCTCTCTGGATACTGGGATTTTACAAGATCATACACTGAAAGGCTGGAAAACACCCTGATTTCTGCTCCCAGGCAGGGCACCTTGTGTGCAGTGGGATTCCAAACACCCTGGCTGTTGTCCATAACCATAGCAATAATTTGATGACTAGTAGCAATAATCATGCCAAATCATTGGGTTCCCTTATCTTGTATGTATTTGTCCAGCTCGAAACTAAAGGGATTAGTTTGGGCCCCTGTGTCATCTATTTGAAAGAGTAAAATCCTGGGATTCAGCTTTTCCAATTTCCTACAGTCAGAGGGATGGAATTTCATTTTTTCTGTTATCGGACATAGTCTGTGCTTAGACCGTGTGTGGTTCACAGAGCAACACCCAGACTCTTTGTTGGAGAAAACCCGAACAAATAACACAGAGGGGACAGCTGGGGGGAATCGATTTCCAAAGCCATTCATAGAGCTACTCCGATTTACACATGCGGAGGAACTGGTCTGTTCTATATGGTGCAGATTGGGACAGCAAGATCTGGAAGCCTGTTTGTCTCTGCATGTTTGGCTTGGATTGATACAAATTCTTAGCCTCATTTAACCCTCTGGAGACTAGCTCATAAATGACAACTCCTTAGATTTTGAGTGTTGGAACATTGGTTTAAGGATCCACTTCTAATACCTAGTTACATTCAGTATAGCGTGGGTGCCTCCCACGGAATATGAGTCTGAGGGAATGATCCTTCCTCTGCAGCAGGAGAGAATGAGAGAAAACACCTAGAACCGACTCAGCCTGTTTTCAATAGAAGAATTTACCACTTAACCCTGGTTTGTGTTATGGTAGAAGCTATGACGCCTGGAGGCCCAGAGTGGGGAGCTTACTCGTGGGCACTATTTCTCATAACACAGGCCGCACCGGCACTATTGCTGTGTTACTTTTACAGCTTAACTGTAGCGAGTACCACGGCAGCAAAGTCCTGATACCCTGCCCAAGGATCCTGGCTGAGGTCTGTGGCACAGATGGCATCACTTACCCCAATGATTGTATGCTGTGTGCCCATAACTTGTGAGTACTGCACATCACCCATTCTTTCTGAGTCACTAACAATGGGCAGAGCTCCTGATCGCGGCCTTTATAAATATCCTCGTTTCTCCATAGACGTAGTTCTATAATTCCCTTATACCAGGACCCTCCTCTCTGCCCATCCAGTGTACTCTGAGTTTCCCCCCCGGTCCCTGTCTGTGCTCAGTGGGGCTATCATGGAAGGGCCAGACCACAACCCCCAGAATTCAGTAGTGGGCTGACTGGTGCTTGGCCATTCACTGAGCTCCCTCATGCCAGTCTCTCCCTCTTCCAGGAAACACCGGACCAGTGTTAGCAAAAAGCACGACGGCAAGTGCAAAGAGAAAATAGCTCTGGTAAGTGAAACTTGTTGCACAGTGAGTGGTCGAACCTCCTTCTATTCATATAAATGGAGCAACTCTGACCTATTTACTTCAGTGAGAGAAAGGTCACGTACTGTATGTGTGGACTTAGGCGATGCACAGACCACATGCTGCCCTAGTATCTAGGGATCAATTTCATCCTAACACCACCAAATGGCCATTAGCCATATCCTGCAAGATAAAAAGGGAGACAGAAGGGAACAGGATCTGAGACAAGGAGCATAAAAAGAACTGGAGTACTTGTGGCACCTTAGAGAGTAACAAATGTATTTGAGCATAAGCTTTCGTGTGCTACAGCCCACTTCATCGGATGCATAAAATGGAACATATAGTGAGGAGAGATATATACATATAGAGAACATGAAAAGGTGGGAGTTGCCTTACCCACTCTAGGAGGCTAATTAATTAAAATGAGCAATTATCAGCAGGAGAAAAAAACTTTTGTAGTGATAATCAAGATGGACCATTTCAGTCAGTTTGACAAGAAGGTGTGAGGATATTTAACATGGGGAAATAGATTCAATGTGTGTAATGGCTCAGCCATTCCCAGTCTCTCTTCAAGCCTAAATTGATGGTATCTAGTTTGCATATTAAGGAGCATAAAGGCCCTAGTGCTGCAGAAGTGTGAAAACAAACCCTGCTCACACAACACTCTCTTCTCACAGTATCAGGCGACGTGTTAACAGCCTGTTTTGGGATGATGAGACGAGCACACACAAGACCCCTGGTTTATATTCACCTTGTTGGATACTGGGATTTTCTGAGCTAATGAGCTGGGCAGGTCTTAAAAACCCCTGTGTTGTGATACCAGGCAGGGCAGTCGGCGTGCAGCGGGAATCAAAACATCCACTGTTGTTTTTGAGCAATAAAAATCATTATTTTTTTACCTATTTGACCAGCTCTAAACCAGAGGGAATTGTTTGGCTATCAAGAAGCAAAAACAAGCGCAGTTCTAGATAACTGAAAGAGTAAAACCCTGGGATTTGGACAGTCCATTTCCATACAGTCAGAATGAAGGAATTTCTTTCTTTTATGTTTTTTGTTACTATCTGTGCTTAGACCAGGTGTCCCCGCGGGCCCCGCGGGCCACCAGCCAACTGGTCAGTTTTTATTTTATTGGGCGGCGTTGGAGCTCGCGCCGCGGCCGCGCAGGTCCACCGGTCCCCCGGCACGGACGAGCGGCTGCGAGGCATGCGCGGCGGCGGGAGCTCAACCGAGAGGAAGGAAGACGACCCGCCAGCCATGCCTGCGTGCGCAGGCGCCCGCGCCGGCCTACACACACTGTGTGTGTGGCCTGGGCCTTTGCTTATTTTTCTATATTTGGCCCTCCCCCAAAATACTTTGGACACCCCTGGCTTAGACCATCTGAGATACATAAAGCAACATGCAGACACCACACTGGAGAAAGTATGAAAATGACCACCAAAGAGCCATATACTCATCCCTTGTAAATCAACTTTCGCTGTCATCAACAGAGCTAGGTCAATTTACAGCAGCTGAGAATCTGCCCCAGGTTTTCTTATATCATACAGATACAAGAACTGTGGTAGCGTATTTCTCTCAGGATGTTCTGCATGAGTTGAAACAAATTCTTATCATTTCATTCTCTGGAAACTGGATCATAACTGAAATCTCATTAGATTTTGAGTTCTGAGGCTTTGACTAAATGCACCACTTGTAATACCTATGGGTGTGTCCCACAGAATACAGGTCTGAGTGAAGGATCCTTCCTCCCAATTGTGTATTCCTTCCCCTCCAGCATGGGAGAATGAAAGAAAACTACAGTCGCACTGAGTAGCCCTTTTTTCTGTGGAAGAATAAGTTTAAAGCATAACTCTAATTTCTCCTGTGATAAACACTAGAAAGGCTGGAGACACAGAGCCGGGGGTTACTCCTGGGGCACCATTTCATAGATCAAAGGATGCAACAATTCTATTGCTGTGTTATTTTCACAGTCTGACTGTACTTCACACCGCAGGACTACTACTGATGATGGCAAAGTGCTGGTAGTCTGCCCCAGGATCCTGCACACAGTGTGTGGCACAGATGGTGTCACTTATGCCAATGAATGCGAGATGTGTGCCCATAACCTGTAAGTACTGTACAGAGAGCATTTCTGCTGAGTGATTAACAAAGGGCCGCGCGCCTGCCTTTATAAATATCTTTCATAGCCTGTTTCTGGAGGTCTCGTAGCTCTTGGCCCTACTTCTTTGCCCATTTAGTCTGCCCTGAGTTTTCTCCCCTGACCCTGTATTGGCTCACTGGGGAAACATGGAACAGCCAAATTACAACCCCCAGAATGCAGCAGGGGGCTAAGTGATGATTGAACAAAGAAAAGAACGGGCCAGAATGTTACTCCAAATGATAAAGAGATGTCACATGTCTGGTAAGGAACAGGATTATACTGGACTCTGTTGCTGGTACTGCCTAGTAGAAGGAGATAAACTAATTCAATCAGACGCTTTCTGTACCTCCCACAATCTATGGGAGATTGGTTCATTCTACCACTGCCTGAATGTAGTAGGGAGAGTTACCCGCTGAGCTCCCTAATTACAGTCTCTTTCTCTTCCAGAGAACACGGGACCAATGTCAGCAAAAAACACGATGGAAAATGCAAACAGGAAGTTGCGCCGGTAAGTGTAACCTGATGCAGAACAAGGAACAAACCCAACTCCCAGTAACGTCAGTGGAAATACACCTCCTAACTTCAGTGAGAGATGGTTCAGACACGATATGCATGAATTCAAGTGGTGCCTAGAGTTTGTAGGGATCTTCTGCAAGGGGGTGAATCGGGTGAAGAATGTCAGTGAAGCCAAATGGCAAAAATTAAGATGTTTGTGCACTAATGCGAGGAGCCTAGGTAACAAAATGGAGGATCTAGAGCTACTGGTGCAGGAAGTGAAACCGGATATTATAGGGATAACAGAAACATGGTGGAATAGTAGTCATGCCTGGAGTACAGGTATTGAAGGCTATGTGCTGTTTAGGAAAGACAGAAATAAAGGCAAAAGTGGTGGAGTAGCATTGTATGTCAATGATGAGGTTAACTGTAAAGAAATAAGAAGTGATGGAATGGATAAGACAGAGTCTGTCTGGGCAAAAATCACATTGGGAAAGAAAGCTACTAGAGCCACCCCTGAGATAGTGCTTGGGGTGTGCTACAGACCGCCGGGATCTGATTTGGATATGGATAGAGACCTCTTTAAAGTTTTTAATGAAGTAAACACTAATGGAATTGTGTGATCATGGGAGACTTCAACTTCCCAGATACAGACTGGAGGATAAGTGCTAGTAACAATAATAGGGCTCAGATCTTTCTGCATGTGATAGCTGATGGATTTCTTCACCAAGTAGTTGAAGAACCAACAAGAGGGGATGCCATTTTAGATTTGGTTTTGGTGAGTAGTGAGGACCTCATAGAAGAAATGGTTGTAGGGGACAACCTTGGTTCGAGTGATCATGAGCTAATTCAGTTCAAACTAGATGGAAGGATAAACAAAAATAGATCTGGGACTAGGGTTTTTTATTTCAAAGGGGCTAACTTTAAAGAATTAAGGAAATTAGTTAGGGAAGTGGATTGGACTGAAGAACTTGTGGATCTAAAGGTGGAGGAGGCCTGGAATTACTCCAAGTCAAAGTTGCAGAAATTATCAGAAGCCTACATCCCAAGAAAGGGGAAAAAATTCATAGGCAGGAGTTGTAGACCAAGCTGGATGAGCAAGCATCTCAGAGAGGTGATTAAGAAAAAGCAGAAAGCCTATAAGGAGTGGAAGATGGGAAGGATTAGCAAGGAAGGCTACCTTATTGAGGTCAGAACATGTAGGGATGAAGTGAGAAAGGCCAAAAGCCATGTAGAGTTGGACCTTGCAAAGGGAATTAAAACCAATAGTAAAAGTTTCTGTAGCCATATAGATAAGAAGAAAACAAAGAAAGAAGAAGTGGGACCGCTAAACACTGAGGACGGAGTGGAAGTTAAGGATAATCTAGGCATGGCCCAATATCTAAACAAATATTTTGCCTCAGTCTTTAATGAGGCTAATGAGGAGCTTAGGGATAATGGTAGGATGACAAATGGGAATGAAGATATGGAGGTAGATATTACCACATCCGAGGTAGAAGCCAAACTCGAACAGCTTAATGGGACGAAATCGGAGGGCCCAGATAATCTTCATCCAAGAATATTAAAGGAACAGGCACATGAAATTGCAAGCCCATTAGCAAGAAATTTTAATGAATCAGTAAACTCGGGGGTTGTACCGTATGACTGGAAAATTGCTAACATAGTTCGTATTTTGAAGAAAGGGAAAAAAAGGTGATCCGAGTAACTATCGGCCTGTTAGTTTGACATCTGTAGTATGCAAGGTCTTGGAAAAAAATTTGAAGGAGAAAGTAGTTAAGGACATTGAGGTCAATGGTAATTGGGACAAAATACAACATGGTTTTACAAAAGGTAGATCGTGCCAAACCAACCTGATCTCCTTCTTTGAGAAGGTAACAGATTTTTTAGACAAAGGAAATGCAGTGGATCTAATTTACCTCGATTTCAGTAAGGCATTTGATACGGTTCCACATGGGGAATTATTAGTTAAATTGGAAAAGATGGGGATCAATATGAAAATTGAAAGGTGGATAAGGAACTGGTTAAAGGAGAGACTACAACAGGTCATACTGAAGGGTGAACTGTCAGGCTGGAAGGAGGTTACTAGTGGAGTTCCTCAGGGATCGGTTTTGGGACCAATCTTGTTTAATCTTTTTATTACTGGCCTTGGCACAAAAAGTGGGAATGTGATAATAAAGTTGCGGATGACACAAAGCTGGGAGGTATTGCTAACACAGAGAAGGACCAGGATATCCTACAGGAAGATCTGGATGACCTTGTAAACTGGAGTAATAGTAATAGGATGAAATTTAATAGTGAAAATGCAAGGTCATGCATTTAGGGATTAATAACAAGAATTTTGGTTATAAATTGGGGACACATCAGTTAGAAGTAACAGAGGAGGAGAAGGACCTTGGAGTATTGGTTAATCACAGGATGACTAAGAGCCGCCAGTGTGATATGGCCGTTAAAAAAGCTAATGAAGTTTTAGGATGCATCAGGCGAGGTATTTCCAGTAAAGATAAGGAGGTGTTAGTACCGTTGTACAAGGCACTGGTGAGACCTCATCTGGAATAGGGTGTGCAGTTCTGGTCTCCCATATTTAAGAAGGATGAATTCAAGCTGGAACAGGTACAGATTAGGGCTACTAGGATGATCCGAAGAATGGAAAACCTGTCTTATGAAAGGAGACTCAAAGAGCTTGACTTGTTTAGCCTAACCAAAAGAAGGCTGAGGGGGGATATGACTGCTCTTTATAAATATATCAGAGGGATAAATATCAGGGATGGAGAAGAATTATTTGAGCTTGGTACCAATGTAGACACAAGAATAAATGGATATAAACTGGACACTAGGAAGTTTAGACTTGAAATTAGATGAAGGTTTCTAACCATTAGAGGAGTGAAGTTCTGGAACAGCCTTCCAAGGGGAGTAGTGGGGGAAAAAGACATATCTGGCTTCAAGACTAAGCTTGATACATTTATGGAGGGGATGGTATGACGGGATAGCCTAATTTTGGCAATTAATTGATCTTTGATTATTAGCAGGTAAATATGCCCAATGGTCTGTGATGGGATGTTAGATGGGTGGGATCTGCATTACTACAGAGAATTCTTTCCTGGGTGTTGGCTGGTGAGTCTTGCCCACATGCTCAGGGTTTAACTGATCGCCATATTTGGGGTTGGGAAGGAATTTTCCTCCAGGGAAGATTGGCAGAGGCTCTGGAGGTTTTTCACCTTCCTCTGCAGCGTGGGGCATGGGTCACTTGCTGGAGGATTCTCTGCACCTTGAGGTCTTTAAACCACGATTTGAGGACTTCGTAACTCAGACATAGGTTAGGGGTTTGTTCCAGGAGTGGGTGGGTGAGATTCTGTGGCCTGCATCGTGCAGGAGGTCAGACTAGATGACCATAATGGTTCCTTCTGACCTTAAGTCTATGAATCTATGAATCTATGAATTCACCCTAACTACACGAAATGGCCATTATCGCTATACATCAGCACACTGTCAGAAGAAAGAATACAAGAGGAATGGGCTTTGAGACAAGTAGCAGAAATGACCTTGTGCTCTGGAAATATGAACAGATATCCCATTCCTATAGCAGTCTCTTGTCACAGTACCAGGCCAAGCCCTGAGCGGCCAGTTTTAAGACTACAGGAAGGGGAGACACAAGTCCCCGGTATAGATCAGTGCATTCCTCTTTGGATACTGGGATTTCCAAGAAAATAAACTGGTCAGGTGAAAAAGCCCCTGTATTCTGATCACGGTCAGGGCATCCTACATGCAGGGGAATGAACAAATACAGAAATCATTTGATGAACCTGACCACTAATAATAAAAAATGATTGGACTGATTTATTTTGTATGTGTCTGACCAGCTCTAAACATGGCAATAGTTTGGCCATCAAGAAACAAAACAACCCCAGTGCTATATATTTGAAGGAGTAAAACCCTGGGATTCAGATACACCATTTCTATACAGTCAGACAGATGGAGTTTTTTCCCCAGTACAATCTGTGCTTAGATGGTGTGAGATACACAGAGCAACAAGCAGACACCTTGTTGGCAAAACTATGAAAATATAACACAGGGCTAATTGATATAAACTGACTCCCACTGAAGTGCACAGAGCTCCATCAATTTACACTAGCTGAGGCTCTCGCCTGAGGGTTTTTATACTTTACAGAATGAAACCAGATCGGGTAGCATATTTCTCTCTCCCTGTTTTACATGGGCTGAAGCAATTTCTGAGCCTCATTTAACCCTCTGGAAAATGGATCATAAATGAAAACTGATTAGATTTTTGAGGCTTTGGCTTAAAGCTGCACTTCTGATTCCTATTTAGGTTCAACAGGGCCTGGGTGTGAGACTGAGTGATCCTTTCTCCCAGCTGGGCATTCCTTACTCTCCAGCATGAGAGAAGGGGAGAGAACTACTCACACCATGTTCAATGGAAGAAGAAGTTTAAAGCATAGCCCTAGTTTGTCGTTCAGTAGAAGCTACAACAGCTGGAGGCTCAGATTGGGGAGGTGACTTGTGGGCACCACTGCGATTGCTTGACATTGCTGTTACAGGTGGATTGTAGTAAGTACCGCCGGATAACGACTGAGGATGGCAAAGTTCTGACAGCCTGCCCACTTATCCTGGAGGAGGTCTGTGGCACAGATGGCATCACTTACCCCAGCGAATGTGGGCTGTGTGCCCATAACTTGTAAGTACTGCACAGAGAACGTTTCTTCTGAGTAACTCACAGTGGGTGGAGCTCTCGTTGGCAGCCTTAATAAAAACCAGAATTTCTTCATAGACCTATTTCTGCAGATCTCTTATCCCCTGGTCCTCTTCTTTGCCTCTCCAGTCTATTCTGAGTTTTCTCCCCCACCCCTTGCATGCGTTCATTTGGGCTATCATGGAGGACACAGATTACCACCCCCAGAGTTCAACAGTGGTGACTGAGCAGAGGAAAGAATTGGCTAGTGTGTTATTCAAATGATACACTGTAAGGAGACGTCACATGTCTAGTAACAGATAGGAATATACTGGTAAGAGATGCTTATCCTGCCTTGTCACAGGTGATAAACTACCTCAGTCAGACGCCTTCTGGTAATTCCAGACAGTCTATGTGAGTTTGTGACATTTTATCAGCAGCAACCATGTAACAGGATGAGCCTAAGCTCCTAACTTCAGTCTTTTCCTCTTCCAGCAGACATGGAACCAATGTTAGCAAGAAACACGATGGGAAATGCAAACAGGAAACTGCAGTGGTAAGTGAAACTGGATGCAAAAGAAGGGCCAGATCCTACTTCCGTGGATGGCACTGGAAAGGGTCCCCTTGACTTCAGTGAGAGATGGTTCAGGCACTATCCGCATTGACCTTGTGCGAGTCTTCTTCCCAGGGATGAATTTCAGCTAACAACACTAAATGGCCATTATCCATAAACCGCACTGTGAGATCAGGGGAAAGGAGGGGACAGAGGAGAGGGATGGGATATGAGTTCAGCAGCAGCAATGCCTGCAGAAATGTGAACTTCCTCAGAGCATCTCTTCTCACAGTATCAGGCTAAGCTCCAAGCAGCCTCATTTAGGACCATGGGAAGGGGACACACCAGACCCCAGTATATATCAGTGCAGTGACCTCTTTGGATACTGGGATTTTCCAAGACAATACGCTGGGCAAGTTGGAAAATCCCATATGTTCTAATCACAAGCAGGGCACCCTGTGGAGAGGGCATTCTAAACGCCTGCTGCTCTCCTCACACATGTGGTCAGCTGATATTGCCTAGGTCAAGGTGAGAAAACAAGCTTTATTTTTATAGTAACTCCCCCCGAGGCGAGCGGATAAGTCAGTTATTATCAGATTCTTAGAAGGCGAAGTGAATTTTTTTATCAGAGGGGTAGCCGTGTTAGTCTGGTTCTGTAAAAGCAGCAAAGAATCCTGTGGCACCTTATAGACTAACAGACGTTTTGCAGCATGAGCTTTCGTGGGTGAATGCCCACTTCGTCGGATGCAAGAGTGGAAATTTCCAGGGGCAGGTATATATAAGCAAGCAAGAAGCAAGCTAGAGATAACGAGGTTAGATCAATCAGGGAGGATGAGGCCCTGTTCTAGCAGTTGAAGTGTGAAAACCAAGGGAGGAGAAACTGGTTCTTTAGTTGGCAAGCCATTCACAGAATTTTTTTAGTGCAGGAATAGATTCTTATTGCAGTAGCACACAACGCCCCATTTGTTGCTACGCGCTTTCCAAACACGCTGTTCCTCTTCTGTGTGCAGGTTGACTGCAGTGATTATGTTGAACCCAGCCCCATCTGCACACTGGAGTACTTTGCACATTGTGGCTCTGATGGCAAAACCTACAGCAACGAATGTCAATTCTGCAACGCAGTCGTGTACGTACAGAACTAAATCTCTTCTTCTAAATAATTAACCTGATTAATCAATCTATCTGTAAGAGGCATGAATAAGTTCCCGTACTTTGCATTTGCCTGTTTCCTTATGTATGTGGTTGTGTTGATTTTGATGGAAGCGGATCTCCAGCTGTTACAAACTGCAGACCTGCAATGAGTTTTACCTATTTGGCCCAGAGTTTCAGTATGTCATGAAAAATATTTCACAGACACTTCTTGTTCCTGATGAAGGAGCGAAATCTTTCACTTTTCTTTTAATGCTAATCATGGATGGAAGTAATTGTTGAGATTCTATTACTTTGAATGGTCTTCCATGCTGTGCTAAGACCCTATCAGAGACTTCCTGTGCTACTTGAATGAAGACACATATATTAGCATCCTGCGTGCTCCGTCTCTGATCCATTTCTTTCTCTCTTCCCCTCCAGGGTAAGCAATGGATCTCTCACCTTGGACCATTTTGGAGAATGTTGAATCCTCAGGGGTGCTGAGCCCTGAGAGAGAGCCCACTTTTGCGTCACTTCCCATTGGCAGATCCTTCATAAAGACCCATCCTCAGCGCAGCCAGCAGCCTGGGAGCTCTTGAGTCGTCCTAAGTTTCTTGTTCAATTAAACAAAACTCACCAGCATGTCTTTGTCCCGTTTTATCACCGTGTCTCATACCAAGTTTCTTTCTGGTTTGTTGAGTGACAATGCCAGAGAGAACAGAAAGTGTGAAGTCTGTGCTAGAAATGGATTGTTTGTTTGACATTCTACACTCTCTAGGAAGTAACTTCCAGAGAGGCAGCATCTTCCTTCCATCAGTGTCATAGGTGATAGCAGGAAAATGTTGCCACATCAAATACATTGTCTCATGATTTTACATGGAATTTAAACTCAATCTACAAAGGTAACAGGATCACAATATTGGAGGGAGCTCACACAGACATCTGACATCTTCCCTGTTTTCAGCCTCATAACTATATACATGAAATTATCACTGTAACAATTACTATAACATCACTATAACAACCTTGCTCAGTGCATTATGAGCCTTCCGAAGACACCCAACATGACAAGCTTTGCGTTGGACACCACACAATCATTTTATAAAGATGAACATGGGGGTGTAGGGTGTTCCCCGAACTACAGAGCGTCACAGTAATATGGTTGGATGAGCTGCACACCTGCATGTGTGTATATCTACATCTATCTATCTAGCTAGCTAGCTAATCTGTGTGTGTGAGTTGCACCTGTGGGGAAACACAAAAAGATCAACTCCAAAGCTGAGCACTACCAGACTCACCGCAGACCAAACAACCACCTCCACCATGAATGCAACAAGTGTCTTTGTGCTTTTCACTCTGGCACTTTGTTGCTTCTCAGGTGAGTAAGTCCTGCAGTATTGCACAACCCTGTGTCTGACATTCTCTGCCTCTGGATGACTTGGGCTGAGTCACATTACAGTGTTCTCAAAGTGGAGGAAAATCTCTCCCTGTGAAAAGCTATTTTGTCTCAGAAAGATGGCACTGGCAAGACTTGACATCCAAAGCCTTTGACCAAAATATGCAAAGTAAGATGCCCCGGGATAAGAGGGAAGGTCCTCTCATGGGTCAGTAACTGGTTAAAAGACAGGAAACAAAGGATAGGAATAAATGGTCAGTTTTCAGACTGGAGAGAGGTAAATAGTGGGGTCCCCCAGGGGTCTGTTCTGGGACCAGTCCTGTTCAACAGATTCATAAATGATCTGGAAAAAGGGGTCAACAGTGAGGTAGCAAAATTTGCAGATGATACAAAATTACTCAAGATAGTTAAGACCCAGGCAGATTGAGACAAGCTACAAAAGGATCTCACAAACCTGGGTGACTGGGCAACAAAATGGCAGATGACATTTAACATTGATAAATGCAAAGTAATGCACATTGGAAAGCAAATCCCAACTATACATATAAAATGATGGGGTCTAAATTAGCTGTTACCACTCAAGAAAGAGATCTTGGAGTCATTGTGGATAGTTCTCTGAAAACATCCACTCACTGTCCAGCAGCAGTCAAAAAAGCAAACAGAATGCTGGGAATAATTAAGAAAGGGATAGATAATAGGACAGAAAATATCATGTTGCCTCTATACAAATCCATGGTACTCCCACATCTTGAATTCTATGTGCAGGTGTGGTCACCCCATCTCAAAAAAGATATATTGGAATTGGAAAAGGTTCAACAAAAATTATTAGGGGCATGGAATGGCTTCCGTATGAGGAGAGATTAATAAGACTGGGACTTTTCACTTGGAAAAGAGATGGCTAAGGGGAGATATGTTTGAGGTCTATAAAATCATGACTGGTGTAGAGAAAGTAGATAAGGAAGTGTTGTTTACTACTTCTCATAACACAAGAACTAGGAGTCACCAAATGAAATTAATAGGCAGCAGGTTTAAAACAAATAAAAGGAAGTATTTATTCACACAATGCACAATCAACCTGTGGAACTCCTTGCCAGAGGATGTTGTGAAGGCAAAGACCATAACAAAGTTCAAAAAAGAACTAGATGAATTCATGGAGGATCGGTCCAGCAATGGCTATTAGCCAGGATGAGCAGGGATGGTGTCCCTAGCCTCTGTTTGCCAGAAGCTGGGAATGGGCGACAGGGGAAGGATCACTTGATGATTCCCTGCTCTGCTCATTCCCTCTGGGGCACCTGGCATTGGCCACTGTTGGAAGACAGGATACTGGGCTAGATAGACCCTTGGTCTGACCCAGTAGGGCCGTTCTTATGTTCTTAATTTCAGCACAGACTTAAATGGGCTATTATTTTTGCACCCTCCGTTTTGTGAGTACAAATAACTGCAGGTGCAGTTCCACACCCATAATTAGTTGTGGGCACAATCATAGAGTCATAGGATTGGAAGGGACCTCCAGAGGTCATCTAGTCCAGTCCCTTGCACTCCTCGCACGACTAAGTATTATCTAGACCAGTGGTTCCCAAACTTGTTCCACCTCTTGTGCAGGGAAAGCCCCCGGCGGGCTGGGCCGGTTCGTGTACCTGCCGTGTCCGCAGGTTCGGCGGATCGCGGCTCCCACTGGCCACGGTTTGCTACTCCAGGCCAATGGGAGCTGCTGGAAGCGGCGTGAGCCGAGCCGGGGCAGCTCCCATTGGCCTGGAGCAGTGAATCGTGGCCACTGGGAGCCGCGATCCGCCGAACCTGTGGACGTGGCCAGTACACGAACCAGCCCAGCCTGCCAGGGGCTTTCCATGCACAAGCAGTGGAACAAGTTTGGGAACCACTGGTCTAGACCATCCCTGACAGCAGGGCCGGCTCCAGGTTTTTTGCTGCCCCAAGCAAAAAAAAAAAAAAAAAGGGCAGAGTGCCGCCCCTTGAAAAGTGTTGCCCCAAACACATGCTTGGGATGCTGGTGGCTAGAGCCGTCCTGCCTGACAGGTGATTGTTTAACTTTCTCTTTAAAATTTCCAGTGATGTAGATTCCACAACCTCTCTAGGCAATTTATTCCAGTGCTTAACCACCCTGACAGGAACTGGGTATCTGGGTGCTGGAGACAGGAACACTTCTTAAGCTGTTTTCAGTTTAGTTTAGTTTTCAGTTTAGTCTGCAGCTTTAGGGGCCGGGGTTTGGACCTGGGTCTGTGTTTGCAGCAGGCTAACATGTCTGGCTTAACAAGGCAGGGTTCTGAAGTCCCAAGCTGGCAGGGAAAACAGGCTCAGAGATAGTCTCAGCACATCAGGTGGCAGTCCCAAGGGGTGTCTGTGACCCAACCCATCACAGCCTCATTTAACCATCTGGAGAGTGAAGAATCATGGAAAACTCATTAGATTTTGAGTTGTGGTTTCAATCTAGTAAATTCCAACAGCATGCGTCTGGGTGTCTCAGACACAATACCAGTCTGAGAGAATGGTCCTTCCTCCCAGTGCAGCATTCCTTGCTCTCCCGCAGGAGAAAAGGAGAGAGTATGCTGTGTGCCCATAACTTATAGGATGTTCTATAAACAGAACTTACATCTCCCAGTCCTATGCTTTCACTGCAAGACCCTCCTTCCTCATTAGTCAACTTTTCAAAACAGGGCCCAGAGAAATATTCATTCTATCCCTCCTCTCTGCCAGGCAATGAACCCCCACATCCCCTTTCCTCAGAGCCCCAGGGAGCAATATGCACACCTAGTCCATTGTCCTTAGCAGATAGAAGTTAGAGCTTGGAGTAGTTTCCTCGTGGGTCACTGAGCAGGAAGCATTCCTTAGCACTCGGGGCAGCCCCACCCCCAGCCACTGCTGCTCCCTGGCTCCAAAAACAACAGCAGAGGGTGTTTTCACAATCACGGTGGCCGGTATATATGTGTGGGTGTGAGCTCGGTTGGTGTGCATTGTTAAGGCACACGCAACTCTAACAGACTGAACGTCGGGCCAACCAGCCGCCTCCACCATGAAAATCGCAAGTGTCTTTGTCCTCCTCACTCTGGCATTTCCCTGCTGCTTCTCAGGTGCGTCGCTTTCACTGTAGCTGGTAGAAAGTCCCGTGTGATGCTCTGAACACTGGAAATCACGACTGATAAAGGGAAAGGCTCAGTGTCACCAGGGTATTCAATTATATTATTCATTAACAATCACTGACATCCTGGCAGCCTCTGCAAGGCACAGTCCGGGAACCAAGTAGTTACCAATCTTAATGGGCCTGGTCCCTTTGTAAGGATTGGGAAGTTAGTAGAATTGGAGAAGCGGCTCAGTCTAATGGGAGCCGATTTCTTCGTAAGAGCTATTACTGCCAACCCCGGAAAGTTGATTCCCTGCACTGTAATGTCCCTGAGTTGTGCCCATTGACCTAGTGGAGGGGGGACTCTGGTACTTGTACTTTGAAAGGAAATTCCAGCAGCATAAGCAGCTTTCCATGACTGGAGGGGACTGAGGGCTACCCCCATGGGAGGAAGTGGGGATGGTGCTGGCTCCGTAGGCTCCCAGGTGCATTGTGGGGCAGCGCTGGGTCTGGCTGCTCCGACAGTCACTGCCCCCCGATGGAGTAGGCAGAGTAAAGGAATGCCATCCCAGTTAGCACACACTGCTCAGGGGGCCTCTCCGTGATCCACACCTCCCTGGCGGGGTGTTTCGGGGCGAGGAAGGTGAGCAAGCCGGGGAGGAGGACACTTGAAGCCAGGCTGTCAGGGGAGTTGAAGGGCCTGGGAAGCAGGACAGAGGTGCTGGGTCTCTGCAAGTATCCAAAGATCAGCACAGACCTCAAACTCCCCATGTCATTTCCACTGAGCAGGGCAAAGCATGGGGCAATGCCAATGAAAGTCTGTGAGTGGAAACCCCTGGGGCCGGATTCTGCTCTTCAGTCCCACGGTCTGTGCAGTTACCCAGCTGTCAATGAGAGCAGAGCCTGGCTCTCTGGAGGTTTCTCCCACAGGAGGGGTGACCTGCTCCTCAGATTTCAGACATGCCAATACTTTTTTGAAACGTCTTGTTTGAAATGCATTTTGTTTGCTGATCAATAAGACCCATGAAATCTGCTACACTAAATCATCAAAAGTTCTTTTGCTATTCACTAATCTAGCTCCCTCCAGGGCCACTAGTACAGGAAACGTTCTGTCTGTCTGAGCATTTTATGCCACAGTCATCACAATAGTAGCTTGTCTGTCATTCCCTAATATTTCCCATGTTAGAAAACTCCATTCAGTTATTCTGCAAACCAGTTAG
The DNA here is from genome assembly GCF_016161935.1 of Mauremys reevesii. NCBI lineage: Eukaryota > Metazoa > Chordata > Testudines > Geoemydidae > Mauremys > Mauremys reevesii. The sequence goes on from NC_052630.1 coordinate 2,043,326, forward strand.
CACATGATATGTAATTATCTCAGTCATTCTGCATCCTTTTATATTTCTGCTTCTGCTTTGGTTCCAGGTATTGCTAGCCAAAACAGGAATCAGGTTAGTCCAGTTCTTTCTGTTCATTTCTTGTCACTTTATTCCAGGGGTCGGCAACCTTTCAGAAGTGCTGTGCCGAGTCTTCATTTATTCACCCTAATCTAAGGTTTGGCGTGCCAGTAATACATGAACGTTTTTAGGAGGTCTCTTTCTACAAGTCTATAATATATAACTAAGCTATTGTTGTATGTAAAGTAAATAAGGTTTTAAAAATGTTTAAGAAGCTTCATTTAAAATTAAATTAAAATGCAGAGCCCCCCGGACTGGTGGCCAGGACCCGGGCAGTGTGAGTGCCACTGAAAATCAGCTCCTGTGCCGCCTTCGGCACCCGTGCCATAGGTTGCCTACCCCTGCTTTATTCTGATGCTTTATTATGGATAAATGGTTCCTAACCACATTGTTCCCAAGATCTAGGTGTTGGAAAAATCAGTGGCAAAAGGAACATTGCCCCAAGCCCTTATGGTTAAGAGTCAGGCATAGCAAAAACCAGAGCCTCTTCAGTAATACAGCACATAGAGAGAAAACCCCCGAGATTCAGACTGAGTCATGCTGATTATCCTGGCTGAGGATCTGGCCCATGGTTTCCAGACAGACAGACTAAACAACTCCAGACATCCTTGCATGATGTGGCATAATCTGTGGTTAGATTGTGTGAGATACAGAGAGCAACAGGGCAGCTAAACTGTGCTGAACAAATATTGTGCAAATGTGTGCTTGTGCAGCATTAAAAGAGCTTTGACCTGCCCTATGTTCTTAGTTAAGTTTCCCAAGACAAGGGTAGCTCTGCCCCCTAGTGCATATGTCCAGAGCACATTTCATTACATGATTTTGCAACCCTGCGCAACGTGACATATTGTGCAGCAAATGCTACAGGGTAAGGTACTGGAAAGGAAATGCATTTTGTAAACTACACACAGTTTACAAAGTACACTGGTGTGCAGCACTTTGTAAATCACTTGCCGACTGTGTTGTGTGATCATATTGTCTAGACGCACTGTCAGAAATATTGGCATTGGAATATTGCAGGCTGGCGATGTACGGCCATACAATTATCGCTATTATTTCAAACCTGCGTTTATTTCCAGACATCTCAAAAGTATATGTCTTCTCTGAGGGGTGTGGGTCTCTTGCAACTTTGAAATTTTAAAATGAGGAGGGTTGAGTTTTCCAAGAGCAAATAAAGTGTTTAAACAATTTCTTATTGGGTGAAAAATGCTTATTTTTACCTTCTGAGAACTCAAATTAGCTGTACAGGTTTCTATGAAACTTTCAAAAATTAAACAATTCCTTTCTGCTGTGAGACCAGCCATGAAAACGTCAGTTGCCAAAGGTATTTTATTTAGAAATGTATTACACACCTGAAAATAAGGGGTTGGAGTGAAAACGATACCAAAAATGTAGACATCCTAGAATTCAGAAACGGAGGGTACTTTCACAGCCACAATTGGCTGGGATGGCTCTCCCTGTATCTACCTCACATCTTTACTTAACCCTCCGGAAATTGCCACGTAATGGTATTGAGCTCTGAGCGCTCCAGGATGCAGATCTAATACGCAGGAACACTCAGTATGGAATATCTCTGTCATGACGACTGCTGTGTCCCAGGTTACTTGGTGCTACTTATGGAGTGAATAGATCTAGGGTGAAAAATGTTGAAATTTTTCAATGTAACGACCCATCTGTGCAAGTCACGGGCTTCTCCTCCCCATGGCACATATGGACAGCACTAAACCATATCGACACCCGACATGGAAAATGCCCATATTCACTCCATAGATGGAAAGTGAGGGAGCCACCGAACTGTGACTATGGCGTAGTGCTAACTGTTGGACACAACACAGATGATTGCCCACTCCATGCTCATCCTGGAGGTGTCACAGCCATTCACATGCTATGGACTGGACAAGAGACCTTAAGAGGCAACTGTAGCCACACTGTTGCTTTTCCCGTTCCACTATTGCCATACAAAAGAAGAATGCTAAAAAAGGACGTATTTTGCAAAAGCGCTTCCCATTTTCCACCAGCTCTAATAGCAAGACACATAACTGTGGAACTTAACAGCCACATCTGGCTGCGTGAGAATTCACACAGCGCCGACACAGCTCCCAGCATGCACTGGACTCAGTGAAACATCTGGGATGGCTTCTCACAGCACTGGCTCTCTCCTTCAGGCGACCTGAATTGCTGGTCAGGAATCTGGAGGGGACGTCTTGAAGACATGATGCTGACCACAGCAAGGAATGGTTGTAAGGGAGTCTCCCATGCCGGACGATTGCTGCATTGTCCTTTCCCATCAGCCCGGAGAACGGGAGAAGACTCCCGCTGACCACCTCCCCATTCGGACTGCAGCAAACGATTGCAGATATAGGCCCCAAGTGACTTCTCCTCTATGATAAGAGAAGAGTCCAGATGAGGAATGTAGGGACAGGATGATTACCCCCTATAATAAAGGCCACACTCATTTTATTTGATTACTTCTGCAGCTTGACTGCACCCAGTACAACCAAGAACCGTTTGTGTACGATGGCGAGTTACTATGCCCAGAAGTCGTTGTCTGCGGCATGGATGGTGTCACCTACTGGCACGAATGCGAGATCTGTAGGCTAATCTCGTAAGTATCTACACCTCCCTTCTCAGGGCCGAGCTGCAAACAGCTTTTGCTGGAAGCATTTTCCTCAAAGAAGGAGAATAATGGGCTAGTTTTGCTTAGAATCACAGCCTCTCACTATCCTCTGTGATCCTCCCACATCCCTCAACACCCTTGCAGGGCCCCTCACAACACTTCAGTTCACAGGGGTGCACTCTCCAAAAAGAGCAGACTACACATCCCAGCATGTCCAGTTCAGACAGACGAGGCAGCTTTATCGGGGGGAATGAGCACTAATAGCTCAGGGATGCTGGTACCAGCGGGTAGTTGGCGGCAAATATTCCCTACCAGATAGATCCCTTCCCTATTGGATCTACAGGGATTTTTGATTAAACATGTTGGTAGTTTCTGTACAATGTACTGAAGTGAACTGATCTCCTATAGCAATCAGTGGTTTTCACTAACTGCTCTCTCTCTTTTTCTCTCTCTCTCTAGAAAAGGAGTTGATGTTAACAAAGAACATGAGGGAACGTGTGGGGTAAATCCAGTTCTTATTAATTAGATAGATTTTAAGGCCAGAAGGGACCATCATGATCAACTAGTCTGATCTCCTGCACAGCGCAGGCCACCGAACCTGGCCCACCCACTCCTGCAATAGACCCCTAACCGCCGGCTGAGTTACTGACATCCTCAAATCATGATTTAAAGACTTCGAGTTACTGATAATCTGCCATTTACGCCAGTTTAAACCTGCAAGTGACCTGTGCCCCAAGCTGCAGAGGAAGGTGAACCCTCCCCACACCCTCCCACCACCAGGGTTTCTGCCAATCTGACCTCAGGGAAAATTCCTTCCCAAAATTCATCACACACAGTCCAACCTGAACTCAAATACTAGCAGCAAATTGACAACCATTCTCCCTGTGAAAGAAGCCAGTCTTCAAACGAACAATATCCCCATCTCAGTCCCTAAAAAAGCCTAATCCCCTAAATAAAAATCAAAAGTGTTCTGAGGATGGCTCTATCTTACGCTCAGTGCTCAGGGGTGAGTGTGGGCTATCTAACAGCTATATATGTATTTTCTTCTCAGATGTCCCCGTTGGTGCCTTTCTCTCCTACTGAGGTTATAGACCCAGAAACATAGACTGGAATGGTTCCTTCGGCTCTGTGTCCATGGAAACATTGATATCACTCATTCTGGCAGAGGAGACCAGGAAATCTGTACCTCAGTTTCCTCAAGATGGGAGAGAGATGATACCTGGCTGACCTGCTGACATACACAGCGTATTCGCCTCCCTGCACATTTCTTCAGCTTTGGGGTCTTTCCAGCTGGTTCTAAAATTAGAGGAAATCCTTCCCAAGAAATCCCAGGGTCATCGCCTCACCGTCATCCAAACTGCATCCCAAAGTGAACCTCACTCACTGTAAAACTACTCACTCATGGTCCCAAAGAGTGAGGGCTGGAGACCGTTGTAACAATAGTCATTGCAAATGTTTTCATTTTTACCTCCACTAATGATCTGGGAATCATTTTCTCTGGGGTGTGATTGAAGGGTGATGAATAGCCCTATAGGAGAATTGGGTATTATGATCATTACGCATTGATTTTAAGGCAGAAGGGGCCACTGTCCATGTCTGCTCTGACCTCTTAAGTAGCACAAGCCATAAAAAGTCACCCAGGAAATCCTGTAGTGGAGGGAATTTCTCCTGCCTGGATTTAGTCCCCAAACGGGGGTCAGCTCACCCTGTTGGGTTCTTGTATCAGGACGCTATGCTACCCCACACCCTGCAGGCGCCGCCCACTGGCACAGGCTGCCTGGCTCTCTCATAGACTTGCACAATGCCCGTCCCTCAGCTGCTGAATGGTTTAGACACTCAGACTAGCGCACTTGGCTTGCCTGTCTGTGTAGATGCAATCGCAAGACAATATACTCCCCACCCTGAAACACTGGTGTCTTACTGGGCTGGGTCAGCCTCGCATGAAGTGTCTTAGCCTCAAAAATAAACATCATAAAACCCTTTGTGATTATTTTTTGCCTTCCTGTTTCACGAATGCAAGTCCTTTCCAGCGAGCTCAGGAGGGATTATGCCAGAGAGTGATATTTCCAACAAAACTACAGAGAAAAGGACCAAACCCAGAATAGGTTCCTCATTCTGACTCAGGCAAAACTCTCACTGGAGCCAGTGAGTCAAAGCCTGCAGTCTTTACCCGGCAGCTAGAATCATTCTGCCCTTTCAGGGTATGTCAGCACTGGAGAGTGAGGTGCATTTGCAGTTCCGGTTGACATACCCCTGCTGGCATGGCCAGGGGCGGCTCCAGGCACCAGCACGCCAAGCGCGTGCCTGGGGCAGCAAGCCACACGGGGTGCTCTGCCGGTCGCCGCGAGGGCAGCAGGCAGGTTGCCTTCGGCAGCACGCCTGCGGAGGGTCCGCTGGTTCCGTGGCTTCGGCGGCCCTCCCACAGGCGGGCCGCCGAATCCGCAGGACTGGGGACCTCCTGCAGGCAAGTCGCCAAAGACAGCCTGCCTGCCGTGTTTGGGGCGGCAAAATACCTACAGCCGCCCCTGGGCATGGCTAAAAGTAGCAGGATAGAATGCGGCACAGTCTTTAGCAGGGGCTGCACCTGCCCCCCGGGACCCCAGGTACGTACCCGCATTGCTAGTCGGTGTTGAAGCCTGTCATGCCCCATCTACACTGTCATTATTAGCAATGGGACAGACTCCTGTGGGTATGCTACCCATGCTGCAATCACCCCTCGGATTGCCATGGGACACCCGCAGCGACCAACAATGCTAACCTGCCCACCTAGGCCAAGCGTCAGCAGCATCTCCCAGGATAATAAGAAAGATGTTTCTGATTTTCTGTTTAAAAACTCAGGGTCCCTTTAATTCACTCCCTGCCCATTTGCAGGTGGGATGTGGTCTCTAAAGACGAAACAGCCTGTATTGTCTCTCATTTGCCTACATGACCTCCTTAGTACAAAGGATCTCTTGTATGCTGTGTCTATATTTGCTTTTCAGTCTTTATGGCAGTACATGTGACATTTAATTATGGCTCATTCTGTTGCAAGGGCCCTACCCTCATCATTAATACTTTAAGGAAGCCTATACTTGACTCACAGACTTTAAGGCCAGATGGGACCATCATGATCATCTAGTCTGAGCTCCCACACATCGCAGGCCACAGAATCTCACCCACCCACGCCTGCAGTGAGTCCACAACCTCTGGCTGATTTATTGACGTTCTCAAATCGTCATTTAAGGACCTGATGTTACAGAAAATCTAGCTCACACCAGCAAGTGACTCGTGCCCCACAGTGCAAAGGAAGGCAAACCCTCCCAGGATCTCTGCCAATCTGACGTGGGGAAAAATGCCTTCCCAACCCCAGATGTGGTGATCAGGGGGGCAATTGCAGAGGGCCCGGGGGCCCCGCCCCCCCCCGGGGGCCAGGCCCCCCCCCCCCCCCCCCCCTCCGCCTCCCCTCTCCTGGAGCCCCAGCGCCTCCGCCGAGCCGGCCCGCCTCCCCGAGCCCCCCCCCCGCCCCGGCCGGGGGCGGGGGGGGGGCGGGGGGGGCCGGGGGGGGGGGAGGGCTCCCGCCCCCACCCGCGGGGCGGGGGGAGGAGGGGGCGGGGCGGGGGCGCTGGCCCCCCCCCCCGCCCCCAGCCGCGCCCTCTGCGCTCCGCGAGGGGCGCGGCCCGCCGAGACGCGGCGGGCGGGGGGCGGGGCGGGGCGGGGCGCGCCCGGGCGCGCGCCGTGGGGGGGCCTTCTGTGGCGGGACCGCCCGCCCGGCCGGCCCGCGCGCGGCGCGCGCCCCCTGACACCGACACCCCCGCCGCCGGCCCGGCCGGGCGGCGGGTCCGCGCCCCGCCGCGGCGGCGGGGGCGGCCCGCTCTCCCGCGCGCGGGCCACGCCCGGCGCGGTCCGGAAGGGGCCGCCCCCGCCGCCCCCCCCCCCCGGAATCCTCTGGGCGGCCCTGGTGGTGATCAGTTCAACCCTGAGCATGTGGGGGAGACCCATTAGCCCGACACCTGGGAAAGAATTCTCTGTAGTAGCTCATAGCCCTCCCCATCTCGTGTCCCAACTCCAGCTGTTGGAAATACAGCAGAACCCCATTCATCCAATCTAATTGAGACCATGGCTAGACAGGATAATCAAAAATTCGGATAATCCGGAGAATGAGAAAGTGCAAGGCTGCATCGCCATCTAGTGGCCACAGGAGAGATTGGCGACTTCTGGACCCGGAGTCCTGGTTGTTCGGTTAATACAGAGAGCCAGAAAATGGAGGGTTGGATAAACGGAGTTCTACTGTATTTGCTAATAGAAGTTGTGTCCTATGCCATTGTAGGCAACCTCGGTAGGCATCCCCTCCATAAACTTCTCAAATTCAGTCTTGAAACAAGACTGCTCCCCTTGGAAGGCTGTTTCAGAATTTCACTCCTCTGATTATTAGAAAATTGCATATTCTTTGGCCCAGAATTCACCCCACCAAACATGTTAACCTTTACGCATTGTTTCCAAACCCAGACTTCCAGCTGAGGTCCTAGCTGACCATGTGTCAGTGAGAAACTAGCACTGCAAGAAAACCCTGGAGAGGATGTGGAAGGACAGTATGGCAAGTCCCCACACCTCCCTAAGTGTCCGTAGAATGAATGCGTGGGTAATCTGCAGAGGTCCAGCTTCAGGCCCCTTTAAAGTCTCATGTAAACCCTATATTTGTCACCCCAAACAACTGATTCAAAAGCTGCTGCACCCTGGAATATCTTACAACATACATAATGCAGTATGCAATCTGATATCAGTGAACGTAACAACTTAACGGCTGGGCCCATCCACATCACCAGATTTCTCCCTGCAATTTCATAGCTTCCCACTGCACAAGACACACAATGTGCTCATTGTCCAGGAAAAGCAAAGGGCCGACTGTAAGCAAGCCCCTTTGTTGACAAGCTGGGTGCCGTCTGTGTGTTTATTGCATTCGCCTGGGCATCTCGCTGATAAGAAAACATTCTTTACAGCTCAGTACAAGCCTCAATACAAATCCACCAGCTTCCAGAGCAAACAATGACTTTAGGGTGGTGATGTCAGAGTCAAGGTTGGGGACACTCACGCATTATATATATAGTGAGCGCTGGCAGTGGAGTCTGAGAAACATCATCTTCTCGGCAGAGCACCTACAGACTTGACTCTCACTCAACCATCCCCTCCACCATGAAGATAAGAGGTGTCTTTGGGCTGCTCGGTCTGGCGCTTTTCAGCTATTTTTCTGGTGAGTTGATTTTGTTGTAGGCTGCGTAATGCCCTTGGGCAGATATCTCTAGCCCTCTTGAAGCCAAGCCTATGTATGGGTGAAGTCAGTGATCTATGCACATCCTTGAAGAGGTATCCCTGAGCTAGTGGCTTGTGCTGGGAAAAGTTCCAAGACAGTGGGGTTGGTATGGGATTTCTCCTTGGATGAAATTCATTCCTGTGCCACCTCTGTACCACCTCAGTCCTACTTGAACCCAGGACTCGTGGGTCACAGAGGCGAAGTTCACATTGAATTTCATCATTAAGGAGCAACCAAAAACTCTGTTTTTATTTAAAAAACTCAAAAAATTCCAGCCTTAGAACATTATCTGATGTTTACTCAGAGAAGATATAATATTATCTGTGGCCATCAATACAGGAAAGAACAGTTGGTTTCCAGGGTTAAGATAGTGTATTTGTTTGTTCTTTAGGATTAATATTTCCTAATGGATGTTTATCAAAGATGCTGCTTTGTTTTTATCTTTTTTTCTCTGTTTTTTGTTCCAGGTGTTGCCACTGGGGCAGGTCAGGTGAGTTTCAGATCTTCTTTGTCATTTTCCCCTGATCTCTAGGTCAATCACAGATAGACAGATATGGAAAAACACTAAACACCAATGAAAGAATAGAGGTGCCTCAAACAGTGAAATGACTCCCTTGCTATAGAATTGAGACAATGAATCCCTGGGAGTTGGAGCCATTGTTTCCACATGGTGCAGCTGATAAAAATAAACAATAACTACTAATAATATAGGGTGAAATTTACCCCAGCATTGAGGGCCAATGCAAGGCCAATGTACCCCTTAAAGCTCACTTAAGCCCTAGTGCAGAGGGGTCAATTTCATCCATAATGCATTTGTCAAGGCCCCTTGTTAATTTAATATATTCCATGTGCTTTTTAGTTCAAACACAATTGCATAATAGTGTCACATGTGATCAAGTTTTCCTTACATTTTGTTTTAAAAGCTACACAAAATTTCAACCATCTGAATATAATTAGGGGACTTTAGTGAATAGTTCATAAAATTGATCGATTCCAAGAAAATCACCTCATTTTCTAGTTTCTAATTTTCCACCAGCAGACTACATTTTACCTGAATGTTTTGGCTATGTGAGAATATTTGCTGCATGAGGGTGGTGGGCATCATAGAGACCTACACAGACCTATAGGTGGTGATTTTCAAAAGAGGCTAAGGAGGTTTTCTCCCAAATCCCGCAGAGGCGCGTAGGCAGTTCCTTGGTCACCCCCAGCTTTAATTTAGGGCTCTGGTACGGCTGGGTTTTCCCCATGGTTATGCATTCATCCATATGAGATCCAGAACCATCACCCAGACTGGGCAGATCAGCCCTTTCTTTATACAGCTCAGGTCTTTGATCTTCGCTTTCTGTAACAGGTAATCAGCAGACAATGACCCTCTCCTCGGGGCATAATTTCAGAAGGCTGCATTTTTACATAACCAGAGTTGGGGAATTTGCATTAACGTCTCCCTGGGGATTCCCCAGGAAATCCACTTCACTCTTATCATCCCAAAAGTCCATTCTTGTCTGGCACATTTTCCATACAGTCTTTTGAACTCCCAGGTCTTACATCTGGCACATCCACCCCCAGAGACGTTACATACAATCCTGGCCCACAACAATACAGAAACTTAATACAATAATGTCTTTGAAGGGTATGGCAGGAAATTGAGATTTGAAATCCTGGCCTATATTTTGTCTCAATCTTTACTGTCTCCCAGAAGGCAACAAGTGTCAGAATAAAGACAACACAGAGAACATGCTACGTGCTGAACTTCGAGCTTGGCAACATTTTTCAACTGAAACATTTTTTGCTAAAAAATGCAGATTCAGGACACAAACATTCAATGACTTTGTGTCCGTTTTGTTGAATTTTTCATTTAAAAAAATCAGAAAAAAATCAGAACATTTCATTTCAACATTTTTTGAGCAAAATATTTTCAGCGTGAAATGGCTTTTCACTTCAAATTTCCCTCTAATTGTATTTTTAAACATAAAAAAAAATTTAAAATGCTTAAAATCAAAACAAAATATTTAGTTCCCTTTTCCATTTTCCAAAAATGCTGACGATTTTGGAGTTTGGTCCAAACTGAAACTATATACAGGTATAAGAGCTCTGTGAAGCTTGAAAGCTGTTCCTTGCAATCCGTCTCCCCTTTTCACTTATAAATAACTTTTTGAAATTACCAACAAACCAGGAAAAAAAATCATTATTCACCCTGCTCTAGTGAGCTCTCCTTCCCCTCCAGAGCAGGAGAGATTGAGAAATCTAGAACAATTGTCAGAGCATTATGATTGGAAAACAATATCATAACCTGAAGTCCAGTTTCAGAGTGGTAGCCGTGTTAGTCTTTATCAGCAAAAAGAATGAGGCTTATGCCCAAATAAATTTGTTAGTCTCTAAGGTGCCACAAGGACTCCTCATTCTTTTTGCTGAACCGGTCCGGTGTTCCCTTTCCTTTACTGGCAAAATTACAATGCGGGATCCCTCCCAGGGAGAGGAAGTGAAAAGAGGGGATGGGCTGCAGAGGAACAAGCTTTCAAGCTTCACAGAGCCCTTCTTCAGGTCTGGACATTGTTCTGCTAGGGCAGCTGCGTCACAATGAAGACAGCATAGAAAGGGCTGTGAGAATCCCCCTCCCCCCGCCACTCCCATGGTATCCACTGCCCTCTCCTTCCCCTCCATAGCAGGAGATCTAGAGGAACCTAGGACAATTACCACCCCTTCCCATCCCATTCAGGATGGGGAGAAACATTTTTATATGTCCTATAAGTCTCTGTTAAAGGAACTACAAGGGGGAGGCCCATGCAAAGAGATGGGGGAGGACCACAATGCAAAGTGGATACACAGAAAAGCACAGAGCTATCAGGTGTAATGTTGTAGTAAAGGACACATCCAAATGACATTGTTGCTTTTGCAGCCTCTTTGCAGTCTCTACAAAGTGCTTTCCAATAAAGTTCCTTGTCCCAGGATGGTTGACCCAGTCTGTGGCAGTGATGGCATCACATACTCCAATGAGTGTTTGCTCTGCCGAGAAATCTTGTAAGTTCTTAAGTAACTTCTTCTGATTAACCAAAGCAACAAAGCTGCACAGAAAAGCCCATAGGATATTAGGAAACACTATTTCACTAGGAGGGTGGTGAAGCACTGGAATAGGTTACCTAGGGAGGTGGTGGAATCTCCATCACTAGAGGTTTTTAAGGTCAGGCTTGACAAAGACCTGGCTGGGATGATTTAGTTGGGGTTGGTCCTGCTTTGAGCAGGGGGTTGGACTAGATACCGCCTGAGGTCCCTTCCAACCCTGATATTCTATGATTCTATAAGCACCACTGGGGTGCGGATGGACGAGATGGCTTGATGTGATTCTGTGACTCATTTTTGTGAGTCTGTTATTCACTGATCGGGGGTTCCAACCAGAGATCACTTGGGAGCTATCTGATTTAAAGGAGTTAGGTTAATTGTGTCAGCATGGTAGAACTGTAGAGTGAGTGTAATGAGTGAGATTCCTGCAAAGTGCTCACAAACTAACCTCTGTCACACACACTTTTCTCTCTTTCTCTCTCAAGACGTGGCAACAACATTGTCAAAAAGCATGATGGAAGGTGTGTTCAGGTATAGCCAAATATCTGCTCTGTTCATTGTTATAACCTACTTCCTGATACATTAGCAATGGCATGTCCTCATGATAGAGTCAGTATGAATGTGTAACCCACACACCTCCTGAGTGTGGTGTACTGTCCCCTCTAGTAGCACCAAGACCAATTAGAGGTTAATGAGTCTGCTACAGCCTTAGTTAAGGGCCACGTGGCTTTTATCTCATGCAGTAGAGGTTCATGCATTTAGCTCCAAAGGTCCCAGGTTAAATTAATAGGCAGCAGGTTTAAAACAAACAAAAGGAAGTATTTCTTCACACAATGCACAATCAACCTGTGGAACTGCTTGCCAGAGGATGTTGTGAAGGCAAAGACCATAACAGGGTTCAAAAAAGAACTAGATAAATTAATGGAGGATAGGTCCAGCAATGGCTATTAGCCAGGATGGGCAGGGATGGTGTCCCTAGCCTCCATTTGCCAGAAGCTGGGAATGAGCGACAGGGGATGGATCACTCGATGATTCCCTGTTCTGTTCATTCCCTCTGAGGCACCTGACATTGGCCACTGTCAGAAGACAGGATACTGGGCTAGATGAACCGTTGGTCTGACCCAGTAGGGCCATTCTTATGTTATGATGTTAGGTTCGATGACTGGGGTCTGTCGGTGTTACAAATGCACTAGCAACAGAGCTGGGAGCAACAAGAATTTCCATTTTGCAGGAAATGCTGCAGTTTTGAAATTTGTTTTTGTTCCAAACTGGAATGAAAACAAAGAATTTAGAAATTTCCCATAAAATAAAATTTTCCAAGAACCCCCACAACATTGTTTCAGGTCAATTAAAACATTCTGTTTCAATTTTGAGGTTTGATTTTCTATTTTATTCTAAAATGTAATAGAATATAAACATTGAAACAAAATGTCATTCTGAACAAAAAATCCTAACGTGAAGTTCCAATAATTTTTGCCTTGAATGGTACATTCTGTTCACTCCAGAACTGTACACCTTATTACTGGGGATTGTATCTTGCCTGTGATATTAGTACCACTGACCTCAGCTTTGCCTTTCACGCAGCCTTTTCTGCTTCCTACAATTGGCCTTGTTCTCCTCTTCTTGTACCTCCTCCCGGTAGACAGGGGAGAGAGACAGCAAGTCAGTTACAATCAGATCCCTAGAAGAAGGAGAGGGAGGGTATAGGTCAGTAGTTCTCAAACGTTTGTACTTGTGACCCCTTTCACATAGCAAGACTGAGTGTGACCCCCCCCTTAAATATATAAAAAAGTGTTTTTAATTTATAACACCATTCTAAATGCTGGAGGCAAAGCGGGGTTTGGAGTGGAGTGTGACAGCTCGTGACCCCCCAGGTAATAACCTCGCAACCCCCTGAGTTTGAGAACCCCTGGTATAGGTTGAAAATGTTGCCTTGTGACTGTTGCAGGTTGACTGCACTGGCTACGTGAAAACACCCACAGGTCAGGAAGCTGCCTGCACCATGGAGTACAGCCCGATCTGTGGCACCAACGGCGTTACCTATGGCAACAAGTGCGCTTTTTGCTCTGCTGTCGCGTAAGTGCCACAAGAGCTGCTGGGCCATTAAAGTGATGTGTGGACATTTAGATAATCATGTTGGTTCCTAGAGTGTGCCGAGGTGATCGAATTCCTGACAGGCTGCCTGGTGTTCATCCACTCTAACCTTGCTTTCTTCCTGAAGGAATGGAGCGGCCATTGACCAGAACAAAGAAGAAGAATGTCCCCAGGTAAAGCCCAGTCATCAGCCTTATTAACTGTTTATATTTATAGATGGCATAAATTAAATTCAGTGCATCAGCCTGGCCACCTGAAGGAAAATAGCAGTGATGTGTTGATATCGCTTTCATCACACTTGGACTACAAGGCTGGGAATATGATAGGAGACACACGTTAAGAGTAGCCCAGAGCTGTAAAATGTTATGGGGTAACCCCTGGGACTCTAACACACCCCTCCGTGTGGAGAAAAACTCCAAACCCACAAACACTGGGATTGGCTGGTATCGGCTGCTCCTCCAGCTGGGAAAATGGGCTTTGCTGCAGATGTCGTCTCACCCCCCTCCTGCACAAAGAAAGCTGGCAAGTCAATTATTATCAGAGGCATTGATTAGCAATGAGCAATAATTCCTTGGTCCTCCCCAGTCTGATTTGCAAGGTCTCTTCCTCCTTTCTCAAGACCCTCTTCTGCTGCATACCAACCACAACCATGAACTGGCCCAGGGACGATGGCCAGGCTTAGGGGCAGCTGAGGAAAGTAGCTATTTATGTAATGTGTCTTTTTGTTTCTCTTCTCCACCTTCCCCATGTTTGCTTGACAAAGCCCTGGCTGGGATGATTTAATTGGGGATTGGTCCTGCTTTGAGCAGGGTGTTGGGCTAGATGACCTCCTGAGGTCCCTTCCAACCCTGAGATTCTATGATTCTATGACCTATCCTCCACGAACTTATCTAGTTCTTTTCTGAACCCCGTTATTGTCTTGGCCTTCACAATATCCTCTGGCAAGGAGTTCCACAGGTTGACTGCGTGTTGTGTGAAGAAATACTTCCTTTTGTTTGTTTGGGCATGACAGCATGCTGATGTTTGTCCTGCATCCTCCCAACTCTGCTTGCATCCAAGAGCACCCCCATCACCCCTCACAAATCTAGCACCCTCTTGAAACCTGGTTCTCTCTCTTCAGGTCCACCTGCATTCTACATAACCCCCTAGCCGAGACAAACACTGCAGCTGCTTAGCCCAGATGAGTCTCATTTCTCTTCCGCTTCCCTTAGAATTCAGTCCAGGTCCCCTGTTACTGGCCCACGGTCCTCCTGCGCCCCTCACCTGTCGAGATTTAAACTGGGTTTGTAGCCGAAGCATTGAAAAGTTATCAGTCCCTTTCCAAACCCCTCGCACTGGCTGGCATGAAATGACTGTCACAAGCAGCAAGGAAAAGGGACCAAGCATCAAAGAAGTGCTCTGTATTTTAGCTTGTTAGCAGTAATGGGGAGGCTATTCCTCCAGGGCTACTCCTTGCTAATCAGTCTCTCTCTCGTCTCTCCAGAATAAGTAACAGAAAACATCACCTCAAGCGGTATGGAGAATGCCAAATCCCCAGTGGTGCCGAGCTGAGAGTGGCCCTTTTGCTTGCACTTTCTGCTAGCAGAGCCCTGCTATGAAATACGTTCTCCCTTCACCCCAGGCTCTGGCAGCTCACAGGGCTTCTCGGTCTCTCTGTTGGGCTGGATCAATAAAGTAAACTCAGCAGCATTCTTTGCCTCAGTTTGTTCTTTGGGCAAGGTGTTATGGCTTCCCGGGTCCTGGCCCTTAGGTACCGTATGACTGTAATAAACCTGATTAGTAATACTAACACATCGGGGGGGGGGGGGGGATGAGATGCAAGGGAGGATGCCAGAGGTTAGGGGCTATGATAGGAGTGGGTGGGTGAGGTTCTGTGGCCTGAGATGTGCAGGAGATCAGACTAAATGATACTCTGGTCTCTTCGGGCCTTGGAATCTGAGTCTGTCTCCATGAGAACAGAAAGCGTAATGCCAGTAACATGCACTAGGGGGCCTCTTACTGGAGTTCATGCAGCAACTCGCTTTCTGCTTTGGGTTCTCAAACTGGGGGTCGCGAGCTTATTAGGTGGGGGGTCTCGAGCTGTCAACCTCCACCCCCAAACCCCACTTCGCCTCCAGCATTTGTACTGGTGTTCAATATATTAAAAAGTGTTTTTAATGTATAAATGGGGGGGGAGGGGAAGGAGTCGCACTCAGAGGCTCGCTGTGTGAACGGGGTCACCAGTACAAATGTTTGAGAACCTCTGATATAAATCATAGGCACAGACTCTGTCAGTGCTCCGGGGATGGAGCACCCACAGGGGAAAAAATGGTGGATGCTACCCCTTCCCAGTGCCTCCCACCTGTGGCAATCAGCTGTTTCACGTTATGCAGGAAGCTCTTGGGGGGAATGGGGAGAAGCGAGGATGCAGCATGCTCGGGGGAGGGGGTGGAACTGGGTGGGAAGAGGGGTGGGGATGGGGCCTTGGGGAGGGGTGGAGTGGGGCCGGGGCCTGGGGCAGAGCCGGGGATCAAGCACCCCCCGGCACATTGTAAAGTCGGCACCTGTGATATAAATTACTAAAACTGTAGTTTCTCCTCCCCGCCCCTGGCTTGTGGGGGTTGACTGTAGCCCGTAGACCTCGGGCTCTTTGCTTAACCGATGCCTGTGTCTTACAATGGCACTCCAGGGTGAGGCTGTGAGTCGTGTGTGCCTCGTACCATTTTGCCCGACTGGGAGCGTGAAAACATCTGTCGGTGAGCGTGTGTGACAGAGGCAGTGGCATGAATTTTGACCTGCATGAGTGAGAGTGACACGTATCAACCTGCCATCTCAGTGCGCCCGAGTCGGCTAAAGAGCATGCAGACAAAAGAACCCCCCCTCCATCCCCCGTGAGGTGACAAATGTGACGTTCTATATGATTTTATGAAAATATGCTAATGTAACTGGAATATGCTTCATGCAAAAGGTCTCTTGTAAGGTATCATTACAAAACTTATAATCTACTGAGTGTGGTCATCCTATTTGTATAAATGTATCACTCTTGTATCTGAAACTAGAAATATGAAATGTAACTCTGAGGGCCTATTGTAATTATGCAAAGGGTGGGCCATTAATGTTGGTTTGGAATCTTAATGACTCCCATCAACCAGGACAATTGCCTGCAGATGGCTCTGTTTTACAGTACTTGCAAGTCTTCCTGTAGAGGTGTGTGCTGGCAAGTGGATAATGAAGTCTTACAGTGACATGTGATCATGTCACCTGAACTGGAATCCATCTTTAACCTGGTGTCTTTCCATTGAGAAGGAGGGGGTGGGAACCCAGAGAGGGACAAAGGATTCCCGCCTTATGCAAAAGATATATAAATGGGTGGAACAGAGCAAAGAGAGCCATCATGAGGAATACGATAGCTACCATCTGAACTGGAACAAGGGCTGTACCAGGGGAGAGGATTGTGCCCAGACTAGGAAGGCATCCAGTCTGTGAAAGAGACTCATTGAAACATCTCTGAGGGTGAGATTTTTATCTATACTCAGTTGTATTACTGTATTAGGCTTAGATTTGTCTGTTTTATTTTATTTTGCTTGGTAATTCACTTCGTTCTCTTTGTTACTACTTGGAACCACTTAAATCCGTCTGTCTGTGTTTAATAAAATCACTTTTTACTTATTAATAAATTAATTCAGAGTATGTATTAATGCCTGGGGGGGCAAACAGCTGTGCATATTTCTTTATCAGTGTTATAGAGGGCAAACAATTTATGAGTTTACCCTGCATCAGCTTTATACAGGGTAAAACGGATTTATTTGGGTTTAGACCCCATTGGGAGTTGGGCATCTGAGTGTTAAAGACAGGAACCTGTCTGTGAGCTGCTGTCAGGTAAACCTGCAGCTTTGGGGCAAGTAATCCAAACCCTGGGTCTGTGCTGGAGCAGACGGGCGTGTCTGGCTCAGCAAGATGGGGTGCTGGGGTCCCGAGCTGGCAGGGAAAGCAGGGGCAGAAGTAGTCTTGGCACAGCATTTGGCAGTTCCCAAGAGGGTTTCTGTGATTCAACCCATCACAACATCCTGTCTGATCTGATGCCTTCTCACCTCTCTTTCCTTTCTCCGCCTTCCACTCACTTGCTGTGCAGCTGATGCATGCACTGGAGAGTCCAATCTGGGACTTCCAATCCCCCTTCCTGGCCTTGTTTACTCCATTCCTTGGCATAGCAACAGTCCAGCCTCCTCCCTCCACGGGCTAGGCTGCTGTCTCCCTCCTTCCAGAATTAAAACGACGCAATTTTCAGTAGAAGACCTAGTAACTCGGCATTCTCCATGTTGCCGGCTCAAAGAGCCCGAGGCGGAGCAACAGCAGGGTTCGTTGCCCGGTGTGCGTCGCACTAATTATCACACCAGGGTGGAGAAGCAAAACCAGGTTTATTTGAGCCCAAAAAGGTGCCAGGGAGAAAAGCATTCTCAAATCCTGCACACAGATACAAAACAGCTCTCTCTCTTTTTATACATGACTTCAACTAAGCATTCCCATTACTCCTCACACTCCTCCTCTCCCCCCACCTTTCATTCCCATGCAGCAAATACACTTTGCAATAGCAATCACATGAAGCAGTTAAGTCATACTTGGCAAAAAACCACCTTAGCTCGTTAGCAACTCTTCTGTGATCAGTTATCTGTACTTTCCCACCGTGGGGGCTACGTTCTCATGCATATAACTTTAATTACAGCACCTGCTTTCCGCCTATCTTATTTAGTATTGGCTACATCTAGTATTAAGCAACCTTGCCACTGCCAGTAATTAGCACATAACACAAAAGGTTACAAAAGTTTAGCAAGGCTAACAAAAGCACTTTACATAAAGGTACTTTGGGTCACATAGGCCCAAAGCCATCCTCCCGAGTTACCTAGATTTATGCCTAGTGACACCAACATCCATATTTCCAGTTTATCAATAATTCAATGCAATATAAAATCTGGTTTTGGGAGCATTCAGACCCTTCCTTCACCCCGGGCAATGGGAACAGGTAGAGCTGTCATGTCAGAATGGACAGAAGGAGCCATTGCCAGTGGGAGAAATGAGGAATCGGTGTCTGCTCTGGGCTCTGCTGCCAGCATCCCGCAGGCTGCTTGGGAAAGCACTATACCATGCTCTGCCTCGTGTGCTTGGCAGCACCATCACCAAGTCTACAGGGGAGAGGTGGGCTGCAGGTTACCGTGGCTCCTGATCGGCTAACAGGGATGAGGCTTCCTTGGGGAAGAGTGGAGACATGAGCATGGCAGGGAACTCTCTCCAACTGTGAATCATGTTGAATCTGTGAATCTGAATCACAAACCTGAGGCGGGAGTCGCCAGGGCTGTCCTCCCCGTCTGCCGCTCTGGGGGCGCCCCCACTGACTCTGCTGTGTCACAGATTCTGAGGGAGGCAGGCGTCCAGGTCAATGTTTGCCCGTGGCCCCACGCGGCCTGCGAGAGGCTCAGGGAAGAGCAGTGCGTGAGTCAGCAGAGCGGTGGTGCATGGGCCCCCAGCTAGTCTGGGCAGGTTACATGGCTGTGCCACCACAAGGCAGTTCAGAGTCGCCCATGTGACTGGCTGACTCTGTAGGGACTTGGCCACAGCGCGGTAAGAACTCAGGGTCAGACTTACTTCAGTGGGGCTACACCCATTTCCCCTGCTGAGAGTCTGGCCCTCAATCTTCAAACCTTCCCTCTCAGGTCAGACGCTCCCAAACAAATTAGGGAGCTAGAGATTTCAACACTGGATCAGAGCAGCCAGTGGCCAGTTCCAGATGCTGCTGGGAAAGATGAAAAAAACCATCATTCAGCTGGCAAGACTTGATTGGTCCTCTAGTCTAGTCCTGCACTCAGCCCATGGAGGATTGTTTTCTAGGGCACAGTTCTTAATGTTCTGCTCAATCCAGGCATGCTCAATCCCAGGATAAACTCTGATCCGGGTGGGTTGTAAGGAACTGAGGTGCTCAGATGCCATGGTGATGGGTGACCTAGAAGGACAGAACACGTGGCTGCTGTAGTTTTCCTCAAGTATGTGAGTGTCTTAATGCAAATATTCCCTTTGTTTACCTCCTACTGTCCTCATGTAATGTCTTGTTTCATAGACATTATCACAACACACTCAACAAACATCACGTGTGATTGACACCAGGGTAATTTACCAGTGCTAGCCAGCTCCACTTTGATGACATTTTTATAGGCTTTGGCAAAGTTTCCTCTGCCACCATCCAGCGTCTCTGCAAATGTCTAAGAGGCATCTGCACTGGCAGAGGAGTAATAATTACATTTCAAAAGACTTAAACAAACCCAAGGGTTTTTTAGCTGCACCGAAACCAGATGCATTTCAAACCTGTCTTGGATTTTGTTTGTGTTATGGGGCACTCTTCACTTCAGCCTCTACCCCCAAATCCCATTGGGCAGCATCATGGACTGACCTATCTTTGAGCAGCTCTTTGCTTCATTGTATGAAGACCTGGCTGGTGCTAAGGAACCAAAAAAAATCCCTTCTGTCCTCACGCAGATAGTCATACTAACGACTTAGTGCCGATATTATCTGTCAGTGCACAACACCATTGCCTGGTAGTTCAAAGGTGGCTTAGCAGTTCACACATGACACTTACTCTATGGTAAATACTCTGCCCTTGTTTTAGGAGCTTTGGGATCTGAGGTTTGGATCCAGCCCACTTCTGATTTCAGTGGCAGGTTTATACATTGTGAAATCCTTTCCCTGTCATTGTAATTCTTGGAGGGCTTTCAGAGCCGTTCGCAATGGCATCACTGTATGAACCACTTTCCATTCCTGGTTGAACTGACCTGACAACAGCTCTTCCTTGCTAATGTGATTCCTCTAACCGCTTGCATCCAAAGGCACCATGTGACAATACAGGTGCCAGGAACCAGAAGAGACTAGATCTCACTCTGCTATGTCCTTATGCAAGAAGCCCCATTGTCTTCAGTGAAACTGTCTGTCTGAGATGGGCAAATGAAACCGATACATAACATTTCTTGTCTCAAAGGACGTGTTATCCCCTTTGCACAGATGGGCAAACTGAATGTCTGTGCTGGGTCCCAGGTTGCACAGAGAGTAAGTGGAAAGAGCTGGGCAAAGAGCCCAGCTCATCTGATTCTCCAGCATGTCCCTTCTTGCTGACACCTAAGGTAGGACTGGGGCCAGGATGTGCTCTCATGTTTTAGGAGAACTGAAAAACAATGTATAGCCCTAGTTTAAATAGCTGAAGGAGGAGCATCATGTCACTTTACGCTGCCTCTCTCCACCCTAGCTGAACAAATGTAGTCTTGACTTCCAAAATAGAAAGGGTGCACCAAATAACTGGTTTCACACCCACTCCATTCTCCCGGTGTGAGTCACTTTCTACATGTCCCTGAAGAGCCAGCCTGCTGCGCTGCAAAACCCCACTGCAGGGACTCAGGAAGGGCCCCTGTAGCGGGACAATTACTAGCCTCCCTCTTGAGTCACTGCTTTGAAAGTTCTCCCTTGTGAGAATCCTGTGATTATTGGAGAAAGGGAGATTACCATTGGCGGAGCCATTTACAAGCCGTAGCGTGTGACTTGCATACTTAACCCTGTTCTCTGGGTTTGATGTGGATAGGGCAACATTCCTAACGCCTGGGACGGAGCCTCATAAACGGCAGCTGGTTCCTAGAGCCAATGATTACTTGAGAAACCTTGAGGAACGAGAGGGAGAAAGTTTTCATAATGCAGGTGAGGAATGTGAACGTGCCCGGTTGTATATAAAGACATGGAGAGGCAGATACGTGAGCACTCTCTGTGGGTTTATTGCTGAGAGAGCATCTACTGAGCAGCCTGTTGGCCTTGCATTAAACAGCCATGAAGACAACAGGTTTCTTTGTGCTACTTGGCCTGTCTCTTTTCTTCTTCTTCTCTGGTGAGTAACTCTTCCTGCCGTTTGTACGTACCCTGGCTAACATTTCTAGCCCAAGGGAGCCTTGATTACTGGATGTCAAGGGTGAGATAAAATTGAAACTGAGCAAATAATGCAGCACGGATTTCTGCTAATATAGGCTGTGCATGGACAAAGAGAGGGGAAAGGCTCGGAATAAGGGACTGATCATGGCTTCTTCACCCAGCTCAAAGTGAAATTAGGGCAGAGATCTACCAGAGCTCTGGAGCTGCCTGCTCCAGAGGAGGAGGACACCAGAAGGCCCTGTGGTCTTATACAAGCCAAACAGGCGTCTGAGGGCACAGCTGATGAGTCTCATCACATTCCACCTGTGACATTTTATGCAAAGTATTTCTTGAGCTAATTTCCAAAAGATTTGCACAGAGACATAAACTGCAGCTTATGGTCAACACAGCCTGTGGTGTTCAGTGATCAGCTGGGACTCACGCTGCTCTCCAGAGCTCTGCTTTATTCTGTGTCCAGCTGGCCCAGCATGACAACAAGGCTGTCACAATGCCCTGCCCAGTCTCTGTCTCTGGGAAGCTCAGCCCTTAAAGCACAGGCCCCAGTACCACACAGCCTGCCCGAAGCAGCAGTGATAAAACATGGAGAGGCATAAAAATTGCTAGCGCAGGTTGGATTGGGTGGATGGGTAACTAGGGTTTCTGAGGGGAGTGGGCTAGGATGTCTAGGGAGTGCTGGGTGGGCATGTGGGGGAGAAGCAGGGATGGCTATTTAGGGGGCAGATGGGTGGGGAGGGGAGGCAGAGTGGCTGCCTGGCTGGTACCTGCAGGGCAGGGGCACCAGTGGCTCCTGGAAGCCAAGAGTGACCGGCTGGATGTCTGAGGCTCCAGCCAAGCTGCCTGTGCCAGGCATGGGTGTCATGAGATGCTGAGTCCTTGGCGGCCCGGGGAGGAGGGGTGTTAGGGCAGTGCCCATGTCATGCCAGCACAATAGTGTTCTGGTACTTCTGATTGCCAAGCCACCGTCTCTCCTTCTGTAGTGGAGAGCTGGGTCTAGGGGTCGGGGGGTCTCCCTGGGGCCAGGAGGACCCCCCAAAGTCCAGACCTCGGCTCAGTGCCGTCTCTCCTTCCGGAGCAGAGAGCCGCCGTATCTCCTGCTCACACCGGGCACCTTCCAGCCAGGCTGAGCCCCTTCCACCGGGACCTGCTCCTCCAGGTACAGAAAACCCCGAGAGGGGCGGGGTAATGCCTACGCTGCATCGTCCGCCCCAGAGAAGCATCCCGCAGCCGAGTTCTCCGGGCCCAGCAGCCGAGAGCAGCCCGGGGCTGCCTCCCCACCAGAGCCACTCAGCTCCCTGTGAGGGAATGGAGACCCTCCAGATGCCCCTCACGGAGCCCACCTGCCCTCTCTCCAGGCACCCTCCATTCCCCCTCCTCTGGCTGACCACGAGTCCCTCTCCCCACCAATCACGGACCCACCTGCTCCCCCGACAACCAAAATGCCCTCTGCCCTCTCCCTACCCAACACCCCCTTGCTCTCTCCTGTGCCCTCCCCACCTAACCCCAGCCCCGCTTGGCATCGTCCCTGCCCCCCAGCTCTCATCTCCTCAGCCCTGCCTTCCCCAGTGTTGCCGACGTAGTGATTCTGTCAAAGGATCTAGCCAAAGTCGCCCGATTTCATTACAAGCGGCAGTTTCGTGACGTGTCGCAGCAAAGCTGGAAGAAGCTCAAGCAGGCCCAAAAGTCACCAGAGCTAACGACAAAATCACTAACCTGGCAACAGCGGGGAAGCAGCAGTGAGAGGCGATGGCAGCCCTGTCTCGTGGGAGGCGAAACTGGAGCCGCCCTGAGTCCGAGCCCTTCTTTTATGCGGGTTCAAGCACCAAGTGCATGACCTTGGCCCCCAGGATCCTACATTAACCTACCCCCCAGCTGGGAGGTTCCTCCTTAAAGCCATTGCAATGTCCCCCAGCTGGAAATAAGGATTCAGGTCGAGAGCTTGACTGCAGGCTGTCTGGGGCTGAGGAAACAGAAAGGGGATTGATTGTCTATTGAGGCTGATGGAAACAGACAGCTGCTATGGTTCCTCCTGGCTGGCTCAGGATGGAAGAATCTAAGCACAGCTAGTCCTGCTCAGTATCCCTGCACAGGGTCTCCCTGTGTCCTGACCCGGAGGAAGCAGTCATGGGATGAACTGCTGGCTACAAGACTGACCAGGAGTCTAAAGCTGACCACCTGGACTGGCTAATTTTCCATCCCCCTACCAGGGACCTTGTCTCCGCTCCATGCACTCAGAAGCCACAGACAACACCAGCCATCTTCAGTTATTCAGACCTGCTGCAACCTAAAATGCTCACAGAGCTTAAAATATATTTTTTAACTTCCCTTTTAACCCTTTGCCTGCTAAGCACTGCTGCAATCGCTGTCTTGCCGCAGGGGTTAGCTAGCACCCCAAGGAGTCTGCTGAATGTACCCATGATGCAATGCAACAGCTGAGTGGTTGTAATAAGTCACTTAATATTTTTGGTCAATTAATAAAATCCTGTACAACAATTCCGATCATTGATTGACTAACCCTCCCGTCCCCCCACACACAGTCTGTACTGCAGGAGATCATATTAAGGAAAATACTGTAATTTCAAGATTTTTGTAAATTGACTCAACTTTCACTCAGCTTCTCTCAGACAGTTGGTGGCTTTGTAAAATCTTGTCTCTCTGTGTTTTTGTTTCAGATGTGGCCAGTCAAGACGGGAGCCAGGTTAGTGCAACTGTTTCTGCTTCTGACTTTGCACTTTCTCCCAGTTCCGGAGACATGGCTTTGTAAGAAAAAGCTCAGGCCTTGGAAAAGCCTAAAAGAAAGGGGGAACCGATGGGTGCTTCCAGGCTCCCCCAGCGCTCATGGCAACGTAGCCTTCTGTATGGGATGCAATTATATAGCTGGGCTGTGAGACACAGGCAGACCCACAAGATGGACTGTCTATGTGATGAGACCTGAGCAGGCTCAGCACACCACAGTGTCGGCAGAATGTACTCCAGAGCAGTCACACTGCTCCTTTTCACTCTAGCCTCACTGCCCAGTCTTCTCCCAGGGGAGCGACACTGCAGAGAGGTACTACGACGGCTATTTATGGCCTAAGAGCAGAGTCAATTACTGGAATGTGACCAAAGCCAGACCAGCTGTACTATGTGATTAGAATCCAATTGACTCACTGTCATGTTGGAGACATTCACAAACTCTAATTCGCTTGTCCATCCGGTGGGAAGGTACCGAGAGTTATGTTATACCGATTCCGGTCTTAACCTTTCCTAATAAATGGAAGCTGCACGACTTGAGCTTGTTCACCCCGTTTCTGAATGCCTCGGAAAGGTCGGTGCACTCAGCTGGGCCAGTCTGGCTCCGATCCGCAGGGAGCTAGCCACACTGGAGGCTGATTGGTTTTAAGAGTGTTGATATCTATTTGCTTCCGACATGACAGGGCCAACCTGTTTGGGAAACCAGAATTTCTTCTTCATAAGTAGGTGGTTACAGCCCTGCGGAGATGCTCCTTCTGATGCCACATCTGTTGGTCGTGGAAGGATCTCTCTCTCCAGGGAGCGGGCAGCACCTTTGCTGCTGTTTTAACTCCTCTCAGTAGAAAGACTAGAGTAAGTGAGTCAATTGATTATCAGAGCCACGGAAGAAAATGAAGAGGATGGGGAAGGAGTTTTAATGGGTTTTATCATTACTTTTGCAGGTTGACTGCAAGGAGTTCATGGATGACGGCATGTACTGCACAAGGGAGTCCAACCCCCACTGTGGCACTGATGGCATGACATACGGCAACAAATGTTCCTTCTGCAAGGCCGTCAAGTAAGTGGAAGCAACAGTCACTAAAATGAGTAGAGCTGCTCTGACTTCCCGATTTTCTTCCCATGAGGGAGGCCCTCTCTCCATTTTGCTTCTGCTTCTATGGACCAGTCTATAATTCTGGCCCAGTGAGAGGTTTTCTCAGTGAAGCGCTTCACCCAGAGCAGATCCGGAGGAATCAAAGTTCACTGGAAGCCGTTTCTGCTCCCTTAATGAAATCCAGGCATGCAGGGACACAGCCTGTGCCCCCAGTTCAGTCCCTTCTGAGCCTTCTTTTGTGCCTTGGTGCCCGGCCTCTTGTGCCACACCTCCGCAAGGGGTGAACGGCACCTCTGAGAACATCAGGAGAGGGGTCTACAGGGTTTCCAGGCCTGTGGGAGCCACCTGCCCCACAGCAAAAATGTTAATTCAAAGTTTGAATGGGCTCAGACTGACTGTCTTTGTGGAACAAGGTCTAAAACCCTAAAGGAAAAGCCAGAGCCCCCTCCTGTCCAGACCGCTCTGCCTCAGGCAAGAAGTTAAAAGGGGGCTTGAACCTTCCTCTGATGCATCAGGAATTGGCCAGCGTCTGAGACAGACAAGCTGAGCTGTTCCCAGGTGCCAGGTCCTAGCCTGCATCTGTGGCACTGAGTTAAACGTCTCTTATCCCCAGCGGCGCCTGAGTCTGTTTTGCTCCTTTTATAGGAAAAGTCAGGGAAGTATTCGATTGAAGCATCTTGGAAAATGCTGAAGCCTCCTCACTGCTGAGTGTTGAAAGCTGCCCTTCTGCTTTCACTCTCCACCAACCGCTGCAGATCGCTGCTCCCAGCCACGGTCTCCACGCGCCCCCTCCCCAGGAGCTGCCAGTGACGACAGTGTCTCCAATTTGCTTGTCCAATAAAGTAAACTCAGCAGAATTTTTTGACTGTTTCCTTTTCCCGTCACAAACACAGAAGGGCTGAAGTGAGACAGTGCCTGAGACTAGCGTGTGTAATACCAGCAATGTGCACCAGGGGGCCCAATTTATAGGCGAGTTCTGCACTACAGCATCACATTTCCTTTTCCAGAGAAGAAAATGACAAGTCCATCAAAAACAGAGCAGGAACCAGACCCAGGGCTGTGGCCCTGTTGATTAAGTCCCTAGATCAGTGTCTCTGAGAGAACAGCTCGCCTAGGACCCGGCTGGACAGGGGTTAATAATTCTCACCTTTGCCACATATTCCCTGTGTCACCTTGGCCAAGTCACTTTGTGGCTCAGTTCCCCATCTGTCCCATGGGTGTCTTGTCTTACCACTAAAGATTGTCAGCAGATACAATGATAACGAGAGAGAGAGAGACCCTGGCTCAATTCCCTCCACTGCTTGATGAGCAAAAGGGATTTGAACTGGGGTTCCCCACTTCTCAGGCCAGGGCAGGGGCTAACTAGAGAGTCAATCTCTCTCACTCTGGTCCAATTCATAGTTAACACAAAGTGGAGAAACTTAAACAGAGGAGACTGAGATAGACACCCTCACATAAGACCAGTCCAGAGACTAAGGGCCTCTTCTCAAAGGTGGGAACCCCCTGTTCAAACCCCTCTACTCATCTGGCAGACGGGGCAATTCAGCATGGTTCCCTCCCATCCCAGGGGAGACCCTCACACCTGGGCTAGCGGTTATGAGGGAGGTCCCCTTCACCCCAGCTGTTGTGTGTGGAGTGAGGCATGCTGAGCCATGCCCCTCAGGGAGACAGGCCTCCCCCAGCTCGGGGATCACACCAGGGGCTAGGCAGGAGATAGGGGCACAGGCACCTGTCTGAGGCTGCAGGATGTGCCCAGGCACAGAAACGTAGGTACCTAGGGAAACTGAGGTGCCCAGTGAGTTTAGGCACCTGCAAAAGTAGGCGGCAGCTGAGTGGGGGGTTGTGGATCACAGTGGGGCCAAAATCTGGGCATTAATTGCCCACGTGCTCAGGGTTTAGCTGATCACCATATCTGGGGTTGGGAAGGAATTTTCCTCCAGGGCAGATTGGCAGAGGCCTTGGGGGGTTTTCGCCTTCCTCTGCAGCGTGGGGCAGGGGTCACTTGCTGGAGGATTCTCTGCACCTTGAGGTCTTTAAACCATGATTTGAGAACTTCAATAACTCAGACACAGGTTAGGGGTTTGTTACAGGCGTGGGTGGGTGAGATTCTGTGGCCCACACTGTGCAGGAGGGCAGACCAGATGATCATAATGGTCCCTTCTGACCTTAAAGTCTATGGTTCTATGGGCAAGAGCCTCATGGGAATTTTGGTGGGAGTTAGGGGCCTTTATGCCTTTGAGGATCTGGGACCAAAAGCCATGTAGGGAGAGAGGGCAAAGCTCCCCTCCCCCAGGCAGTGCAGACAGGTGCTTGTGGCTGTTACACTCAGCTGGGTAGAATCAAGCACCTGAGGAGCTGACGGTGGGGGGAAGGTAACTCAGAAAGAGGTTCTAAGCTTATTAAAGGAGGAAGCTGCTGAGCCTCTTTCCTCTCCCAGGAAGAACAACTCAGCTAGGGGATAGCCCAGGATGGAGGGCTGTGAAACCCTGAATCTAACAGGGGTGCTCTTGAGGAGGGGGTGAGGGAGCTAGTTAATCAAAATAAGCTAGTCCCTGAAAGAGGGGAACTATTGTTCTGAAAGACTCTGGGTGTAGGCGGATTATTTTTGGAACTGTGGGGAACTGAGGCAGGATGCCTGCAGGACTGTCCCATGCCATGAGGGGCTGCTCTGGGACAGCTCCCATTCACAGCTGCAAGAAGGGATTGGCACAGCTTTGGGTTGTATATGCAACTCATTAGGCCAGGGACAGGGAGCGGCAAGATTAGGAACCTCTTTACTACAAAGAGGTAAACAAGCTGGTGGGAGGGAGGGAGGAATATGTGTGCTGCTGTTCCTTTAAATGTGTAGTGGGAAGGCAGGCAGGTGCTAGGGCTGGTTCTGGGCAGAAGCTCGCCAGGGAAGCAGAAGGAGAGAGTGGCTGTCTCTTTACTCACAGTGTCTTGTTCAGTGATAGAAGAAAGCGACTCTGGCAGCAATCGTTTTCCACTAACACATCACTGTTTGAGCCCCTAATTCAGATAAGCATCCAAACCTTTGGGACATTTAGCGGGATGCAATCTGACTGACTTGCTGTCCATAACTCGCTGGCTGCTTGTCCATAACACTCACTCTGACAATATTCCTTCTGTTCGGGCATCGCTGTTACAATTCAGAACAAAGATGATTTTTTTGGCAATACACTCAGCACATCGAATGGCAGCTTGTTTTATGGCAAGTCCCATCTGCTCTGAGATTTGTATAGACTTTGCCATTTCACGCAGTCTTAGGAAGCATCCAGCCAGCGACTGCAGTGATCCTGATATGTCAAGCAAAGCCAGCAATCCCAAATGTAAGCAGAGCGGCAGTATTTTGTCCCAGACACTGTGTTTAAACTTGCCAGATTTTTCCAACACACTGTACTGGGTTCTTCCCACATTTGCCAACTCCTCTCAAATAAGCCTCACCCTTTATATGCCTCCAGATAGACAGACAGCCAAGGTGCACTTATGGGGATCCTAAGTTCACATGCTGTATGCTCTATCATACCACTGATGTTAACATGTCTCCTAATGAGATCCCTTCCCAGAAATATCCCTGCATTCTCTCCTTCCCTCCCCTCCCCCCGCATATCTTTCAGGCTGGAATATCCGATTTCTCTGTGTGGTGCACTTTGTTCTAGGACACTTTGGAATTTGATAATTATTCTGTATTTGGCTCTTGTTAGTGCAATTTTTAAAAGGCAAAATGAATCTCAGTGCAGCAACAAATGTAAATGAACATCATGCATGCCACGTTTGTTAGAGTAGAAGGAAGAAATTATGGGATGGACTTTCCCTAGAAGTATAGTTAGTATGGTAAAGCAGGAAAACACATTTTAGCCCAGGATTTTTGTTGACACTCATCATTAGGGTCTCCAAAATGGTTGCCCACTATAACTAGGGCTTACTTAATACAGGATCATTCAGACAGCTTTCCCTTATGGGCTGCTGATGTGTTCAAACTTTTACTTTGCTGTAAGCAAGTTTGAGAACATGAGAAAAACAAATAAAAGCAAATAAGCACCAACTTTCCAGTCCCAGCTCAATGTTCAGCAGTTCTCCCTGTTTGGCTGGACTCCCTGCCCCTGAAGCTTTTTGGCAGCTTTGCAGAGTGATTGCAATGCAGTTTGCACAGCTGGGGAAGCCTGCCTCTGGCCAGATCCATGTCAGGCATCCAGTGGGAGTTAATAGGCAATCTTGCAGGGTCTGTGATGGCACCAGAGTCCCACAGGTGACAGGAGGTGATTGTAAGCATGGGTTACCCTAAGTGGTTGATCTTATCACTTAACACCATCCCCCGTTTAATTAAGCAGGGTTTAGACTCATTATGGGCCAAACTGATTCCTGGTGTGAAGACACACCTGCTTACCCCAGGGCTCAATTAACATCAAGAGAGTGGGCTGGATGGTGAAAATCTACAGCACTAAAAAGCTGAGGGAGCTGGGGTGTGGTGGTTCGTGATTACGTGAAGCTCTGTTCTACACACACATCCACTCTCCACCCTGCTTGCAGGAATATGGCAGGTTCCCTATTGCGTGTTAACTCTGACACATCGCACAAAGAGGGGAACATGTCCCGTTGTGATATCTATCAGCTGGCTGGTACCAGTCCATCTCTTCTAACTGGCCACCAGCAGCTGGTGTTTTCCAATCCCCAACTGTAGAGAGCAGAAGGTGAATTTTGTTGAGTGCCTCTCTGAGTTTTCTCACTGTAATCTGGTAGGTTGTCTGGTGGCAGAACAGATATTGCTCACTTCCCATTGCTCTGCAGGTATTAGATTTGGGCATGGGTTGCATTATACCTGGTGTAAATGCAGCATATACATGGGATGAATTTGACCCTATGACACATGATATTGATTAGCATTTTTCTATGTTCCAAGCACTAGCTAACGCACGCTCAAAGCATCCGTGTTAGATCGGTGGGTTACTGGTGTCCCTGTTACACAAATGGGGAAACTGAGACAGAAAGAGGTGACTCATCCAAGGGGGCACAGTGCATGCGTGGAAGAGCCTGATTTGAACTCAGGAGCTCTGTGTTCTTGCCGCTAGACCATGCTGCCTTTATACGGCTGGTGGTTTCAAAAGGCCACTACACGTAGACTTGCATGTTCTTTTCTTAGAGAGTGAGCAAGTTTTTAGTCTTTGAAGAACTACAGTTACATTGTCACTTTTTTTTAGGAAGTGACCCTTTGTGAGAAGCTCTGGCAGACAGCACCGAGTTTGCTCTCTCCTTTATTTGCTCTATATTTAGAGGCAATTCTCAGAAGAGGCAGCAATCTCAAACATTTACACTTAGTTGAGGGCGGAGGCGCTGGCCAGGGTCATTCACTTTGGACCATAGGGTTTGGCAATTCACACAAGCTGAGCATGAGCCTCCACTGGTTTCAGTTAGAACTTGTCTAACTGGTGTGTTTAAGCAATTTCAAAACCTGTTCGTTTTTCAACATTTTTTTCAAGTTAGGGAATTCATTTACAATGACCCTTAACCCCTGAAAAATTTTGTTTTTGACAAATTGGCATTTTCCAATTAAAAAAATATTTAATTAAAAAATTCCCAACCAGTCCTAATCTCATCTCCACAAGCCTCTGGAGGTTTGCCTGACCTCACTCCTAATGGCAATATTCCATTTGCTCTTGCCATATCGTTATAAATGATTCCAAAGGCATCTTCCCACAGGCAATGGGGCTATATTCTGGGATAAATCTCTTCGGCTTTGAGTATGTTTTTATAAATATTAGACATGCTTCCCTGTCATCAGACAATGTCCCAGCAAAGATTTGAGGGGCAGCTCATCTCCTCTGAACAGGAATCATTATATTTCAAAGGAGACAGGCAACACCCAACTTTTGTCTGGCTTCCAGGGCTCAGTTAAATGCACCGTGGTGAGTCATTGCTCCTTGTTCTCTGTTTACAAAACTTTCTCTCTCTCTCTTTCCCTTTCGAACATCCACACGCCACACCCATTCGCCCTTCTGATGATATTGATCTAGAGCAGTGGTTTTCAACCTTTTTTCTTTTGCTGACCCCTAAAAATTTTCGAATTGGGGTGAGGACCCCTTTGCTAACTTTAGACATAGTCTGCCAACCCCCAGGGGTTCACAGACCACAGATTGAAAAGCACTGATCCAGATTCTTCTCACTCATTCACCTTTCAAGAGATGCTGGATTTCTCCTGTCTCAGAATGTATTGCTGCCCTCTTGATCCGAGCGGTTAACCAATATTTGGGGCCTTGGCAGGTTGTTTCTGTTTAGGTGGAGAAATTGATTATATTAGTCAGCTATTTCTTTGGTGCAATCCTGTTTATTTTTAATCTACAGAGTCCTTATTCGCTCAGTAGAAACAAACAGCAACAGGCAGTTTCCTTGTTCAGTTTCCAAGCCTGCCCCTCCATCCAGCCATGTACCCTAAGGAGCTCTGTCGTCTGCTCCCACTCAGGACCATTCTCACTACTGCTTCCCTCGCTGGCTTCTGTTTTTCTGTCTCACACATGCACAGAGCTACAACCAATTCATCCCCTCACCCCTGCATTTGCAACCAGTTGTAGGGAAACCCCTCAACCCACATGGCTTAGCACTGATCAGATCTTGCCATGTGGCCCAGTGCCTTGGGCATTGGCGTCCTACTATTTCATGGCCTCAAGGGGCTTAATTGCTCCTTCCATGGAACCTGAAAGAAGAGTGGTTAGCACACCCACTGGTTTTAACCTGCTTTGTGATTGATGGCTGCTATTAACATCTTCCAGCATAACATCACCCCCATCTCCGCTCTGATCATCATTCCAATGGAGTGTAATATACTGACACACTGAATGAGTTATTTGAAAGAAAGACATGACAAATGATACCAGGTTAGCTGTTTACATATATTCCATGGGTTTTTCTGTCTGGCCATTTCACATCACCAACCCAAAGCAGTGTTACCCCCATCCAAATCTCTTTGGAGCTTTTCTCCCCCGCCCCCGATTTCCACTCAGCTGAGTAGGCAGGGCCGCGTTCAATGGGCTCCTGAAGTGTGTCTGTTGTTTCTGTGAAGTCTGCTAGTTGGGACAGGCTTTGCTCATTCTGTTCTAATGAGGAATTCATCACGGTCACAACTCTTCCAGCCTCTGCAGAAGCTGCAGAAGGAGTCTTTTCCAGCGCCGTCTCCTTGGTTCCGTGGGAAGGGTTGAAGGAATCAGTCGGAGGATGAGGATGAGATGGGGACAGTGAGTGAGCCTGCTGGAGAACAGGTGAAGGAACTTCCCGCTGCATTGCACTTCAGACTGAGTTCTGGGGATCAGCAAAGATTCATGGCATGACACTCAGCCATTGTCTCTGCCTGAGATAGCGGGATGTGGCTTCCCCCCTTCTGAAGGCTGGGGAAAAGAGGAGGAGACCAGGAGCCTTAACCCCTCCCTTCTCCGCCTCAGTGCGTTCCTGCTCCTTTGCCTAGCATTTAGGCACAGTAGAAATGAAGTCACTGCTAGAAGGAGCATGAGTCAGTGCAGAATCCAGGACACTATCATCAGAGGCAGAGGTGTGGGTGTGGTTGCCAGAGGGATGGCAGCATGAGGAGCAGCAAAGCACCACACCCCTAGAGTTTGGCTGGATTACCCAGTGTCACACATCTCTCCTCGCCTTTGATGGGAAACTCTGGCAGGGTTTTTAATTGAATCCGGTGCCTTTTAAAAGTTGGGGTTTGCTTGTCTTCCTTGAAATATAATTATCACTGCTAGTGGAGCCAAGAATGCTCTTAAACCTTTGCTGAGATGGTCTCCCATGGTAGAGGAACTTTTCCCAAAGTTTATAAAAACTTCACCAGAGCAGAACAGGCTAGGAGAGGAGGCGTCATGACAAAAACGTGCACTGCAGGAAAACATGCCCATTTTTCTAGTGAGCATGACCAAAGCGCTCTAACCACGAGGAGCGAGCGTGTGCAGGGTGTGCACGCAGGTATGTTGGGAACTGAGGTCTCAGTCAGGCCTTGGTCGTCCCCCTGCACTTTGCTCTCTGTTTCCACAGGCATTTCCCACTTACCCAAGCACACGGCACCAGTGCAGGGGATAGTGCCATGGGCTGAGATATGGGAGCGGTGGGAGATGGAGGTGAAACCTCCAGGAAGCCCCTCTCATCCACACCATGGAACCCAGACTTTATCTGGATGCCGGCTGTCTGATGCAGGGTAAGGGCAGAACTTGAGTCTTTCTGTGTCCTTGTTAGCCAACAGAGAAAGTGGTTAGTGCTGGCTCCTTCTGTTCTCTGGGGCAGCATGTGAATGCCTTTTAGAGCTGTTAAGAAGAGGAATACACCAGTGTTTTGTCATACGCCTCGCCTGTAAGTTCTCTTGGGTTCATCTGAACGCAAGGCACAGCAAGGGGCACAGGGAGTGGGTTTGGCTAGCCGGGGAATGTTTGTGTTGTGTCCCAGAAGATCTTTGAGCAGGGCTGGGCTCTGAAGAAGGGATGGTTCTCTGGGGCCCATGGTGTTGGTGCTAGCAGTGAGGCCTGTGTCGCTGGGTAGAGGAGTGTGGGGGGGTGTTGCTTGCCCTCACCTTCCATTTCCTTATTTTAAAAAGCATGTGTGAGGCACGTTGATGTCTCGACCAGCCTTAACGGGCACCCAGCTCTGCTTTTATGGATTCATTGAAACAGCACAAATCTCTTCCGTGTTCTCTCCTAATTTCCAAATGTCCTCAGCAAGGGCGATTGAAGCTGAAGATCTCTGGCTCAGTAAATGCACCCAACTCTGCCCTGTTGGCGCTAAGAGCGAAAACCAGGGCAGGACATATTTGGATAGTCTTCCTGTGTCTGTCAAAATGTACCCCGCGGGAGTCAAGGCAGGGCATACTTTAATAGGTTTGCCATACACATCAAAACAGAGGCTGAAATCCAGAGGTCCTGCACATTTTGAGGAGCTGCCCGATACCGTCAAGCATGTAAGGCTCCATTACATGGCCAGAAGCTGAGATGGCACACAGCTCCATCTTGATGCCATGCACATTTTGACATGACAGTGTTTACAATGGCTTTACAATTTGGCCTCTGTGAAGGCATGAAACTTGAGTACGGGAAGCATCTGCTATGCTTGTACTTAACCACCAGCTGCCCTCCCTTGCTCCTATTGGCTAGAAATAAGCAAGAAGGGCAGCTCACGAGAACATCCTTCAACTTGCTGTACTGATGGAGACACCATGTGTAGAGGAGCTCTCCCAACTATTCCCATATCACCAAAAGACCATCATCTGTAGTCTCCGATGCAAAGCTGCCAGTTATATGGGGTCTCTAAGAGCCACCAGTTACTCACCATGATGAACTCTTCCTCTTTCGCCTTCTGTTCTGGACACCATCTTAATTTTTTTCCTGGAAGAATTGTCTCTCTGTCTGTCCATCTGTCTATCAAGCCTAGGCATTTGCTTCCTGCCTATCACCATGGTATTGGAGTCCACTGGGTCTTGAGCTTCTAATGGGAGACAAGCAGGAATTCTCTCCCCATTCTCCAAGATTTATGCCCCAAGAACTACTGGTAGTTGTGCCATGTGCACAGACATGCTGCCGGTACCTCAGCATCTCCTAGGAAGCCCTGCTTCAATTCCTGGAAGTGAGTGACGTTAAGATCTCTCTACAGTTCCCATACCACCTCTAGCATGGTGTGAACACAAACTTTGACACCCAAAATATCTCTCCTCCCAACTCTGAGGAAAGGAAGTTGTGCAGTCAAACTATAACATACAGAGAAGAGGAATTACATGCAAAAGATACTTTCATCTCCAAAGAATAGCTATCCACTGGGTTGCTGGACACTGAGGACTCAAGGGGCATCAACAAGGAAAGACAGAACATTGGACTGGAAACAGCTGAAAAAAATCTCTGGTCATGTCCTTCCACTTGCACTGGGGGACTCAGGTAGCCCCAGCTGGTAAGTCCCAACCTTGAATGTAGCATTCATGCTGCCATGGTGAAGGTGAAGAGGATCAGTTCAGGGAGATGTTGTCATTCATAGTAGTATGATTGATTTAATCCTAAATAGCTCTCAGCTGCACGCGAGGGTGCCCGGCATCATGCAGGGCTGGGCCCTAAGTCAGCACTGGGCTACACCTGTCCCACAAAGTGGCCCAGCAGACTGGAGCACAGGGCTGAGTCGCTGGGTTGCTCAGGAGGTGCAGACCCAAAAGCAAGAGCAGCTCCCGAAAGCCGGCTGGCTCGAGAGAAGATGCTGATGGGATTTTCTCACGTCTGGCTGAGCAGGGAGCTGGGCACAGAGTCAGAGCCTCCCCTGAGTTCTGGCAGTTTAATGGCGCGGCACCATCGCAAAGCTGCCTTAACGATGGATTCGCTGGGCACAGCAGCATCTCCCCTGTGCTCGGGGATCTCCAGCTGCCAAATCCACTCCTGGGTCCCCCCATCGCTGCAGCCGCTGCAGGGCGCACAGCTGGGGAAAGGGACAGAACCAAGATCCTGGAATCTCACGACATTGGAAATGGCTGCTTGGGGTCACGGGCCAGTGGAATGAGTTAGACCTGCCCTATCGCTCCTCTAAACTAAGCCAGGCACCAGCTGCGGGCAGAACACTTGCAAGATCAGGGCATCAGGGCAGTTGATTCTGGTCAGCTTTGCCCCCTTGTAGCTGGGACCTACTGCAGAGTCTGGCCGAAAGAGGCTGGTAACACGGTAAATGTCAGGTGCTTTCTTGGGTCAGTGCCCTTAACGTGCAGCATGAACAATATGTTCTGCACTCGCAGTCATGACAATCAGGAATATCCGGGTTTGGGTGCCCGTGTGCCCCATGGTGAGCACTCAGCCCACATAACTACTCCATTATTCACCCAATCAAGGGTGTGACTTGTAACCTCCTCACTCTGATCCCGGAATCTTGTTGAGGAGGAAACATTGTTCACAGCTTGGCGTTCCCCTTGAGAGCTTTGCTTCCGGTTGCCGGAGTTGTGAGTGACTATTTAGGATGATGTCACATCTCCGACACCCTATATATAGTGGGGCTCTGTCTGTGGGGTTTACTGAGGGAGCAGAGCACCAAGAGCCCAGTGCAGACCAGACAGACGCCTCCGCCATGAAGATAACAGGGGCCGTTCTGCTCTTCGCTCTGGCACTTTGCTGCTTCTACTCAGGTGAGTCATTTTGGCTGTAGCCTGTGCTGAGCCCTGCCCTGATACCTCTGCCCCCCTGAAAGGTGGGAGCCAGCCTCACTCTGATCTATACAGGGGTTCGCACATCCCCACAGGGGCTGATTCCAGGAGCTCTAACCTCCCTGCACGGATCCCAGAGCTCGGAAGGGCTGTTCCCGGGGTTCCCTGGGGGCTGGGATGTCACTGACTCTGCCAGAAACCGAGGCAGCTCAAAAGAGTCACAGCCCCTAGAAACCAAACATCCATGGACTCCCCTTTCTTTTTGAATTTCTTCTCATCTACAGTTCTGACTGAAAGAGAAGCTGTGCAAAGCTGTCTGCAGGAAAAGTTTCTTTTTAGCTTCTGTTACTTAGGAGTTGCTTTATGCCCTGAATAAATTCAATTCAATGATACTTAATTAGCATGACAAGATGTACAGCATTGCCAAAGTAGAAAACAGGAGGGTTTAGATCCTTTCCAAATATTTTTTTTTAATCCCTACTTTGTAATCTGGATGACCTTGTTATCCATATCTCATTAATTCAGATAATCTTCACGTGAGGGGTTGATATCTTAGTGAACTGGATACAGAGACAGATGTTCAGAATGAAACATCTCATTACACTGGAGAAATTGTTGATGTAATTCTTCGCTATGACTTAATTTTGAAGACACACTCATATAAAGGAGAGAGATAGGAGATAGTTGCCTAGGATATATGGCTGTTGGTGAGGTCATGGATCCTGCAAAACAGCTGCTGAAACACAACATTTAGTTTTTTTGATATTTTTCAGACAGTGTCAATGAATGAACCAGACAGCCTTGGTGAGGTACATGGCGCAGTGTGCAGTGTTATGTTCACAGCATCCAAACAGATGTTTGATAAAAATATAAATTTCTCTTTCTGGAAGCTTGCAATGTAATATGAATTTATATCTTAGAATCCAGAACCCAAATGTACAAGAATCCAAAAACCAGAGAGTGACAAAGCAGGCTGCTCCCAAAGGCAATGAGGCACAGTGCAACCTATATTGTGCTAGGCTGCGTCTTTGCAGTGTGACTGCTGAAGACCCAGATCACATGTTTCCCAATAGAGTCACTAATGAGCAGGGCCAGGAAACCCCTCAAATTTAAAGAGAGATCAGGGAACAACAAAGACACCTGAAGTGGAGTCCAGTGTCAGAGGCCAGCGCCAGAGCAGCACAGGACAAATGAATGGCAGAAAGGTGGCTGTGGTATGAAATACTGCTGAAATGCACTACTCCGTAGCAGGCTTTTTAAAGCAAAGCCATTAACCATTTTTGTTGTGAATAGTTTTGGGTCTAATCCTGCTTCCACTGATGTCAATGAACATTTTTTTGGCCTCTGTTGACTGGGTTTAGCTTTGAAAGAACATCAGGGTATTATTAGAGCAGGTAAGAGTGCTTAGACTGAAGTGGCAGGAGCCTGCGTTTCAAAAGCTGAAGATGAGACCAATATGTGGTGTTGTTTTATGATGGGTGGCTTAAGACAACCGAGGAATTACAGATCAGTCAGCTTAACATCAGTATCCGGAAAGATAATGAAGGAAATAATTAAGCAATCAATTTGCCAACACCTAGCACATGATAAGGTGATAAATAGCAGTCAGCATGGATTTGTCAAGAACAAATCATGTCAAACCAACCTGATAGGTTTCTAGTATCAGAGGGGTAGCCGAGTTAGTCTGGATCTGTAAAAGCAGCAAAGAGTCTTGTGGCACCTTATAGACTGTTAGTCTATAAGGTCCACAAGACTCTTTGCTGCTTTGATAGGTTTCTGTGACAGGGTAACAAGCCTTGTGGATGGGGGGAAGCGGTAGACGTGGTCTATTTTGACTTTAGTAAGGCTTTTGATACTGTCTTGCATGACCTTCTCATAAACAAACTAGGGAAATACAACCTAGATGGAGCTACTATAATGTAGGTTCATAACTGGTTGGAAAATTGTTCTAAGAGAGTAGTTATCAGTGGTTCACAGTCATGCTGGAAGGGGCAAATTGAGTGGGGTGCCGAGGATTGGTCCTGGGTCTGGTTCTGCTCAGTATCTTCATCAATGATTTCAATAATGGCATAGAGAGAAGACTTATAAAGTTTGCGGATGATTCCAAGGTGGCAGGGGTTGCAACTGCCTTGGAGAATAGGATGAAAATTCAAACTGATCTGGACAAACTGGAGAAATGGTCTGAAGTAAATAGGATGAAATTCAATAAGAACAAATGCAAAGTGCTTCCACTTAGGAAGGAACAATCAGTTGCACACATACAAAATGGGCAATGATTGTCTAGGAAAGAGCACTGCGGGAAGGGATCTGGGGGTCGTAGTGGATCACAAGCTAAATAGGAGTCAACAGTGTAACACTGCTGCAAAAAAAGAGAACATCATTCTGGGATGTATTGGCAGGACTGTTGTAAGCATGACACTTCTTGCTAATACTTCTTGTGCTGCTGAGGAAGCTGCATGCATTGTCCTACACGGGGATGAATGTTCTTAACTGACTCCAGCATTTCTCTTCATTGTGTCTTTTCTGTCTGGGTTTTGTTCCAGATGCTGCTGGCCAGGCTGGTAAGGTAAGTCAAACTCTCTCTGTTCGTTAATAGTCACTTTCCCCAGTCTCTGCTTTGTAGCATCACAGATACCACGATGTCTGGGTTAGACGCATGCTAGAACTCATGACTCAAAGCAGGAGCAGACTCTACCCTGTACCCTAGCCAGGGGAGAGTGAATCTCTGGGGCTGAGAACCCCTGGGAACATCTACACTGGAACAAAAGACCCAGGGCCTGGGATGGCTGGACCGGATCAGCTGACTCTAGCTTGGAGCTTGGGCTGCAGGGCTAAAAATGGCTGTGTAGGTGTTCAGGCTCTGGGTTTTATGTTTGAGCATCAGCTGCCTGTGGAGATGCCCCTTCGCTCACACACCGTATGCTGTGGGTTCAGAAACATCTCTTACACCAGGGAGATGGACTCAGCTCCTCCTGGCAGCGAGAGGGGAATTGGGAAGTCAGTTAATCAGAACGTCAGTGGAGACAAGGGACAGGATTAGGTACTGCGAGCTCCCAAGGTCCTCTGTGTTCAGAGAATGCCCAGCCTGGCGGGGGGAGTTGGCATCAGGCCACGCGTGAAATGCAGACACTAACACTAATTGCAATATTAATGTTCTTCGTAGGGTTTCTGCAGTGAGTACAAGGAGCCTCCAGAATTCTGCACTGAGGAGTACGCGCCTGTTTGTGGCACTGATGGGAAAACATACAGCAACAAATGCTTCTTTTGCAAAGCAGTCTAGTAAGTAAGAGAATAAATGGCCCATTAATAAAAAACAAAATACAACTGTGATGTAATTCGAGCCCCTGCCTGCACCCATCTGTCTTTATCTTCTAGAGGCTGGGTCAACTTCCTCAGTTTAATTTTTAAGGTCAGCAAAAGGGCTCTCCTTATTTGACATAATGGGGCCTTGACAGAAGATTTGCCCTCGTTGTCCATATGGGTTGCAGCAGCCCTCAGTTCTGTGTCTCTCTCTTTTTCCCCTAGTGAAAACCTTGGAAGTCTTTGCTTTGCACGACTTGGAAAATGCTGAATCCTCGGGGTGCCGAGCGCTGATATGGAGCTGAACCCCATTTGCTTCTAGTTCCCACCAGCAGATCCCCGCATGGAGCCATGTTCTCGTCTCATCCTCCATTTCCAAGGCTCCTGACAGTGTCGCTGACTTTCCCTCTGCCTGTGCAATAAAGCAAACTCAGCAGAATTTGTTACTTCTGTGGTTTTTTCCCCTTTCCACGGGGGACTCTGCTCTCTCGTGTCTCACACGGGCTCTCCCCAGCTTACAGACCGGAGTTAAGGAGAACACAAAGTGCAGTAGCCAGTCACAGGCATTAAGGGAGCCACAGATTGGCAATTATTCTATCACCTCCTGCCATGGCTTTTCCTACAGGATAAATCGATACACAAACCCCAGACACGTTCCCTGTAGCTGACTCCCTTCCAGACCTGAGTGTGCTCCATGACCAGAACATGAGCGAAGCCCCAGTTAAAGGCCTTTGCCTGGGAGAACACGAAGGGATGGGAGGATATAGGATCAATAACCCAAACGCAGGTCACAGGGTTACTTGTCAGGGCGTAAAGGGCTTGTCCTTCTCCTTGCCCCGCTGTGTGTGTGGCCATGTCGCTCCACACTGTGGGGTGCGCCCTTCCCCAACAACCACCCCACATTCCTCCCAGCCTTGCCTCCCCCAGAGACCCACGAGCTGCACAATCCATCCGTCTCCTCCATCATGCACAGGGGACTGTGGAGTCCCTCTGGCCAGGGTCCGTGCTGCCCTCATGCCCCTGTGCAGCAGACCAACAACCTGCCAACCTTGTACCCTGGGTACAAGGTCTTCAGAGTTACCACAAACCACTGCTAACCTCCAAGTTCCCAGCCCAGCTCCTCGGGGCCGTCTGACACAGCAGGATGTGGGGGGTTTCTCAGCCCAGTGCCAGGAATACCCCCCTCCATCCCAGAGACCATCACACACGGGCCTGCAGGTCCCCCAGCCGGGGTCCGGCCTTTGGTCCCCTCCCCATGGCCCTCTCCTTTGCCAGCCACAGGCTGCTCCCCAGCCTGGCCCTCAGGCCGCCAGGCCCAGCCCTCGGGCTGCCTGCTACATGGGCCTCACCCTTGCAGCCGCTCCCAGCCGGCTGACCTGCTGTGCCCCGTGATTCCCCCGATGAGTCTCGCCATGGTTGCTGCTCTGAAAGCCCCAGCTCCTGGACCCAGGGGACATGGGGAGTCTCGGCTTTTCTTTAAAAACGCGAGTTTCTCCCCTTGTGAGTTCAGAGACAAGCTGGGAAATGTGACGACTAAGGGATCAAGCACCAGCAGGCAAATCAAAATCCCCCCTGCCCCGTTTATCATCCTTATCCCAATCCTGTCATTGTGGTGTCCGGAATCATGAATTTTGAAGCCTGGGGTTGGCTACACTGTGCTCCAGCCCTGGCCCTCCGTGGTACCTGCTCCCCCTGACCACAGGCCCTGTGCTGGAGGGACTATGGAGCTCTGAACCAGCCAGGCGCTGAACTGGGCTGTCACGGTGCCCAGTGACGAGTCAGCAGGCTCAGACCCGTATTTTCAATGGTGCAAGTCCTGAAGCCAAGAGCCAAGCCAGAGTTCAGGGGCTTTGCCTGGGGCAGAGGAATCCCCAGCCCAGAAGCAGGGCCCAGTGCACCCAGACAGTTACCTGCTGTCCAGCTGCTCCAGCATTTGAGAGCAGAGAAGGGAACATCCCATCGCTTCCCCCCAGCAGCACTGGGGCCATGTGGTGCCCCACTGCGCCATAGCCCACAGCAGCCCCACATCCCTCCCAATCCCCACGGCAGAGACCTGTACCCTGAAGCCAGCCATGATCTCCCTGGTGCACAAGGTGCGGAGGGGTCCCTCTGCACGGGGTCTGTTCTGCCTTCCTCCCCATGCAGCACAGCCACCGCTCGTCCCGCTCCTCTGGATCCCAGCAGACCTATCGGCTGCCTTAGTTTGGGGCTGCCTGAGGGAGCTCTCCCTGTGCCCGTTAACATATGGACACGGGGCTACTGGCTGCACACTGGTGCCACGTGGCCGCTTCCTCTCCTTTCTTGCCCTGATCGAATTTCCAAGCTGCTTTTACAAAGAGACTGGCAGGGGCTTGAGGGACAGGGCGCATGGACCCTGGAATATGCTGGTTTCTGCTGTAGAACAGCAAAGATGAATGTGACTGGGATGCAAGATGGAGGTTCTTAGCAACCAACAGAGCCCCGGACACACCTGGTCGATGCAGGTGTGACACAATTTACAAAGGCTTACGCTGAATTCACCCAGGTATGTCAGGGCACTTCAACCTTTCCCCACTAATATTTATTGCAGTCCCCAAAGGGTATTTGATACACACACATTCTTGTCCTACTTACGAGTATCCGGTAATGTGGGATTGTTTACATTAGGGCTGGGGAACCGCTGTTCTTCGTGCCAACACCTGTGATCATGTGACAATGACGAGTGTCGTTCGTAACAAGAGTATTTGTTAGTTGTTAGTTGCCACACGCAATCCTCCTTTTGCAAAAGTTTCAATGAACCAATCAGGGGGCACCAAATGTGCATCTGACTTAAATGACCAACCAGATATGATGAATTAGGAATAGGGAATGACCATTCGCTGTACTGGTTCATAGCGTCAGTGACCATTTCAACGGGGATTTCATAATCCATGTGGAGAGCTCCACCCCTTGTCTATATTCATGACATCTCCTCCCTTGGGCTGCATTGAGAGAGCATCTGCGGAGCTCAGCACTCAGACTCCAGCAGACCCACGAACCATGTCCACCAGGAAGACAGACAGTGTGAGCTCTGAGGGCAGGGACTGTCCCTTCCTGTGTGTTCACAGCACGCCCAGCACCCAGGGAACGTCGGGGCACTAGTGCAACACAGACAATAACACTGACACTGATATTAACACGATTGTAGGGAGTCTGCAGAGGCCTCCGTCTGCCTGCCCCTGGGAGTACAACCCTGTTTGTGGCACTGATGGCAGAACATACAGCAACAAACGCTTCTTTTGCAAAGCAGTCTTGTAAGTAACAGAATAAATGGGTTATTCATAAAAATGAATTATGACGTAGTTCAAGCCCTTACCTGTGCCCCTCTGTCTTTACCTCCTGGAGCCTGGGTAAACTCAGTCTAATTTTTCCTGTCAGCAAAAGGGCTCTGCTTATTTGACATAATGGGGCCTTGACAGAAGCTTTGCCCTCGTTGTCCATATGGGTTGCAGCCCTGAATTCTGTGTCTCTGACTTTCCCCCTAGTGAAAACCTTGGAAGTCTTTGCTTTGCATACAATGGAAAATGCTGAATCCTCGGGGTGCCGAGCGCTGATATGGAGCTGAATCCCATTTGCTTCTAGTTCCCACCAGCAGATACTCGCATGGAGCCACATTCTGGTCTCATCCTCCATTTCCAAGGATCCTGACAGCGTCGCCGACTATCCCCCTGCATGTCCAATAAAGCAAACTCAGCAGAATTCGTTACCTCGGTGTTCCCCCCCCCCCTTTACAAGGGAGGGACTCTGCTCTCCTGTGTCTCACACGGGCTCTCCCCAGTTTACAGACCGGAGTTAATGAGAACACAAAGTGCCCTAACCAGTCACAGGCATTAAATGAGACAGTCACCTCCTGCCATGCCCTGTCCTCCCAGAGAAATCCCTACGCAAACCCCAGACACGTTCCCTGTATCTGACTCACTTCCAGATCTGAGTGTTATCAATGGACCAGGTCATGAGACTCTGA
Organism: Mauremys reevesii; assembly: GCF_016161935.1. Lineage (NCBI taxonomy): Eukaryota > Metazoa > Chordata > Testudines > Geoemydidae > Mauremys > Mauremys reevesii. The sequence continues at coordinate 2,086,654 of NC_052630.1, forward strand.
GCAAAGCTGAAGGAAAAGGTCTTTGCCTGGGAGAACAGCAAGGGATTGGTGGGGACGGGCTCCTGGGATGGGGTGAACAACCCCCACACTGGGATGGAAGGGGTTAAAGGATTATACTGGGCCCAGCTAGCCCCTCTCCTCCAACCCTGCAGCTCCCAGGAGCTGGGCACAGAGTCAGAGCCTCCCCTGAGTTCTGGCAGTTTAATGGCGCGGCACCATCGCAAAGCTGCCTTAACGATGGATTCGCTGGGCACAGCAGCATCTCCCCTGTGCTCGGGGATCTCCAGCTGCCAAATCCACTCCTGGGTCCCCCCATCACTGCAGCCGCCGCAGGGCGCACAGCTGGGGAAAGGGGCAGAACCAAGATCCTGGAATCTCAGGACTTTGGAAATGGCTGTTTGGGGTCACGGGCCAGTGGAATGAGTTAGACCTGCCCTCTCGCTCCTCTAAACTAAGCCAGGCACCGGCTGCGGGCAGAGCACTTGCAAGATCAGGGCAGCAGGGCACTCGCTTCCGGTCAGCTTTGCCCCCTTGTAGCGGGGTGGTCACCCCACTCCTGCCCTGAAGGGCTTCAAACAGCCCAGGGAGAGTGCTGGGGCGGGGGGAAAGCTGGGCTGATTGGGGGAAGCAGCCACAGGTGGGGCCACGTCTCAGTCAGACCACGGCTGGCCTGGCCCTATAAGAGGTTGAGGGCCAGAGACTGAGACAGACTCTCTCTAGCCTCTTGAGAGAGAGGGGCCTGGCTGCCTGGGAGCTGAGGAGGGTACCTGAGGTGGAGCGGTGCTGGGGAAAGGCAGAGGGAGCTGGGGAGCTCCAGCCTAGCAAAGCCCCAGGCTGCAGGCCGAGTTAAGGGCCCATAAAAAGGTACTGGGGCTGCAGAGGGGCAGCCCAGAGACAGGCAGAGGCAGCTGGTCCAACCCCCCCTTGCTGATGATGAGTGGTTCACAGGCTGCCGTCTGCCCCAGGGAGCGGGGGCTAAATGGAGACCGGCAGTAGCCACTGAGGCAAGGTGGGGATGGGGTTGGGGGTTCCCCTGGGTGGGGAGACCTAGATTGTGGGTTGCTGCGGTGGGCAGAACCCCTGGGCAAGGGGCCCCGGGATCTGGGAGGGACATGGGGGCCAGCGGCAGGCGAGACATCAGCCGGCAGAGGGTGCTCTGGGCTTGAAGAGCTAATTCCCAAGACAACCAGCAGGAGGCGCCGTGCCGGTGAGTCTTACTGGGTCACACCCCTGCTGCTGGGACCTACTGGCCAAAAGAGGCTGGTAACACGGTAAATGTCAGGTGCTTGGTTGGGTCAGTGCCGTTAACGTGCAGCATGACCAATGTGTTCTGCACTCGCAGTCATGACAATCAGGAATATCCGGGTTTGGGTGCCCGTGTGCCCCATGGTGAGCACTCAGCCCACATAACTACTCCATTATTCACCCAGACAAGGGTGTGACTTGTAACCTCCTCCAACTTATCCCGGAATCTTGTTGAGGAGGAAACATTGTTCACAGCTTGGCGTTCCCCTTGAGAGCTTTGCTTCCGGTTGCCGGAGTTGTGCGTGACTATTTAGGATGATGTCACATCTCCAACACCCTATATATAGTGGGGCTCTGTCTGTGGGGTTTACTGAGGGAGCAGAGCACCAAGAGCCCAGTGCAGACCAGACAGACACCTCCGCCATGAAGATAACAGGGGCCGTTCTGCTCTTCGCTCTGGCACTTTGCTGCTTCTACTCGGGTGAGTCATTTTGGCTGTAGCCTGTGCTGAGCCCTGCTCTGATACCTCTGCCCCCTGAAAGGTCGGGGCCAGCCTCACTCTGATCTATACAGGGGTTCGCACATCCCCACAGGGGCTGATTCCAGGAGCTCTAACCTCCCTGCACGGATCCCAGAGCTCGGAAGGGCTGTTCCCGGGGTTCCCTCGGGGCTGGGATGTCACTGACTGCCAGAAACCGAGGCAGCTCAAAAGAGTCACAGCCCCTAGAAACCAAACATCCATGGACTCCCCTTTCTTTTTGAATTTCTTCTCATCTACAGTTCTGACTGAAAGAGAAGCTGTGCAAAGCTGTCTGCAGGAAAAGTTTCTTTTTAGCTTCTGTTACTTAGGAGTTGCTTTATGCCCTGAATTAATTCAATTCAATGATACTTAATTAGCATGACAAGATGTACAGCATTGCCAAAGTAGAAAACAGGAGGGTTTAGATCCTTTCCAAATATTTTTTTTTCAATCCCTACTTTGTAATCTGGATGACCTTGTTATCCATATCTCATTAATTCAGATAATCTTCACGTGAGGGGTTGATATCTTAGTGAACTGGATACAGAGACAGATGTTCAGAATGAAACATCTCATTACACTGGAGAAATTGTTGATGTAATTCTTCGCTATGACTTAATTTTGAAGACACACTCATATAAAGGAGAGAGATAGGAGATAGCTGCCTAGGATATATAGCTGTTGGTGAGGTCATGGATCCTACAAAACAGCTGCTGAAACACAACATTTAGTTTTTTTGATATTTTTCAGACAGTGTCAATGAATGAACCAGACAGCCTTGGTGAGGTACATGGCGGAGTGTGCAGTGTTATGTTCACAGCATCCAAACAGATGTTTGATAACAATATAAATTTCTCTTTCTGGAAGCTTGCAATGTAATATGAATTTATATCTTAGAATCCAGAACCCAAATGTACAAGAATCCAAAAACCAGAGAGTGACAAAGCAGGCTGCTCCCAAAGGCAATGAGGCACAGTGCAACCTATATTGTGCTAGGCTGCGTCTTTGCAGTGTGACTGCTGAAGACCCAGATCACATGTTTCCCAATAGAGTCACTAATGAGCAGGACCAGGAAACCCCTCAAATTTAAAGAGAGATCAGGGAACAACAAAGACACCTGAAGTGGAGTCCAGTGTCAGAGGCCAGCGCCAGAGCAGCACAGGACAAATGAATGGCAGAAAGGTGGCTGTGGTATGAAATACTGCTGAAATGCACTACTCTGTAGCAGGCTTTTTAAAGCAAAGCCATTAACCATTTTTGTTGTGAATAGTTTTGGGTCTAATCCTGCTTCCACTGATGTCAATGAACATTTTTTGGCCTCTCTTGACTGGGTTTAGCTTTGAAAGAACATCAGGGTATTATTAGAGCAGGTAAGAGTCCTTAGACTGAAGTGGCAGGGGCCTGCGTTTCAAAAGCTGAAGATGAGACCAACATGTGGTGGTGTTTTATGATGGGTGGCTTAAGACAACCAAGGAATTATAGATCAGTCAGCTTAACATCAGTATCCGGAAAGATAATGAAGGAAATAATTAAGCAATCAATTTGCCAACACCTAGCAGATGATAAGGTGATAAATAGCAGTCAGCATGGATTTGTCAAGAACAAATCATGTCAAACCAACCTGATAGGTTTCTAGTATCAGAGGGGTAGCCGTGTTAGTCTGGATCTGTAAAAGCAGCAAAGAGTCTTTGTGGCACCTTATAGACTGTTAGTCTATAAGGTCCACAAGACTCTTTGCTGCTTTGATAGGTTTCTGTGACAGGGTAACAAGCCTTGTGGATGGGGGGAAGCGGTAGACGTGGTATATTTTGACTTTAGTAAGGCTTTTGATACTGTCTTGCATGACCTTCTCATAAACAAACTAGGCAAATACAACCTAGATGGAGCTACTATAATGTGGGTTCATAACTGGTTGGAAAATTGTTCTAAGAGAGTAGTTATCAGTGGTTCACAGTCATGCTGGAAGGGGCAAATTGAGTGGGGTGCCGCAGGGATTGGTCCTGGGTCTGGTTCTGCTCAGTATCTTCATCAATGATTTCAATAATGGCATAGAGAGAAGACTTATAAAGTTTGCGGATGATTCCAAGGTGGCAGGGGTTGCAACTGCCTTGGAAAATAGGATGAAAATTCAAACTGATCTGGACAAACTGGAGAAATGGTCTGAAGTAAATAGGATGAAATTCAATAAGAACAAATGCAAAGTGCTTCCACTTAGGAAGGAACAATCAGTTGCACACATACAAAATGGGCAATGATTGTCTAGGAAAGAGCACTGCGGGAAGGGATCTGGGGGTCGTAGTGGATCACAAGCTAAATAGGAGTCAACAGTGTAACACTGCTGCAAAAAAAGAGAACATCATTCTGGGATGTATTGGCAGGACTGTTGTAAGCATGACACTTCTTGCTAATACTTCTTGTGCTGCTGAGGAAGCTGCATGCATTGTCCTACACGGGGATGAATGTTCTTAACTGACTCCAGCATTTCCCTTCATTGTGTCTTTTCTGTCTGGGTTTTGTTCCAGATGCTGCTGGCCAGGCTGGTAAGGTAAGTCAAACTCTCTCTGTTCATTAATAGTCACTTTCCCCAGTCTCTGCTTTGTAGCATCACAGATACCACGATGTCTGGGTTAGACACATGCTAGAACTCATGACTCAAAGCAGGAGCAGACTGTACCCTGTACCCTAGCCAGGGGAGAGTGAATCTCTGGGGCTGAGAACCTATGGGAACATCTACACTGGAACAAAAGACCCAGGGCCTGGGATGGCTGGACCGGATCAGCTGACTCTAGCTTGGAGCTTGGGCTGCAGGGCTAAAAATGGCTGTGTAGGTGTTCGGGCTCTGGGTTTTATGTTTGAGCATCAGCTGCCTGTGGAGATGCCCCTTCGCTCACACACCGTATGCTGTGGGTTCAGAAACGTCTCTTACACCAAGGAGACGGGCTCAACTCCTCCTGGCAGCGAGAGGGGAATTGGGAAGTCAGTTAATCAGAACGTCAGTGGAGACAAGGGACAGGATTAGGTACTGCGAGCTCCCAGGGTCCTCTGTGTTCAGAGAATGCCCAGCCTGGCGGGGGGAGTTGGCATCAGGCCACGCGTGAAATGCAGACACTAACACTAATTGCAATATTAATGTTCTTTGTAGGGTTTCTGCAGTGAGTACAATAAGCCTCCAACAATATGCACCATGGAGTACAAACCTGTTTGTGGCACTGATGGGAAAACATACAGCAACAAATGCGTCTTTTGCAAAGCAGTCTAGTAAGTAAGAGAATAAATGGCCCATTAATAAAAAACAAAATACAACTGTGATGTAATTCGAGCCCCTGCCTGCACCCATCTGTCTTTATCTCCTAGAGGCTGGGTCGACTTCCTCAGTTTAATTTTTAATGTCAGCAAAAGGGCTCCGCTTATTTGACATAATGGGGCCTTGACAGAAGCTTTGCCCTCGTTGTCCATATGGGTTGCAGTCCTCAGTTCTGTGTCTCTCTCTTTTTCCCCTAGTGGAAACCTTGGAAGTCTTTGCTTTGCACGACTTGGAAAATGCTGAATCCTCGGGGTGCCGAGCGCTGATATGGAGCTTAACCCCATTTGCTTCTAGTTCCCACCAGCAGATCCCCGCATGGAGCCACGTTCTCGTCTCATCCTCCATTTCCAAGGCTCCTGACAGTGTCGCTGACTATCCCTCTGCCTGTGCAATAAAGCAAACTCAGCAGAATTTGTTACTTCTGTGGTTTTTTCCCCTTTCCACGGGGGGCTCTGCTCTCCCGTGTCTCACACGGGCTCTCCCCAGCTTACAGACCAGAGTTAAGGAGAACACAAAGTGCAGTAGCCAGTCACAGGCATTAAGGGAGCCACAGATTGGCAATTATTCTATCACCTCCTGCCATGGCTTTTCCTACAAGAGAAATTGATACACAAACCCCAGACACGTTCCCTGTAGCTGACTCCCTTCCAGACCTGAGTGTGCTCCATGACCAGAACATGAGCGAAGCCCCAGTTAAAGGCCTTTGCCTGGGAGAACACGAAGGGATGGGAGGATATAGGATCAATAACCCAAACGCAGGTCACAGGGCTACTTGTCAGGGCGTAAAGGGCTTGTCCTTCTCCTTGCCCCGCTGTGTGTGTGGCCATGTCGCTCCACACTGTGGGGTGCGCCCTTCCCCAACAACCACCCAACATTCCTCCCAGCCTTGCCCCCCCAAGAGACCCACGAGCTGCACAATCCATCCGTCTCCTTCATCATGCACAGGGGACTGTGGAGTCCCTCTGGCCAGGGTCTGTGCTGCCCTCATGCCCCTGTGCAGCAGACCAACAACCTGCCAACCTTGTACCCTGGGTTACCACAAACCACAAACCACTGCTAACCTCCAAGTTCCCAGCCCAGCTCCTCGGGGCCGTCTGACACAGCAGGATGTGGGGGGTTCCTCAGCCCAGTGCCAGGAATACCCCCCTCCATCCCAGAGACCATCACACACGGGCCTGCAGGTCCCCCAGCCGGGGTCCGGCCTTTGGTCCCCTCCCCATGGCCCTCTCCTTTGCCAGCCACAGGCTGCTCCCCAGCCTGGCCCTCAGGCCGCCAGGCCCAGCCCTCGGGCTGCCTGCTACATGGGCCTCACCCTTGCAGCCGCTCCCAGCCGGCTGACCTGCTGTGCCCCGTGATTCCCCCGATGAGTCTCGCCATGGTTGCTGCTCTGAAAGCCCCAGCTCCTGGACCCAGGGGACATGGGGAGTCTCGGCTTTTCTTTAAAAATGCGAGTTTCTGCCCTTGTGAGTTCAGAGACAAGCTGGGAAATGTGACGACTAAGGGATCAAGCACCAGCAGGCAAATCAAAATCCCCCCTGCCCCGTTTATCATCCTTATCCCAATCCTGTCATTGTGGTGTCCGAATCATGAATTTTGAAGCCTGGGGTTGGCTACACTGTGCTCCAGCCCTGGCCCTCCGTGGTACCTGCTCCCCCTGACCACAGGCCCTGTGCTGGAGGGACTATGGAGCTCTGAACCGGCCAGGCACTGAACTGGGCTGTCACGGTGCCCAGTGACGAGTCAGCAGGCTCAGACCCGTATTTTCAATGGTGCAAGTCCTGAAGCCAAGAGCCAAGCCAGAGTTCAGGGGCTTTGCCTGGGGCAGAGGAATCCCCAGCCCAGAAGCAGGGCCCAGTGCACCCAGACAGTTACCTGCTGTCCAGCTGCTCCAGCATTTGAGAGCAGAGAAGGGAACATCCCATCGCTTCCCCCCAGCAGCACTGGGGCCATGTGGTGCCCCACTGCGCCATAGCCCACAGCAGCCCCACATCCCTCCCAATCCCCACGGCAGAGACCTGTACCCTGAAGCCAGCCATGATCTCCCTGGTGCACAAGGTGCGGAGGGGTCCCTCTGCACGGGGTCTGTGCTGCCTTCCTCCCCATGCAGCACAGCCACCGCTCGTCCCGCTCCTCTGGATCCCAGCAGACCTATCGGCTGCCTTAGTTTGGGGCTGCCTGAGGGAGCTCTCCCTGTGCCCGTTAACATATGGACACGGGGCTACTGGCTGCACACTGGTGCCACGTGGCCGCTTCCTCTCCTTTCTTGCCCTGATCGAATTTCCAAGCTGCTTTTACAAAGAGACTGGCAGGGGCTTGAGGGACAGGGCGCATGGACCCTGGAATATGCTGGTTTCTGCTGTAGAACAGCAAAGATGAATGTGACTGGGATGCAAGATGGAGGTTCTTAGCAACCAACAGAGCCCCGGACACACCTGGTCGATGCAGGTGTGACACAATTTACAAAGGCTTACGCTGAATTCACCCGGGTATGTCAGGGTACTTCAACCTTTCCCCACTAATATTTATTGCAGTCCCCAAAGGGTATTTGATACAGACACATTCTTGTCCTACTTACGAGTATCCGGTAATGTGGGATTGTTTACATTAGGGCTGGGGAACCGCTGTTCTTCGTGCCAACACCTGTGATCATGTGACAATGACGAGTGTCGTTCGTAACAAGAGTATTTGTTAGTTGTTAGTTGGCACACGCAATCCTCCTTTTGCAAAAGTTTCAATGAACCAATCAGGGGGCACCAAATGTGCATCTGACTTAGATGACCAACCAGATATGATGAATTAGGAATAGAGAATGACCATTCGCTGTACTGGTTCATAGCCTCAGTGACCATTTCAACGGGGATTTCATAATCCACGTGGAGAGCTCAACCCCTTGTCTATGTACATGACATCTCCTCCCTTGGGCTGCATTGAGAGAGCATCTGTGGAGCTCAGCACTCACAGACTCCAGCAGACCCACGAACCATGTCCACCATGAAGACAGACAGTGTGAGCTCTGAGGGCAGGGACTGTCCCTTCCTGTGTGTTCACAGCACGCCCAGCACCCAGGGAACGTCGGGGCACTAGTGCAACACAGACAATAACACTGACACTGATATTAACACGATTGTAGGGAGTCTGCAGAGGCCTCCGTCTGCCTGCCCCCGGGAGTACAACCCTGTTTGTGGCACTGATGGCAGAACATACAGCAACAAATGCTTCTTTTGCCAAGCAGTTTTGTAAGTAACAGAATAAATGGGTTATTCATAAAAATGAATTATGATGTAGTTCAAGCCCTTGCCTGTGCCCCTCTGTCTTTACCTCCTGGATCCTGGGTAAACTCAGTCTAATTTTTCCTGTCAGCAAAAGGGCTCTGCTTATTTGACATAATGGGGCCTTGACAGAAGCTTTGCCCTCGTTGTCCATATGGGTTGCAGCCCTGAATTCTGTGTCTCTGACTTTCCCCCTAGTGAAAACCTTGGAAGTCTTTGCTTTGCATACAATGGAGAATGCTGAATCCTCGGGGTGCCGAGCGCAGATATGGAGCTGAATCCTATTTGCTTCTAGTTCCCACCAGCAGATCCTCGCATGGAGCCACATTCTGGTCTCATCCTCCATTTCCAAGGATCCTGACAGCGTCGCCGACTATCCCCCTGCATGTCCAATAAAGCAAACTCAGCAGAATACGTTACCTCGGTGTTCCCCCCCCCCCTTTACAAGGGAGGGACTCTGCTCTCCTGTGTCTCACACGGGCTCTCCCCAGTTTACAGACCGGAGTTAATGAGAACACAAAGTGCCCTAACCAGTCACAGGCATTAAATGAGACAGTCACCTCCTGCCATGCCCTGTCCTCCCAGAGAAATCCCTACGCAAACCCCAGACACGTTCCCTGTATCTGACTCACTTCCAGACCTGAGTGTTATCAATGGACCAGGTCATGAGACTCTGAGCAAAGCTGAAGGAAAAGGCCTTTGCCTGGGAGAACAGCAAGGGATTGGTGGGGACGGGCTCCTGGGATGGGGTGAACAACCCCCACACTGGGATGGAAGGGGTTAAAGGATTATACTGGGCCCAGCTAGCCCCGCTCCTCCAACCCTGCAGGTCCCAGGAGCTGGGCACAGAGTCAGAGCCTCCCCTGAGTTCTGGCAGTTTAATGACGCGGCACCATCGCAAAGCTGCCTTAACGATGGATTCGCTGGGCACAGCAGCATCTCCCCTGTGCTCGGGGATCTCCAGCTGCCAAATCCACTCCTGGGTCCCCCCATCACTGCAGCCGCCGCAGGGCGCACAGCTGGGGAAAGGGGCAGAACCAAGATCCTGGAATCTCAGGACACTGGAAATGGCTGTTTGGGGTCACGGGCCAGTGGAATGAGTTAGACCTGCCCTCTCGCTCCTCTAAACTAAGCCAGGCACCGGCTGCGGGCAGAGCACTTGCAAGATCAGGGCAGCAGGGCACTCGCTTCCGGTCAGCTTTGCCCCCTTGTAGCGGGGTGGTCACCCCACTCCTGCCCTGAAGGGCTTCAAACAGCCGAGGGAGAGTGCTGGGGCGGGAGAAAGCTGGGCTGATTGGGGGAAGCAGCCACAGGTGGGGCCACGTCTCAGACAGACCACGGCTGGCCTGGCCCTATAAGAGGTTGAGGGCCAGAGACTGAGACAGACTCTCTCTAGCCTCTTGAGAGAGAGGGGCCTGGCTGCCTGGGAGCTGAGCAGGGTACCTGAGGTGGAGCTGGGCTGGGGAAGGGCAGAGGGAGCTGGGGAGCTCCAGCCTAGCAAAGCCCCAGGCTGCAGGCCGAGTTAAGGGCCCACAGAAGGTACGGGGGCTGCAGAGGGGCAGCCCAGAGATAGGCAGAGGCAGCTGGTCCAACCCCCCCTTGCTGATGATGAGTGGTTCACAGGCTGCCGTCTGCCCCAGGGAGCGGGGGCTAAATGGACACTGGCAGTAGCTACTGAGGCAAGGTGGGGATGGGGTTGGGGGTTCCCCTGGGTGGGGAGACCTAGATTGTGGGTTGCTGCGGTGGGCAGAACCCCTGGGCAAGGGGCCCCGGGATCTGGGAGGGACATGGGGGCCAGCGGCAGGCGAGACATCAGCCGGCAGAGGGTGCTCTGGGCTTGAAGAGCTAATTCCCAAGACAACCAGCAGGAGGCGCCGTGCCAGTGAGTCTTACTGGGCCACACCCCTGCTGCTGGGACCCACTGGCCGAAAGAGGCTGGTAACACGGTAAATGTCAGGTGCTTGGTTGGGTCAGTGCCGTTAACGTGCAGCATGACCAATGTGTTCTGCACTCGCAGTCATGACAATCAGGAATATCCGGGTTTGGGTGCCCGTGTGCCCCATGGTGAGCACTCAGCCCACATAACTACTCCATTATTCACCCAATCAAGGGTGTGACTTGTAACCTCCTCCAACTTATCCTGGAATCTTGTTGAGGAGGAAACATTGTTCACAGCTTGGCGTTCCCCTTGAGAGCTTTGCTTCCGGTTGCCGGAGTTGTGCGTGACTATTTAGGATGATGTCACATCTCCAACACCCTATATATAGTGGGGCTCTGTCTGTGGGTTTACTGAGGGAGCAGAGCACCAAGAGCCCAGTGCAGACCAGACAGACGCCTCCGCCATGAAGATAACAGGGGCCGTTCTGCTCTTCGCTTTGGCACTTTGCTGCTTCTACTCGGGTGAGTCATTTTGGCTGTAGCCTGTGCTGAGCCCTGCTCTGATACCTCTGCCCCCCTGAAAGGTGGGAGCCAGCCTCACTCTGATCTATACAGGGGTTCGCACAACCCCACAGGGCTGATTCCAGGAGCTCTAACCTCCCTGCACGGATCCCAGAGCTCGGAAGGGCTGTTCCCGGGGTTCCCTCGGGGCTGGGATGTCACTGACTCTGCCAGAAACCGAGACAGCTCAAAAGAGTCACAGCCCCTAGAAACCAAACATCCATGGACTCCCCTTTCTTTTTGAATTTCTTCTCATCTACAGTTCTGACTGAAAGAGAAGCTGTGCAAAGCTGTCTGCAGGAAAAGTTTCTTTTTAGCTTCTGTTACTTAGGAGTTGCTTTATGCCCTGAATTAATTCAACTCAATGATACTTAATTAGCATGACAAGATGTACAGCATTGCCAAAGTAGAAAACAGGAGGGTTTAGATCCTTTCCAAATATTTTTTTTTCAATCCCTACTTTGTAATCTGGATGACCTTGTTATCCATATCTCATTAATTCAGATAATCTTCACGTGACGGGTTGATATCTTAGTGAACTGGATACAGAGACAGATGTTCAGAATGAAACATCTCATTACACTGGAGAAATTGTTGATGTAATTCTTCGCTATGACTTAATTTTGAAGACACACTCATATAAAGGAGAGAGATAGGAGATAGCTGCCTAGGATATATAGCTGTTGGTGAGGTCATGGATCCTGCAAAACAGCTGCTGAAACACAACATTTAGTTTTTTTGATATTTTTCAGACAGTGTCAATGAATGAACCAGACAGCCTTGGTGAGGTACATGGCGGAACAGATGTTTGATAAAAATATAAATTTCTCTTTCTGGAAGCTTGCAATGTAATATGAATTTATATCTTAGAATCCAGAACCCAAATGTACAAGAATCCAAAAACCAGAGAGTGACAAAGCAGGCTGCTCCCAAAGGCAATGAGGCACAGTGCAACCTATATTGTGCTAGGCTGCGTCTTTGCAGTGTGACTGCTGAAGACCCAGATCACATGTTTCCCAATAGAGTCACTAATGAGCAGGACCAGGAAACCCCTCAAATTTAAAGAGAGATCAGGGAACAACAAAGACACCTGAAGTGGAGTCCAGTGTCAGAGGCCAGCGCCAGAGCAGCACAGGACAAATGAATGGCAGAAAGGTGGCTGTGGTATGAAATACTGCTGAAATGCACTACTCTGTAGCAGGCTTTTTAAAGCAAAGCCATTAACCATTTTTGTTGTGAATAGTTTTGGGTCTAATCCTGCTTCCACTGATGTCAATGAACATTTTTTGGCCTCTCTTGACTGGGTTTAGCTTTGAAAGAACATCAGGGTATTATTAGAGCAGGTAAGAGTGCTTAGACTGAAGTAGCAGAGGCCTGTGTTTCAAAAGCTGAAGATGAGACCAACATGTGGTATTGTTTTATGATGGGTGGCTTAAGACAACCGAGGAATTACAGATCAGTCAGCTTAACATCAGTATCCGGAAAGATAATGAAGGAAATAATTAAGCAATCAATTTGCCAACACCTAGCAGATGATAAGGTGATAAATAGCAGTCAGCATGGATTTGTCAAGAACAAATCATGTCAAACCAACCTGATAGGTTTCTAGTATCAGAGGGGTAGCCGAGTTAGTCTGGATCTGTAAAAGCAGCAAAGAGTCTTGTGGCACCTTATAGACTGTTACTCTATAAGGTCCACAAGACTCTTTGCTGCTTTGATAGGTTTCTGTGACAGGGTAACAAGCCTTGTGGATGGGGGGAAGCGGTAGACGTGGTATATTTTGACTTTAGTAAGGCTTTTGATACTGTCTTGCATGACCTTCTCATAAACAAACTAGGGAAATACAACTTAGATGGAGCTACTATAATGTGGGTTCATAACTGGTTGGAAAATTGTTCTAAGAGAGTAGTTATCAGTGGTTCACAGTCATGCTGGAAGGGGCAAATTGAGTGGGGTGCCGCAGGGATTGGTCCTGGGTCTGGTTCTGCTCAGTATCTTCATCAATGATTTCAATGATGGCATAGAGAGAAGACTTATAAAGTTTGCGGATGATTCCAAGGTGGCAGGGGTTGCAACTGCCTTGGAGAATAGGATGAAAATTCAAACTGATCTGGACAAACTGGAGAAATGGTCTGAAGTAAATAGGATGAAATTCAATAAGAACAAATGCAAAGTGCTTCCACTTAGGAAGGAACAATCAGTTGCACACATACAAAATGGGCAATGATTGTCTAGGAAAGAGCACTGTGGGAAGGGATCTGGGGGTCGTAGTGGATCACAAGCTAAATAGGAGTCAACAGTGTAACACTGCTGCAAAAAAAGAGAACATCATTCTGGGATGTATTGGCAGGACTATTGTAAGCATGACACTTCTTGCTAATACTTCTTGTGCTGCTGAGGAAGCTGCATGCATTGTCCTACACGGCGATGAATGTTCTTAACTGACTCCAGCATTTCCCTTCATTGTGTCTTTTCTGTCTGGGTTTTGTTCCAGATGCTGCTGGCCAGGCTGGTAAGGTAAGTCAAACTCTCTCTGTTTGTTAATAGTCACTTTCCCCAGTCTCTGCTTTGTAGCATCACAGATACCACGATCTCTGGGTTAGACACATGCTAGAACTCATGACTCAACGCAGGAGCAGACTCTACCCTGTACCCTAGCCAGGGGAGAGTGAATCTCTGGGGCTGAGAACCCCTGGGTACATCTACACTGGAACAAAAGACCCAGGGCCTGGGATGGCTGGACCGGACCAGCTGACTCTAGCTTGGGGCTTGGGCTGCAGGGCTAAAAATGGCTGTGTAGGTGTTCGGGCTCTGGGTTTTATGTTTGAGCATCAGCTGCCTGTGGAGATGCCCCTTCGCTCACACACCATATGCTGTGGGTTCAGAAACGTCTCTTACACCAAGGAGACGGGCTTAGCTCCTCCTGGCAGCGAGAGGGGAATTGGAAAGTCAGTTAATCAGAACATCAGTGGAGACAAGGGACAGGATTAGGTACTGCGAGCTCCCAGGGTCCGCTGTGTTCAGAGAATGCCCAGCCTGGCGGGGGGGAGTTGGCATCAGGCCACTCGTGAAATGCAGACACTAACACTAATTGCAATATTAATGTTCTTCGTAGGGTTTCTGCAGTGAGTTCAAGAAGCCTCCAGAAATATGCACCATGGAGTACAAGCCTGTTTGTGGCACTGATGGGAAAACATACAGCAACAAATGCTTCTTTTGCAAAGCAGTCTAGTAAGTAAGAGAATAAATGACCCATTAATAAAAAACAAAATACAACTGTGATGTAATTCGAGCCCCTGCCTGCACCCATCTGTCTTTATCTTCTAGAGGCTGCGTCGACTTCCTCAGTTTAATTTTTAAGGTCAGCAAAAGGGCTCTGCTTATTTGACATAATGGGGCCTTGACAGAAGCTTTGCCCTCGTTGTCCATATGGGTTGCAGCAGCCCTCAGTTCTGTGTCTCTCTCTTTTTCCCCTAGTGAAAACCTTGGAAGTCTTTGCTTTGCACGATATGGAAAATGCTGAATCCTCGGGGGGCCGAGTGCTGATATGGAGCTGAACCCCATTTGCTTCTAGTTCCCACCAGCAGATCCCCGCATGGAGCCACGTTCTCGTCTCATCCTCCATTTCCAAGGCTCCTGACAGTGTCGCTGACTATCCCTCTGCCTGTGCAATAAAGCAAACTCAGCAGAATTTGTTACTTCTGTGGTTTTTTCCCCTTTCCACGGGGGGACTCTGCTCTCTCGTGTCTCACACGGGCTCTCCCCAGCTTACAGACCGGAGTTAAGGAGAACACAAAGTGCAGTAGCCAGTCACAGGCATTAAGGGAGCCACAGATTGGCAATTATTCTATCACCTCCTGCCATGGCTTTTCCTACAAGAGAAATTGATACACAAACCCCAGACACGTTCCCTGTAGCTGACTCCCTTCCAGACCTGAGTGTGCTCCATGACCAGAACATGAGCGAAGCCCCAGTTAAAGGCCTTTGCCTGGGAGAACACGAAGGGATGGGAGGATATAGGATCAATAACCCAAACGCAGGTCACAGGGCTACTTGTCAGGGCGTAAAGGGCTTGTCCTTCTCCTTGCCCCGCTGTGTGTGTGGCCATGTCGCTCCACACTGTGGGGTGCGCCCTTCCCCAACAAGCACCCCACATTCCTCCCAGCCTTGCCTCCCCCAGAGACCCACGAGCTGCACAATCCATCCGTCTCCTCCATCATGCACAGGGGACTGTGGAGTCCCTCTGGCCAGGGTCCGTGCTGCCCTCATGCCCCTGTGCAGCAGACCAACAACCTGCCAACCTTGTACCCTGGGTACAAGGTCTTCAGAGTTACCACAAACCACTGCTAACCTCCAAGTTCCCAGCCCAGCTCCTCGGGGCCGTCTGACACAGCAGGATGTGGGGGGTTTCTCAGCCCAGTGCCAGGAATACCCCCCTCCATCCCAGAGACCATCACACACGGGCCTGCAGGTCCCCCAGCCGGGGTCCGGCCTTTGGTCCCCTCCCCATGGCCC
Organism: Mauremys reevesii; assembly: GCF_016161935.1. Taxonomy (NCBI): domain Eukaryota; kingdom Metazoa; phylum Chordata; order Testudines; family Geoemydidae; genus Mauremys; species Mauremys reevesii. The sequence goes on from NC_052630.1 coordinate 2,101,946, forward strand.
TCTCCTTTGCCAGCCACAGGCTGCTCCCCAGCCTGGCCCTCAGGCCGCCAGGCCCAGCCCTCGGGCTGCCTGCTACATGGGCCTCACCCTTGCAGCCGCTCCCAGCCGGCTGACCTGCTGTGCCCCGTGATTCCCCCGATGAGTCTCGCCATGGTTGCTGCTCTGAAAGCCCCAGCTCCTGGACCCAGGGGACATGGGGAGTCTCGGCTTTTCTTTAAAAACGCGAGTTTCTGCCCTTGTGATTTCAGAGACAAGCTGGGAAATGTGACGACTAAGGGATCAAGCACCAGCAGGCAAATCAAAATCCCCCCTGCCCCGTTTCTCATCCTTATCCCAATCCTGTCATTGTGGTGTCCGGAATCATGAATTTTGAAGCCTGGGGTTGGCTACGCTGTGCTCCAGCCCTGGCCATCCGCGGCACCTGCTCCCCGCGGCCACAGGCCCTGTGCTGGAGGGACTATGGAGCTCTGAACCGGCCAGGCGCTGAACTGGGCTGTCAGGGGCCCAGTGACGAGTCAGCAGGCTCAGACCCGTATTTTCAATGGTGCAAGTCCTGAAGCCAAGAGCCAAGCCAGAGTTCAGGGGCTTTGCCTGGGGCGGAGGAATCCCCAGCCCAGAAGCAGGGCCCAGTGCACCCAGACAGTTACCTGGTGCCCAGCTGCTCCAGCGTTTGGAAGTGGAAAAGGGAACATCCCATCGCTTCCCCCCAGCAGCACTGGGGCCATGTGGTGCCCCACTGTGCCACAGCCCACAGCAGCCCCACATCCCTCCCGATCCCCGCGGCAGAGACCTGTACCCTGAAGCCAGCCATGATCTCCCTGGTGCACAAGGGGTAGAGGGGTCCCTCTGCACGGGGTCTGTGCTGCCTTCCTCCCCATGCAGCACAGCCACCGCTCATCCCGCTCCTCTGGATCCCAGCAGACCTATCGGCTGCCTTAGTTTGGGGCTGCCTGAGGGAGCTCTCCCTGTGCCCGTTAACATATGGACACGGGGCTACTGGCTGCACACTGGTGCCACGTGGCCGCTTCCCCTCCCTTCTTGCCCTGATCGAATTTCCAAGCTGCTTTTACAAAGAGATTGGCAGGGGCTTGAGGGACAGGGCGCATGGACCCTGGAATATGCTGGTTTCTGCTGTAGAACAGCAAAGATGAATGTGACTGGGATGCAAGATGGAGGTTCTCAGCAACCAACAGAGCCCCGGACACAGCTGGTCGATGCAGGTGTGACACAATTTACAAAGGCTTACGCTGAATTCACCCGGGTATGTCAGGGCACTTTAACCTTTCCCCACTAATATTTATTGCAGTCCCCAAAGGGTATTTGATACAGACACATTCTTGTCCTACTTACGAGTATCCGGTAATGTGGGATTGTTTACATTAGGGCTGGGGAACCGCTGTTCTTCGTGCCAACACCTGTGATCATGTGACAATGACGAGTGTCGTTCGTAACAAGAGTATTTGTTAGTTGTTAGTTGCCACACGCAATCCTCCTTTTGCAAAAGTTTCAATGAACCAATCAGGGGGCACCAAATGTGCATCTGACTTAGATGACCAACCAGATATGATGAATTAGGAATAGGGAATGACCATTCACTGTACTGGTTCATAGCCTCAGTGACCATTTCAACGGGGATTTCATAATCCATGTGGAGAGCTCCACCCCTTGTCTATATTCATGACATCTCCTCCCTTGGGCTGCATTGAGAGAGCATCTGCGGAGCTCAGCACTCACAGACTCCAGCAGACCCACGAACCATGTCCACCAGGAAGACAGACAGTATGAGCTCTGAGGGCAGGGACTGTCCCTTCCTGTGTGTTCACAGCACGCCCAGCACCCAGGGAACGTCGGGGCACTAGTGCAACACAGACAATAACACTGACACTGATATTAGCACAATTGTAGGGAGTCTGCAGAGGCCTCCGTCTGCCTGCCCCCGGGAGTACAACCCTGTTTGTGGCACTGATGGCAGAACATACAGCAACAAACGCTTCTTTTGCAAAGCAGTCTTGTAAGTAACAGAATAAATGGGTTATTCATAAAAATGAATTATGACGTAGTTCAAGCCCTTGTCTGTGCCCCTCTGTCTTTACCTCCTGGAGCCTGGGTAAACTCAGTCTAATTTTTTCTGTCAGCAAAAGGGCTCTGCTTATTTGACATAGTGGGGCCTTGACAGAAGCTTTCCCTCATTGTCCATATGGGTTGCAGCCCTCAGTTCTGTGTCTCTCTCTTTTCCCCCTAGTGAAAACCTTGGAAGTCTTTGCTTTGCGCGATATGGAAAATGCTGAATCCTCGGGATGCTGAGCGCTGATATGGAGCTGAATCCCATTTGCTTCTAGTTCCCACCAGCAGATCCTCGCATGGAGCCACATTCTCGTCTCATCCTCCATTTCCAAGGATCCTGACTGCATCGCCGACTATCCCCCTGCATGTCCAATAAAGCAAACTCAGCAGAATTCGTTACCTCGGTGTTTCCCCCCACCCCTTTACAAGGGAGGGACTCTGCTCTCCCGTGTCTCACACGGGCTCTCCCCAGCTTACAGACCGGAGTTAATGAGAACACAAAGTGCTCTAACCAGTCACAGGCATTAAATGAGACAGTCATCTCCTGCCATGTCCTGTCCTCCCAGAGAAATCCCTACGCAAACCCCAGACACGTTCCCTGTATCTGACTCACTTCCAGACCTGAGTGTTATCAGTGGACCAGGTCATGAGACTCTGAGCAAAGCTGAAGGAAAAGGCCTTTGCCTGGGAGAACAGCAAGGGATTGGTGGGGATGGGCTCCTGGGATGGGGTGAACAACCCCCACACTGGGATGGAAGGGTTAAAGGACCCTACTGGGCCCAGCTAGCCCCGCTCCTCCAACCCTGCAGCTCCCAGGAGCTGGGCACAGAGTCAGAGCCTCCCCTGAGTTCTGGCAGTTTAATGGCGCGGCACCATTGCAAAGCTGCCTTAACGATGGATTCGCTGGGCACAGCAGCATCTCCCCTGTGCTCGGGGATCTCCAGCTGCCAAATCCACTCCTGGGTCCCCCCATCGCTGCAGCCGCCGCAGGGCGCACAGCTGGGGAAAGAGGCAGAACCAAGATCCTGGAATCTCAGGACACTGGAAATGGCTGTTTGGGGTCACGGGCCAGTGGAATGAGTTAGACCTGCCCTCTCACTCCTCTAAACTAAGCCAGGCACCGGCTGCGGGCAGAGCACTTGCAAGATCAGGGCAACAGGGCAGTCGCTTCTGGTCAGCTTTGCCCCCTTGTAGCGGGGTGGTCACCCCACTCCTGCCCTGAAGGGCTTCAAACAGCCGAGGGAGAGTGCTGGGGCGGGGGGAAAGCTGGGCTGATTGGGGGAAGCAGCCACAGATGGGGCCACGCCTCAGTCAGACCACGGCTGGCCTGGCCCTATAAGAGGTTGAGGGCAAGAGACTGAGACAGACTCTCTCTAACCTCTTGAGAGAGAGAGGCCTGGCTGCCTGGGAGCTGAGCAGGGTACCTGAGGTGGAGCAGGGCTGGGGAAGGGCAGAGAGAGCTGGGGAGCTCCAGCCTAGCAAAGCCCCAGGCTGCAGGCCGAGTTAAGGGCCCACAAAAGATACTGGGGCTGCAGAGGGGAAGCCCAGAGACAGGCAGAGGCAGCTGGTCCAACCCCCCCTTGCTGATGATGAGTGGTTCATAGGCTGCCGTCTGCCCCAGGGAGCGGGGGCTAAATGGAGACTGGCAGTAGCCACTGAGGCAAGGTGGGGATGGGGTTGGGGGTTCCCCTGGGTGGGGAGACCTAGATTGTGGGTTGCTGTGGTGGGCAGAACCCCTGGGCAAGGGGCCCCGGGATCTGGGAGGGACATGGGGGCCAGCGGCAGGCGAGACATCAGCCGGCAGAGGGTGCTCTGGGCCTGAAGAGCTAATTCCCAAGACAACCAGCAGGAGGCGCCATGCCAGTGAGTCTTACTGGGCCACACCCCTGCTGCTGGGACCCACTGGCGGAAAGAGGCTGGTAACACGGTAAATGTCAGGTGCTTGGTTGGGTCAGTGCCGTTAAGGTGCAGCATGACCAATGTGTTCTGCACTCGCACTCATGACAATCAGGAATATCCGGGTTTGGGTGCCCATGTGCCCCATGGTGAGCACTCAGCCCACATAACTACTCCATTATTCACCCAATCAAGGGTGTGACTTGTAACCTCCTCACTCTGATCCTGGAATCTTGTTGAGGAAACATTGTTCACAGCTTGGCGTTCCCCTTGAGAGCTTTGCTTCCGGTTGCCGGAGTTGTGCGTGACTATTTAGGATGATGTCACATCTCCGACACCCTATATATAGTGGGGCTCTGTCTGTGGGGTTTACTGAGGGAGCAGAGCACCAAGAGCCCAGTGCAGACCAGACAGACGCCTCCGCCATGAAGATAACAGGGGCCGTTCTGCTCTTCGCTCTGGCACTTTGCTGCTTCTACTCGGGTGAGTCATTTTGGCTGTAGCCTGTGCTGAGCCCTGCTCTGATACCTCTGCCCCCCTGAAAGGTCGGGGCCAGCCTCACTCTGATCTATACAGGGGTTCGCACATCCCCACAGGGGCTGATTCCAGGAGCTCTAACCTCCCTGCACGGATCCCAGAGCTCGGAAGGGCTGTTCCCGCGGTTCTCTCTGGGCTGGGATGTCACTGACTCTGCCAGAAACCGAGGCAGCTGAAAAGAGTCTCAGCCCCTAGAAACCAAACATCCATGGACTCCCCTTTCTTTTTGAATTCCCTCTCATCTACGATTCTGGTTGTTTTCTGATTATTTTGTTGGGGATGAGGGGGTTGGCAGTAAATTCTTGATCTAGTTACTTAAATAATTTTAATTCCTGTCATTGTTTATTATGAAACTCCACAAAGAGGCCATCAGCGAGGGTGACCAGATGTACCATTTTTTTAGGGACAATCCCAATATTCGGGGCTTATTCTTATAAGGTGCCTATTAGCCCCCACCCCGTCCTGATTTTTCACACTTTTTATCTGATCATTCTACCATCAGGATTCAAATATCTTAGTCAATTGAATACAGTTTAATTAATAGAGTCAGACCTGTTCAGAATGAAACATCTCATTAGAAATGAGTAATTGCTGATGTAATTCTGTGCTATGGCTTAACTCTGAAGAGACGCTCAAATAATAGAGAGAGAGAGGGAGTCAAAAGCTGTTGACGTTTTTATGGCTGCCCGTGAGCTCTTGGACCCTGCAAAACAGCTGCTGAGACACAACCTTTAGTGTTCTGGGATTTTTCAGACAGTGTCAGTGAATGGACCAGACAGCCTGTTGTGGGGTACATGGCGGAGTGTGCCGTGTTATGTTCACACCATCCAAACAGATGTTAGAGTAAAACATAAGACTCTCTTTCTGGATGCTTGTAATATAATACGACATGATTTCTCAGGATCCAGAACCCTAACATACAAGAACCCAAAACACAGAGAGAGACCAAGCAGGCTGCTCCCGAAGACAGCGAGGCACAATTCAATCCCTACTGCTCTAGGTTGGCTCTTTGAAAATTAACTGCTGAAGACCCAGATCACAAGTTTCCCAACAGAGACCCCTAATGAACCAGGAAACCCCTCACACTTAAAGAGAGATCAGGGAACAACAAAGACACCTGAAGTGGAGTCCAGTGTCAGAGGCCAGCACCAGACAGTGTCAATGAATGGACCAGACAGCCTGTTGAGAACAGGTGAACCGAATGACAGAAAAGTGGCTGTGATATGAAATGCCCCTGAAATTCAGTACTCCATAACTGGCTTTTTAAAGCAAAGCCATTAACCGCTTTTATTGTGGATAGTCTGGGGGCTAATCCTGCTTCCACTGATGTCAACGGACATTTTTTGGCCTCTGTTGGCTGGATGTAGCTTTGAAAGAACAATAGGATATTATGGAGCTGGCAGATAACAGAGCGATTTCTTCAGGTCAAGTGGCAGGGGCCTGTGTTTCAAACGCTTAAGATGAGATCAACATGTGGGCGTTGTTTTATTATAGGTGGCTTAAGACAGCCATGCTCCCGCTATATAGTTGATCTGATCCCTGATGAAACTCCAAAGAAAGAAAGAAAGAAAGACATTTCTTTGCATTTTTATGATTAAGTCTTGCTGACAACCATGAATGTTTTCTGAACCCTTTCACTGAATTGAGTGGATAGATACAATCTTACCCTTCATCCAGAAGAAGCATTAAAACAAACAGCACTGAGATCTTCTCAGAATTTCCTGGAAAAGTAGGAAACTCCTCACCTCCCCGAAAGGCGAGGGTGAGATCCTGTAGAGGAGACACCTGCCTAGAGTAAGATCATGATGGAAAGTCCCAAGAACGTTTGCCTCTTCCTCCATTCCCCCTTTGCGATCTCAGCTCAGTTAATACAGCTGGTACAAGAGCTGACATCCCCAGTGGCACAACCCCATACCAGACCATTTGAAAAGGCTCGGTATAAAAATAGAGAGAGAGACTTGGTCAGACCTAGGGACATCAATAACCCCAGCACCAGGATGGGAGAGAGAATCTGAAACAGTCTCATTCTGTCTGTATGTTTTGTTCCAGATGCTGCTGGCCAGGCTGGTAAGGTAAGTCGAATTCTCCCTGTTCGTTAATAGTCACTTTCCCCAGTCTCTGGTTTGTAGCATCACAGATACCACGATCTCTGGGTTAGAAACATACGAGAGCACATGTCTCAGAGCAGAAACAGACTCTACCCCATGCCCTAGCAAGGGACAGTAAATTGCTGGGACTGAGAACCTCTGGGTACATCTACACTGGAACAAAAGACCCAGAGCCTGGGATGGCTGGACCAGATCAGCTGACTTGAGCGTTGGCTAACAAAGCTCAGGCTCCCGCCAAAGCCCAAATGTCTACATAGCAATTGCACAGCCCGAGCCCAAGTCAGCTGACCTGAGCTAGCCAGGGGTGTCTCACTGCTGAGTAGCCGTAAGCCATGTGGTCAGGGTGATGGATTCCATACGCTATTGTACGGGGCAGCCTGTGATGGGCCTGGGGGAGACACAGAGAGCAACTGAGACAGAACAGAGGAGGTGACAGTGTGACAAGAGCATGAGGAGTTTTATATTTGAGCATCTGCTGCCTGTGGAGATGCTCTTTCACTCACATTCTATATATATGATGCAGGTTCAGAAGCATCTCTTAGACCAGGGTGTGACAGTCTGTACCCCTATATTCACCCCTTTTACAAGACTATGATACATTTTGTACAAAGTATGCCTTGTGAGGTGGTATTTGAAAACTCATAACGTGCTGAACATTATAGTCCTGTTAAATATGTGAGGCAACATTGTATGTAAAGTTATAAGAATCTACTGTATAAGACATGTTCCCAGTCTGGGGAAACAGCCATAAACGAGAGACAAAAGACAAACTGATGCCTCAACCAGGTCTCAACATAATCAAACAGACCATCACGTTGTTACGTGGCCATTCTTTGGTAGGAAAAAAGTTGTGAGCGAGAAATTTACTTGTTGGCAAAGGAACAGCTGGAGGTTCCCATCCCCACAGACTTTCTGTTACATGAATCCCAGCTGGAGATGATGCTCAAAGAAGAGGGGAAGATATAAGAATAGGAAACAAATACCCCAAATTTCTCCTCCCTTTCTCTCTGCCCACGACATCACCAACACCTGAAGGACAAAGAGAGTAACGTGGGACTGGGGGAGGGGTCCTGGTGGAAAGGACAACCAGGAAGATTGCTGAAGCATTTGGTGAGAGGGACCTTTTGCTTTGAATTCACTTAGCTTGATAAGTCAGGTATTAGGGCTAGTCTACACTTACCAGCCGGGTCGACGCGGTGAGTTCGACTTCTCGGAGTTCGAACTATCGCGTCTAATCTGGACGCGATAGTTCGAACTCCGGAAGCGCCGCGGTCGACTCCGGTACTCCACCACTGCAAAAGGTGGTGGCGGAGTCGACCTTGGAGCCGCGGACTTCGATTCCGCGGCGTCTGGACAGATGAGTAGTTCAAACTAGGGTACTTCGAATTCAGCTACGCTATTCACGTAGCTGAACTTGCGTACCCTAGTTCGACCCCCGCCCTTAGTGTAGACCTGCCCTTAGTGGCATTTTGCTTTCATTTTCTCGTAGCCAGTTCTGACTTTGATGCCTCATTACTTATAATCTCTTAAAATCCATCTTTCTGTAGTTAAGAAACTTGTTTTATCTAAACCAGTGTGTTTGGATTGAAGTGTTTGGAAAACTCCATTTGAGATAATAGGATTTGTGCATTTCATTTTCTATTAATAAAATGACAGACTTTATATGAGCTTGTATTGTCCAGGAGAGGGCTGGGCAGTACAAGACACACATTTCTGGGGGAAAGTCTGGGACTGGAAGTTTGCTGCTGTTTCACTGCAGTGTAATTCAAGAGTGGCTGGCCAAAGCACTCATACCACACAGCTCAGGGTAATTTACATGCTGGAAGCTGTGTGTGAGCAGGAACAGGAGTGGTTGCTTTCATAGCAAAGCAGTGTAAAAGGCACCCCAGGTTGGAGAACTGAGGGGACACAGCTGTTCATCAGTCCAGATTGTACCCTGGGTAATGTCAGATTAGCATCTGATGCCTACGGAGATGCCCCTTCACTCACACAACATGTGCTGTGGGTTCAGAAACGTCTCTTACACCAGGGAGACGGGCTCAGCTCCTCCTGGCAGCGAGAGGGGAACTGGGAAGTCAGTTAATCAGAACGTCAGTGGAGACAAGGGACAGGATTAGGTACTGCAAGCTCCCAGGGTCCTCTGTGTTCAGAGAATGCCCAGCCCCCTGGGCGAGTGGGGGTGTTGGGGCACTACTGAAATGCAGACAATAACTCTAATAGCAATACTAATGTTCTTTGTAGGGTTTCTGCAGCGAGTACAAGGAGCCTCCAGAAGGCTGCACCAGGGAGTACTTCCCTATCTGTGGCACTGATGGGAAAACATACAGCAACAAATGCGTCTTTTGCACAGAAGTCTAGTAAGTAACAGAATAAACAGCCAATTAACAAAAACTAAAATACAATTGTGAGGTAACTCAAGGCCCTGCCGGTGCCCATGTCTTTACCTCCTAGAGGCTCGGTCGACTTCCTCAGTGTATTTTTTCCTGCCAGCAGATAAGCTCTGGTTAATGTGACATACTGGGGCCTTGACAGATGTTTTGCTTTTGTTGTCCATAAGGTTGCAGCCCTGAGTTCTGTGTCTCTGTCTTTCCCTCTAGTAAATACCTTGGAAGTCTTTGCTTTAAGCATTATGGAGAATGCAAGTCGCACGATGAGGCCAAGCAAAGAGAAGACCTTTAGCACTCAGTTCCCACTAGCAGATCCCCGCATGGAGCCACGGTCTCATCTCATCCTCCATTTGCAGGGCTCCTGACAGCGTCACTGACTGTCCCCCTGCATGTCCAATAAAGCAAACTCAGCAGAATTCGTTACCTTGGTGGTTTTTTCCCCTTTCCACGGGGGGGCTCTGCTCTCCCGTGTCTCACACGGGCTCTCCCCAGCTTACAGACCGGAGTTAAGGAGAACACAAAGTGCAGTAGCCAGTCACAGGCATTAAAGGAGCCACAGATTGGCAATTATTCTATCACCTCCTGCCATGGCTTTTCCTACAAGAGAAATTGATACACAAACCCCAGACACGTTCCCTGTAGCTGACTCCCTTCCAGACCTGAGTGTGCTCCATGGACCAGATCTTGAGACCATGAGCAAAGCCCCAGTAAAAGGCCTTTGCCCGGGAGAACACCAAGGGCTGGGAGGGGATGGGCTCCCCAACCCAGACATAGGGCCCGGGGCTACTAGTCAGGGTGGGAGGTGTAAAGGGCTTGTGGATCCATGCTGTGCCCCACACCCTACACACCAGCAAACCCTTGATCCTGCCGATACACCCCCTGCCCCAGAGACCCACGAGCTGCACAGTTCGTCGGTCTCCTCCAGGACGCACAGGGGACTGTGGACTCCCTCTGACTGGGTTCCGAGCTGCGCTGATGCCCTGTGCAGCAGACAACAACCTGCCACATTTGGCTCTTCACGTGCTTGGAAGCTGCCTCACTTCCGGGCTGCCCTGGGGGAGCCTGACAGATCTCTGGCCATGCTGGTGCTGGCTGCCAGCCCAGCGCCCTGTCCCAGTGACTCGGAGCGTCTGGGAGCGGGGAGACACCAGAGACAAATAACGGGGTGGTTGGTACAAAGGGGCAGCCCAAAAGGACTCGAGCTAGTGAACAGGAGCAGCTAACAGGGGAGCTTAGCGAGGGAGTTTACAGGGGGAGAGGGGGAGCTAGATACACGTTACATTCCTTAAACTTAAGCCCAAAACACCCCCTGATAAAAACCTCAGCAAAGGAACGAGCTGCAGGAGTAAAAAGAGAGTGCGGGCAGACGTCTAGCAACAGAGTGAGGGCTACCCAGTTCATTGCACACAGTGCAACATGTATGATTACCTGTCCTGTGGACTAGTGGCATATGTGTGCATCCGGTGCAAGGAGCTCCTGGCCCTCAGAGACTGTGTATGGGCTTTGGAGACCAGGGTGGCTGAGCTGGAGGAGCTAAGGGAGACAGAGAGGTACATGGCTGAGACTTTTCGGGACACAGTACAATGGTCCCACCCCCCGTATGACAGCCTGTGTGCTGTTGAGGAGCAATCCCTTGGTTTTCTCCCAGGCAAAGGCCTTTTACATGGGTCCACTCAGAACACGCAGGTCTGGAAGGGAGTCAAATACAGGGAACGTATCTGGGGTTTGTGTAGTGATTTATCTTGTAGGAAAAGCCATGGCAGGAGGTGATATAATTGCTGACTCTCAGGGAAGGAGAACATCCAACTGGAGCAGATCACATAGTTGGGACCCTCCTTCCAGATGATGTTGTGGTGTCCTCTCGCACTGAGGATACCTCTCCGGGGGAGGGAACTCCATTTATTAGGAAGAGACAGATATTAGTAATGGGCGATTCGATCATTAGAAACATAGATCGCTGGGTTTGTGATGACTGGGAGAACTGCATGGTGACTTGCCTGCCTGGTGAGAAGGTTGTGGATCTCTTGAGACATCTAGACAGACTTATGTGTAGTGCTGGGGAGGAGCCGGTGGTTGTGGTTCATGTAGGTACCAATGACATAGGGAAGGATAGGAGAGAGATCCTGGAGGCCAGATTTAGGCTACTAGGTAAGTCCAGGACCTTCATGGTAACATTATCTAAAATGCTTCCAGTTCCATGTGCAGAGGTGGTTAGACAGGCAGAACTGCAGGGTCTCAATGCAAGGATGAGATGATGGCGTAGGGAGGAGGGATTTAGATTTATTAGGAACTGAGAAAATTTTGGGGGAAGGGGGAGCCTATACAGGGAGGGTGGGCTCCACCGAAACCAAAATGGAACCAGATTGTTACCACTTAAAATTAAAAAGCTCGTAGAGCAGTTTTTAAACTAAGGGCTGCGGGAAAGCTGACAGGTCTTTCCTGTGGTTCAGATAGGAGGACGATCTGCTAATGGAGATTGTCTATGTCCTAGTAAGGAGGAGAGGATGGAAGATGATAAAATACAGGTAGGATCTGATGAGAAACAGTCAAATGAAAAAAAGTCTCATTTAATTACATCATTGGAGACAGCTAAAAAGTGACTTGTTGGAGCAGCTAGTCCTGGAGCCCACAAGAGGAGAAGCAATTCTTGATTTAGTCCTAAGTGGAGCACAGGATCAGGTCCAAGAGGTGAAAACAGCTGGACCACTTGGTAATAGTGACCATAGTATAATTAAATTTAACATCCCTGTGGCAGGGAAAACACCACAGCAGCCCAACACTGTAGCATTTAATTTCAGAAAGGGGAACTACACAAAAATGCAGAGGTTAATTAAACAGAAATTAAAAGATCCAGTGCCAAAAGTCAAATTCCTGCAAGCTGCATGGAAACTGTTTAAAGACACCATAATAGAGGCTCAACTTAAATGTATATCCCGAATTAAAAAACATAGTAAGAGAACCAAAAAGGAGCCACTGTGGTTAAACAACAAAGTAAGAGAAGCAGTGAGAGGCAAAAAGGTGTCCTTTAAAAAGTGGAAGTTAAATCCTAGTGAAGAAAATAGAAAGAAGCATAAACTCTGGCAAAATGAAGTGTAAAATATAATTAGAAAGGCCAAAAAAGAACTTGAAGAACAGCTAGCCAAAGACTCAAAAAATAATAGCAAACATTTGTAAGTACATCAGAAACAGGAAGCCTGCTAAACAATCAGTGGGGTAATTGGATGATCAAGATGCTGAAGGAGCACTCAAGGATGATAAGGACATTGCGGAGAAATGAAATGAATTCTTTGCATTGGTCTTCATGGCTGAGGATGTGAGGAAGATTCCAAAACCTGAGCCCTTCTGTTTAGGTGACAAATCTGAGGAACTGTCCCAGATTGAGGTGTCACTAGAGGAGGTTTTGGAAAAAAATGATAAACTAAACAGTAAAAAGTCAACAGTAAAAAGATCGTATCACCCAAGAGTTCTGAAGGAACTCAGATGTGAAATTGCAGAACTACTAACTGTTGTCTGTAACCTGTCATTTAAATCAGCTTCTGTACCAAATGACTGGAGGAGAGCTAAGTGATGCCAATTTTTTTAAAAGGGCTCCAGAGGTGATCCTGGCAATTACAGGCCAGTAAGCCTGACTTCTGTATTGGGTAAACTGGTTGAATCTATAGCAAAGAACAAAACTATCAGACACGTAGATGAACATAATTTGTTGGGGAAGAGTCAACATGTTTTTTGTAAAGGGAAATCACGCCTCACCAATCTACTAGAACTCTCTGGGGGCGATCAAGAAGCATTTGGACAAGGGGGATCCAGTGGGTATAGTGTATCTAGATTTTCAGAAAGCCTTTGACAAGGTCCCTCACCAAAGGCTCTTAAGCAAAGTGAGCTGTCATGGGATAAGTGGGAAGGTCCTCTCATGGATCGGTAACTGGTTAAATGATAGGAAACAAAGGGTAGGAATAAATGGTCAGTTTTCAGACTGGAGAAAGGTAAATAGTGGTGTCCCCCAGGAGTCTGTACTGGGACCAGTCCTATTCAACATATTCATAAATTATCTGGAAAAAGGGGTAAACAGTGAGGTGACAAAATTTGCAGATGATACAAAACTACTCAAGATAGTTAAGACCCAGGCAGACTGCGAAGAGCTACAAAAGGATCTCTCAAACCTGGGTGACTTGGCAACAAAATGGCAGATTAAATTCAACGTTGATAAATGCAAAGTAATGCACATTGGAAAACATAATCCCAACTATAAATATAAAATGATGGAGTCTAAATTAGCTGTTACGACTCAAGAAAGAGATCTTGGAGTCATTGTGGATAGTTCTCTGGAAACACCCACTCAATGTGCAGTGGCAGTCAAAAAAGAATATAAGAACGGCCATACTGGGTCAGACCAAAGGTCCATCCAGCCCAGTATCCTGTCTGCTGACAGGGGCTAATGCCAGGTGTCCCAGAGGGAGTGAACCTAACAGGTAATGATCAAGTGATCTCTCTCCTGCCATCCATCTCCACCCTCTGACAAACAGAGGCTAGGGACATCATTCCTTACCCAGCCTGGCTAATAGCCATTAATGGACTTAACCTCCATGAATTTATCCAGTTCTCTTTTAAACCCCGTTATAGTCCTAGCCTTCACAACCTCCTCAGGCAAGGAGTTCCACAGGTTGACTGTGCACTGTGTGAAGAAGAACTTCCTTTTATTTGTTTTAAACCTGCTGCCCATTACTTTCATTTGGTGGCCCCTAGTTCTTATATTATGGGAATAAGTAAATAACTTTTCCTTATTCACTTTCTCCACATCACTCATGATTTTATAGACCTCGATCATATCCCCCCTTAGTCTCCTCTTTTCCAAGCTGAAAAGTCCTAGCCTCTTTAATCTCTCCTCATATGGGACCTGTTCCAAACCCCTAATCATTTTAGCTGCCCTTCTCGGAACCTTTTCTAGTGCCAGTATAGCTTTTTTGAGATGAGGAGACCACATCTGTACGCAGTATTCCAGATGTGGGCGTACCATGGATTTAACAAAGAAATTCATATGTACCAGGCTTGTGATTCCAAGGGGAACCTCTGACACACTGCAAACCAAATGCACTGCTTCAGGTCAAACACACAAACAGATTTATTAACTATAGAGGTAGATTTACGTGATTATAAGTCAAAGCAGAACAAGTCAGATTTGGTCGAATGAAATAAAAGCAAAACGCATTCTCAGCTGATCTTAACACTGTCAGTGTCCGTACAAACTGAGATGCTTCTCACCACCGGCTGGCTGCCCTTCAGCCAGGCTCTCCCCTTTGATCAGCGCTTCAGTCGCTTGGTGGTGCTGGTGTCTGTAGATGGAGGTGGAAGAGAGAGAACATGGCAAAATGTCTCTCCCTTTTTTCATGTCCTTTCTTTCCTCTTGGCTTTGCCCTCCCCCCGCCCCTTCAGCGTCAGGTGAGCATCACCTCATCGCAGTCCCAGACTGCCCAGAGGAAGGGGGTGGCTCCCTCCAGGGTCTAACAGATTCTGTTCTTGCTGCATGAGCCAGTGTCCGTTGTTCCTGTGAGGCTGGGCTGGGTTTGTTCCATCCATGCTTGGCGAGGTGTGAGCTGCCTCTCTGCTCTTGGAAAGGTTTTGCCTGGGCTTGCTTTAAGCCACGAGGATACATTTCCAGCCTCGTAACTACATACATGAAATTATAACCTGTAACCTACTATAACATCACTGTAACAATTACTATAACATCCGTATCACAACCATGCTCAGTGCATCATGAGCCTTTCGAAGACACCCAACATGACAAGCTTTGCACTGGACACCACACAATCATTTTATGAAGATGAACATGGGGGTGTAGGGTGTTCCGCCAAGGTACAGAGCGTCACAACATCCTCATCAATTATTGGGAGTGGAACACATCCACCCTGATTAATTGGCCCTGTCAACACTGGTTCTCCACTTGTAAGGTAACTCCCTTCTCTTCATGTGTCAGTATATTTATGCCTGTATCTGTAATTTTCACTCCATGCATCTGAAGAAGTGGGGTTTTTACCCATGGAAGCTTATGCCCAAATAAATCTGTTAGTCTTTAAGGTGCCACCGAACTCCTCATTGTTTTTCTCAGCAAGTTCATAGATGACACTAAGCTGTTGGGGGAGGTAGATACGCTGCAGGGCAGGGATAGGGTCCAGAGTGACCTAGACAAATTGGAAGATTGGGCCAAAAGAAATCTGATGAGGTTCAACAAGGTCAAGTGCAGAGTCCTGCACTTAGGATGGAAGAATCCCATGCACTGCTGCAGACTAGGGACCGAGTGGCTAGGCAGCAGTTCTGCAGAAAAGGACTTGGGGATTATAGTGGATGAGAAGCTGGATATGAGTCAGCAATGTCCCTTTGTTGCCATGAAGGCGGACGGCATATTGGGCTGCATTAGTAGGAGGATTGCCAGCAGATTGAGAGAAGTGATTATTCCCCTCTATTAGGCACTGGTGAGGCCACATCTGGAGTATTACGTCCAGTTTTGGGCCTCACACTACAGAAGGGATGTGGACAAATTGGAGAGAGTCCAGCGGAGGGCAACGAAAATGATCAGGGAGCTGCAGCATATGACTTACGAGGAGAGGCTGAGGGAACTGGGGTTGTTTAGTCTGCAGAAGAGAAGAGTGAGGGGGGATTTGATAGCTGCTTTCAACTACCTGAATGGGGGTTCCAAAGAGGATGGAGCTTGGCTGTTCTCAGAGGTGGCCGATGACAGAACAAGGAGCAATGGTCTCAAGTTGCAGTGGGGGAGGTCTAGGCTGGATATTAGGAAACACTATTTCACCAGGAGATTGGTGAAAACCTTTGGGTATGGTGAGCACTCAGCCCACATAACTACTCCATTATTCACCCAATCAAGGGTGTGACTTGTAACCTCCTCCAACTTATCCTGGAATCTTGTTGAGGAGGAAACATTGTTCACAGCTTGGCGTTCCCCTTGAGAGCTTTGCTTCCGGTTGCCGGAGTTGTGAGTGACTATTTAGGATGATGTCACATCTCCGACACCCTATATATAGTGGGGCTCTGTCTGTGGGGTTTACTGAGGGAGCAGAGCACCAAGAGCCCAGTGCAGACCAGACACTCACCTCCGCCATGAAGATAACAGGGGCCGTTCTGCTCTTCGCTCTGGCACTTTGCTGCTTCTACTCAGGTGAGTCATTTTGGCTGTAGCCTGTGCTGAGCCCTGCCCTGATACCTCTGCCCCCTGAAAGGTGGGAGCCAGCCTCACTCTGATCTATACAGGGGTTCGCACATCCCCACAGGGGCTGATTCCAGGAGCTCTAACCTCCCTGCACGGATCCCAGAGCTCGGAAGGGCTGTTCCCGGGGTTCCCTCGGGGCTGGGATGTCACTGACTCTGCCAGAAACCGAGGCAGCTCAAAAGAGTCACAGCCCCTAGAAACCAAACATCCATGGACTCCCCTTTCTTTTTGAATTTCTTCTCATCTACGGTTCTGGTTGTTTTCTGATTACTTTGTTGAGGTTGAGGAGGTTGGCAGTAAAATTCTTGATCTAGTTGTTTAAATAATTTTAATTCCTGTTATTGTTTATTATGAAACTCCACAAAGAGGCCATCAGCGAGGGTGGACAGATGTTCCGATTTTATAGATTTCATACATGCATCTGACGAAGTGGGTATTCACTCATGAAAGCGCATGCTCCAATACATTTGTTAGTCTATAAGGTGCCACAGGACTCTTTGGCAATTTTATAGGGACACTCCCAATATTTGGGGCTTATTCTTATATAGGATCCTATTTCCCCTCCCCTTCCCTCGATTTTTCACACTTTTTATCTGGTCATTCTACCATCAGGAGTCAAAAATTCCCATCCTAGATCACACCAGGCACCCATCTACCCAATCTCTGTTTCCAACACTAGTCTGTGCCAGTGTACTTAGGAGTTGCTTCATGCCCTGAATTAATTCAATTCAATGATACTTTATTAGCATGACAAGATCTATGGCATTGCCAAAGTAGAAAGAGGAGGATTTTGATCCTCTCCGAACACTTGCTTTTTTTGGTTAGAACCCTACCTTGGAATGCTGAATGATCCCATTGTCCATAGCTCCTTAATACAAATAATCTTCACTTGGGGGGCTGATATCTTAGTCAATTGGATACAGTTTCATTAACAGAGTCAGACCTGTTCAGAATGAAACATCTCATTAGAATTGAGTAATTGCTGATGTAATTCTGTGCTATGCCTTAACTCTGAAGAGACGCTCAAATAATAGAGAAAGGGAGTCAAAAGCTGCTGAGGTTTTTATGGCTGCCCTTGAGATCCTGGATCCTGCAAAACAGCTGCTGAGACACAACCTTTAGTGTTCTGGGATTTTTCAGACAGTGTCAGTGAATGGACCAGACAGCCTGTTGTGGGGTACATGGCGGAGTGTGCCGTGTTATGTTCACACCATCCAAATGGATGTTAGAGTAAAACGTAAGACTCTCTTTCTGGATGCTTGTAATATAATATGACGTGATTTCTCAGGATCCAGAACCCTAAGAACATAAGAACATAACATAAGAACATAAGAATGGCCGTACCGGGTCAGACCAAAGGTCCATCTAGCCCAGTATCTGTCTACCGACAGTGGCCAATGCCAGGTGCCCCAGAGGGAGTGAACCTAACAGGCAATGATCAAGTGATCTCTCTCCTGCCATCCATCTCCATCCTCTGACGAACAGAGGCTAGGGACACCATTATTACCCATCCTAGCTAATAGCCACTTATGGGCTTAACCACCATGAATTTATCCAGTCCCCTTTTAAACATTGTTATAGTCCTAGCCTTCACAACCTCCTCAGGCAAGGAGTTCCACAAGTTGACTGTGCGCTGCATGAAGAAGAACTTCCTTTTATTTGTTTTAAACCTGCTGCCTAGTTCTTGTATTATGGGAATAAGTAAATAACTTTTCCTTATCCACTTTCTCAACATCACTCATGATTTTATATACCTCTATCATATCCCCCCTTAGTCTTCTCTTTTCCAAGCTGAAGAGTCCTAGCCTCTTTAATCTTTCCTCGTATGGGACCCTCTCCAAACCCCTAATCATTTTAGTTGCCCTTTTCTGAACCTTTTCTAGTGCTAGAATATCTTTTTTGAGGTGAGGAGACCACATCTGTACACAGTATTCGAGATGTGGGCGTACCATGGATTTATATAAGGGCAATAATATATTCTCAGTCTTATTCTCTATCCCCTTTTTAATGAT
Source organism: Mauremys reevesii (assembly GCF_016161935.1). Taxonomy (NCBI): domain Eukaryota; kingdom Metazoa; phylum Chordata; order Testudines; family Geoemydidae; genus Mauremys; species Mauremys reevesii. Next base: position 2,120,172 of record NC_052630.1, read on the forward strand.
TCCTAACATCCTGTTTGCTTTTTTGACCGCCTCTGCACACTGCGTGGACATCTTCAGAGAACTATCCACGATGACTCCAAGATCTTTTTCCTGACTCGTTGTAGCTAAATTAGCCCCCATCATATATAGTTGGGGTTATTTTTTCCAATGTGCATTACTTTACATTTATCCACATTAAATTTCATTTGCCATTTTGTTGCCCAATCACTTAGTTTTGTGAGATCTTTCTGAAGTTCTTCACAATCTGCTTTGGTCTTAACTATCTTGAGTAGTTTAGTATCATCTGCAAACTTTGCCACCTCACTGTTTACCCCTTTCTCCAGATCATTTATGAATAAATTGAATAGGATTGGTCCTAGGACTGACCCTTGGGGAACACCACTAGTTACCCCTCTCCATTCTGAGAATTTACCATTAATTCCTAACCTTTGTTCCCTGTCTTTTAACCAGTTCTCAATCCATGAAAGGACCTTCCCTTTTATCCCATGACAGCTTAATTTACGTAAGAGCCTTTGGTGAGGGACCTTGTCAAAGGCTTTCTGGAAATCTAAGTACACTATGTCCACCGGATCCCCCTTGTCCACATGTTTGTTGACCCCTTCAAAGAACTCTAATAGATTAGTAAGACATGATTTCCCTTTACAGAAACCATGTTGACTATTGCTCAACAGTTTATGTTTTTCTATGTGTCTGACAATTTTATTCTTAACTATTGTTTCAACTAATTTGCCCGGTACCGACGTTAGACTTACCGGTCTGTAATGGCCGGGATCACCCCTAGAGCCCTTTTTAAATATTGGCGTTACATTAGCTAACTTCCAGTCACTGGGTACCGAAGCCGATTTAAAGGACAGGTTACAAACCTTATTTAATAGTTCCGCAACTTCACATTTGAGTTCTTTCAGAACTCTTGGGTGAATGCCATCTGGTCCCGGTGACTTGTTAATGTTGAGTTTATCAATTAATTCCAAAACCTCCTCTAGTGACACTTCAATCTGTGACAGTTCCAAAAGCCAGCTCAGGTTTGGGAATCTCCCTAACATCCTCAGCCGTGAAGACTGAAGCAGAGAATCCTAACATACAAGAACCCAAAACACAGAGAGAGACCAAGCAGGCTGCTCCCGAAGACAGTGAGGCACAATTCAATCCCTATTGTTGTAGGTTGGCTCTTTGAAAATTAACTGCTGAAGACACAGATCACAAGTTTCCCAACAGAGCCCCTAATGAGCAGGATCAAGAAGCAGAACCAGGAAACCCCTCACACTTAAAGAGAGATCAGGGAACAAAAAAGACACCTGAAGTGGAGTCCAGTGTCAGAGGCCAGCACCAGACAGTGTCAATGAATGGACCAGACAGCCTGTTGAGAACAGGTGAACCAAATGACAGAAAAGTGGCTGTGATATGAAATGCCCCTGAAATGCAGTACTCCATAACTGGCTTTTTAAAGCAAAGCCATTAACTGCTTTTTTTGTGGATAGTTTTGGGGCTAATCCTGCTTCCACTGATGTCAATGGACATTTTTTGGCCTCTGTTGGCTGGATGTAGCTTTGAAAGAACATCAGGGTATTATGGAGCTGGCAGCTAACAGCGATTTCTTCAGCTCAAGTGGCAGGGGCCTATGTTTCAGAAGCTAAAAGATGAGACCAACATGTGGGCGTTGTTTTATTATAGGTGGCTTAAGACAACCACAATCCTGCTACATGGTGGAACTGCTCCCTCATGAAACTCCAAAGACAGACAGACAGACAGACATTTCTTTGCATTTTTATGATTAAGTCTTGCTGACAACATGAATGTTTTCTGAACCCTTTCACTGAATTGAGTGGATAGATACAATCTTACCCTTCATCCAGAAGAAGTGTTAAAACAAACAGCACTGAGATCTTCTCAGAATTTCCTGGAAAAGTAGGAAACTCCCCACCTCCCCCAAAGGCGAGGGTGAGATCCTGTAGAGGAGACACCTGCTGTCATGGAGTGTGGGGGAGTCAGAGCCCTGCACCCCCGTTTCCTGCAATTCACCGGGACTCTCAGCCAGCCGGTAAAACAGAAGGTGTATTGGACGACAGGAACACGGTCCCAAGCAGGGCTTGTAGGTGCACTCAGAACCCCTCAGTCAGGTCCTTCTGGGGGGCAGGGAGCTTAGACCCCAGTCCTGGGGATCCCTCTGTTTCCCCAGCCAGCTCCACACTGAAACTCTCCAGCCCCTCCTCTGCCTTTGTCCCTTTCCCAGGCCAGGAGGTCACCTGATCTCTTTGTTCCCCAACACCTTCAATTGGCTACTTTGCAGAGGAGGGGCCCAGGCCATCAGTTGCCAGGAGACAGAGTGTCAGCCATTCTCTGTCCAGACACCATCACACTGGCCCTCTCGGGCTCTGCAACAATCACACACCCTTCTCCCACCACCTAGTTACTTATAAAGGCACAGGGGAAACTGAATACACGGTATTCAGAGAAAACATTAGGAACATACCCACTTTGTCACACCTGCCTAGAGTAGGATCACGATGGAAAGTCCCAAGAACGTTTGCCTCTTCCTCCGTTCCTCCTTTGCGATCTCAGCTCAGTTAATACAGCTGGTACAAGAGCTGACATCCCCAGTGGCACAACCCCATACCAGACCATTTGAAAAGGCTCGGTATAAAAATAGAGAGAGAGACTTGGTCAGACCTAGGGACATCAATAACCCCAGCACCAGGATGGGAGAGAGAATCTGAAACAGTCTCATTCTGTCTGTATGTTTTGTTCCAGATGCTGCTGGCCAGGCTGGTAAGGTAAGTCGAACTCTCCCTGTTCGTTAATAGTCACTTTCCCCAGTCTCTGCTTTGTAGCATCACAGGGACCATGATCTCTGGGTTAGAAACATACGAGAGCACATTATGACTCAGAGCAGAAGCAGACTCTACCCCATGCCGTAGCAAGGGACAGTAAATTGCCGGGGCTGAGAACCCCTGGGTACGTCTACACTGAAACAAAAGACCCAGGGGCCGGCCATGGTTGGACCGGATCAGCTGACTCAAGCTTGGGGGCTTGGGCTGCAGGGCTAAAAATGGCTGTGTAGATGTTCGGGCTCTGGGACCCTCCCCCCTCGTGGGCTACCAAAGCTCAGGCTCCAGCCCAAGCCCAAATGTCTACATAGCAATTGCATAGCCCGAGCCCAAGTCAGCTGACCTGAGCTAGCCAGGGGTGTCTCACTGCTGAGTAGCCATAAGCCATGTGGTCAGGGTGATGGATTCCATACGCTATTGTACGGGGCAGCCTGTGATGGGCCTGGGGGAGACACACAGAGCAACTGAGACAGAACAGAGGAGGTGCCAGTGTGACAAGAGCATGAGGAGTTTTATATTTGAGCATCTGCTGCCTGTGGAGATGCTCTTTCACTCACATTCTATATATATGATGCAGGTTCAGAAGCATCTCTTAGACCAGGGTGTGACAGTCTGTACCCCTATATTCACCCCTTTTACAAGACTATGATACATTTTGTACAAAGTATGCCTTGTGAGGTGGTATTTGAAAACTCATAACGTGCTGAACATTATAGTCCGTTAAATATGTGAGGCAACATTGTATGTAAAGTTATAATATTCTACTGTATAAAACATGTCTTCAGTCTGGGGAAACAGCCATAAACCAGAGACAAAAGACAAACTGATGCCTCAGCCAGGTCTCAACATAATCAAACAGACCATCTCATGGTTATGTGGCCATTCTTTGGTAGGAAAAAAGTTGTGAGCGAGAAATTTACTTGTTGGCAAATGAACAACTGGAAGTTCCCATCCCCACAAACTTTCTGTTGCATCAACCCCAGCTGGAGATGATGCTCAAAGAGGAGGGGAAGATATAATAATGGGGAACAAATACCCCAAATTACTCCTCCCTTTCTCTCTGCTCACGACATCACCAACACCTGAAGGACAAGGAGAGTAACACGGGACTGGGGGAGGGGTCCTGGTGGAAAGGACAGCCAGGAAGATTGCTGAAGCATTTGGTGAGAGAGACCTTTCACTTTGAATTCACTTAGCTTGATAAGTCAGGCATTAGTGGCATTTTACTTTTATTTTCTCATAGCCAATTCTGACTTTGATGCCTCATTACTTGTAATCACTTAAAATCCATCTTTCTGTAGTTAAGAAACTTGTTTTATCTAAACCAGTGTGTTTGGATTGAAGTGTTTGGAAAACTCCATTTGAGATAATAGGATTTGTGCATTTCATTTTCTATTAATAAAATGACAGACTTTATATGAGCTTGTATTGTCCAGGAGAGGGCTGGGCAGTACAAGACACACATTTCTGGGGGAAAGTCTGGGACTGGAAGTTTGCTGGTGTTTCCCTGCAGTGTAATTCAAGAGTGGCTGGCCAAAGCACTCATACCACACAGCTCAGGGTAATTTACATGCTGGAAGCTGTGTGTGAGCAGGAACAGGAGTGGTTGCTTTCATAGCAAAGCAGTGTAAAAGGCACCCCAGGTTGGAGAACTGAGGGGACACAGCTGTTCATCAGTCCAGATTGTACCCTGGGTAATGTCAGATTAGCATCTGATGCCTACGGAGATGCCCCTTCGCTCACACACCATGTGCTGTGGGTTCAGAAACGTCTCTTACACCAGGGAGACGGGCTCAGCTCCTCCTGGCAGCGAGAGGGGAATTGGGAAGTCAGTTAATCAGAACGTCAGTGGAGACAAGGGACAGGATTAGGTACTGCGAGCTCCCAGGGTCCTCTGTGTTCAGAGAATGCCCAGCCCCCCGGGCGAGTGGGGGCGTTGGGGCACTACTGAAATGCAGACAATGACTCTAACAGCAACACTAATGTTCTTCGTAGGGTTTCTGCAGCGAGTACAAGGAGCCTCCAGAAATATGCACCATGGAGTACTTCCCTATCTGTGGCACTGATGGGAAAACATACGGCAACAAATGCTTCTTTTGCGCAGCAGTCTAGTAAGTAACAGAATAAATGGCCCATTAACAAAAACTAAAATACAATTGTGAGGTAACTCAAGGCCCTGCCGGCGCCCATGTCTTTACCTCCTAGAGGCTGGGTCGACTTCCTCAGCTCTGGTTAGTGTGACATACCGGGGCCTTGACAGATGCTTTGCTCTCATTGTCCATACGGGTTGCAGCCCTCAGTTCTGTGTCTCTCTCTTTCCCTCTAGTGAAAACCTTGGAAGTCTTTGCTTTGAGCATTATGAAGAATGCGAGTCACATGAGGAAGCCAAACAAAAAGGTGACCTTTAGCACTCAGTTCCCACTGACAGATCCCCGCACGGAGTCCCGTTCTCGTCTCATCCACAGTTCCAGGCCTCTAAGAGCATCGCTGACTCCCCACCTGTCTGTGCAATAAAACAAACTCAGCAGAATTCGTTCCCTCGGTGGTTTTTCCCCCTTTCAGCGGGGGGCTCTGCTCTCCCGTGTCTCACACGGGCTCTCCCCAGCTTACAGACTGGAGTTAAGGAGAACACAAAGTGCAGTAGCCAGTCACAGGCATTAAGGGAGCCACAGACTGGGAATTATTCTATCACCTCCTGCCATGGCTTTTCCTACAGGATAATTCAATACACAAACCCCAGACACGTTCCCTGTAGCTGACTCCCTTCCAGACCTGAGTGTGCTCCATGGACCAGATCTTGAGACTATGAGGAAAACCCCAGTAAAAGACCTTTGCCTGGTGTAACGATGCTGCCTCTGGCAGGACATAACTGAGAGTATCAATTCAGGACAAATTGCTCAGAGCAGGGCAGTCACAGCCCAAGGCTGGGTTCGTTTACTATTAAGGCACCAAACCAGCCAAGCAGAGAGGACTTTGGTCTCTTCCCACTGGCTAACCACAAGTCACCACCAGGGCCACTCCTCATGGGGACGAATGGTTATGAAAACCAATATCCCAGTAAAAGAAAAAAGATTCTTTCAATCCCAAAGGACCAAGCCCCAGACCCAGGTCAATATACAAGTCAGATCTTACCCACAAATCACGCTGTTGACAATCCTTCAGAATCTAAAATCTAAAGGTTTATTCATAAAAAGAAAGAAAGAAAGAAAAGGTAAGAGCTAGAACTGGTTAAATGGAATCAATTACATGCAGTGATGGCAAAGTTCTTGGTTCAGGCTTGTAGCAGTGATGGAATAAACTGCAGGTTCAAATCAAGTCTCTGGAGAACATCCCCCGCTGGGATGGGTCATTCAGTCCTTTGTGCAGAGCTTCAGTCTGTAGCAAGGTTCCCCCAGAGGTCAGAAGCAGGATTGAACACAAAATGGAGGGGTTTCCAGGGCCTTTTATATCCTCTGCCATGTGGAAGGACACCCCTTTGTTCTTACTGTGGAAAATAACAGCAGCAAGATGGAGTTTGGAGTCCCCTGGGGAAGTCACATGTCCATGCATGACTCAGTTCGTTACGGGAGAGCAGCCCTTGCTCACATGCTAATTTGAACATTCCCAGGAAGACTTCTCATGTGGATTGGAGTCTCCCAAGGTTCATTGTCAGTTAAGTGTTTCTTGATTGGACACTTAATCTGAAGAGTCCCTTCTTAATAAACTGGCCAAATGCTTCACTGGTACTACTTAGAATCAAACACATTGAGATACAAGTACATAGCCAATATTTATAACTTCAAATACAAAAATGATACATGCATACAGACAGCATAATTATAACCAGCACATAATAACCTTTTCATAGACACCTCACTGGACCTCCTTTGTACAAGATTTGGTGCAACTATAGGACCTGGGTTGCAACAATGATCTATACGGTCACAGTTCATGTCAATAACGTCACACCTGGGAGAACACCAAGGGATGAGAGGGGATGGGCTCCCCAACCCAGACATAGGGCCCGGGGCTACTAGTCAGGGTGGGAGGTGTAAAGGGCTTGTGGGCATGTGGATCCATGCTGTGCCCCACACCCTACACACCAGCAAACCCTTGATCCTGCCGATACACCCCCTGCCCCAGAGACCCACGAGCTGCACAGTTCGTCGGTCTCCTCCAGGGTGCACAGGGGACTGCAGCCTCCCTCTGACTGGGGTCCGAGCTGCGCTGATGCCCTGTGCAGCAGACAACAACCTGCCACATTTGGCTCTTCACGTGCTTGGAAGCTGCCTCACTTCCGGGCTGCCCTGGGGGAGCCTGACAGATCTCTGGCCATGCTGGTGCTGGCTGCCAGCCCAGCGCCCTGTCCCAGTGACTCGGAGCATCTGGGAGCGGGGAGACGCCAGAGACAAATAACAGGGAGGTTGGTACGAGGGAGTTTACAGGGGGAGTGGGACTGTGGGGAGTGTGACGTTACTGATATAATCTGAGACCATATAGAACATGGTTGCAACCAAGGTCCTGTAGTGGCACCAAATCTTATGTAAAAGGGGTCATATAAGGTGTCTAAGACCAGGTTATGGGTTGCTGGTTGCTGGTTATGATTATGCTCCGCGGTGTCTGACTGTCCGTGCTCCAAGCATTTCAGTGGTTCGGCTGCTGCTCTCAATGGCTTCCCAAAAACATTCCTCCACTCGGTTACATGGAGCCTGTCTTTACTGGGGCTGCCAGAATAAACTGCAAACCGCCCAAAACTGCTGCTAACCTCCACAGTTCCCAGCCCAGCTCCTCGGGGCCGTCTGACACAGCAGGATGTGGGGGGTTCCTCAGCCCAGTGCCAGGAATACCCCCCTCCATCCCAGAGACCATCACACACGGGCCTGCAGGTCCCCCAGCCGGGGTCCGGCCTTTGGTCCCCTCCCCATGGCCCTCTCCTTTGCCAGCCACAGGCTGCTCCCCAGCCTGGCCCTCAGGCCGCCGGGCCCAGACCTCGGGCTGCCTGCTACATGGGCCTCACCCTTGCAGCTGCTCCCAGCAGGGCCGCCCAGAGGGGGGGGGGCAAGTGGGGCAATTTGCCCAAGGCCCCGGACCCAGCAGGGGCCCCCACGAGAGTTTTTCGGGGCCCCTGGAGCGGGGTCCTTCACTCGCTCTGGGGGCCCCGGAAAACTCTCGCGGTAATTCGGTGGCAGGGGGGCCATTCCGTTCCGGGACCCACCGCCGAAGTGTCCCGAAGACCCGCGGCGGGGACCCCCTGCCGCCGAATTACCGCCGAAGACCAGGCTGCACTTCGGTGGCGGGTCCCGCTTCGGTGGTATGTGACGACTAAGGGATCAGGCACCAGCAGGCAAATCAAAATCCCCCCTGCCCCGTTTATCATCCTTATCCCAATCCTGTGATCGTGGTGTCCGGAATCATGAATTTTGAAGCCTGGGGTTGGCTACGCTGTGCTCCAGCCCTGGCCCTCCGTGGTACCTGCTCCCCCCGGCCACAGGCCCTGTGCTGGAGGGACTATGGAGCTCTGAACCGGCCAGGCGTTGAACTGGGCTGTCAGGGGCCCAGTGACGAGTCAGCCGGCTCAGACCCGTATTTTCAATGGTGCAAGTCCTGAAGCCAAGAGCCAAGCCAGAGTTCAAGGGCTTTGCCTGGGGCGGAGGAATCCCCAGCCCAGAAGCAGGGCCCAGTGCACCCAGACAGTTACCCGGTGCCCAGCTGCTCCAGCGTTTGGAAGTGGAAAAGGGAACATCCCATCGCTTCCCCCCAGCAGTGTTAGCCAAAAAGGGCCCGATTCTCCCCGGAGCTTACCCAATTACACCAAGGAGGCACGGAAACAGGAAGACGAGTACCATTAGCTTTATTGATCGATCAGCTGAGCGGGTGTTCTCGTCCCGGCTAATGCCCGAGAGAGACACACCTTACATGGCCGGATGGGCTTACCTTTATACCCCGAAACAAACAACTTTGTTGACGTCTTATTTGCGTTACTTGGCTGACCCTATAGGTCCTGTAAATGTATCTATAGGGAATATTGAAGTACATAGAATACATATATCAATCAAAAAGGAACAAGATATGCATAACTGTCACGGATACATCCATCATGATAAGGGTGCAGCTGCACGGATACATTTATCATTGTAAGGAAGACATAAGATATCCCCTTTAACCCCTTATACTATCATACTAACTACTCTTGGCTTCATGCATGAGAAGATGACCCATTAGGCTAACTGCTTTTGGCCATAAGCATAAAAGGACAGCTGCACATATGTTACGCCAAGCGTGGGCCTTGCTGATAAGCATGAACTAGTACAAACCAAGCATAAACTGATAATAGCTGACACAGGCTTTTCTCTCTGCTTGCATTTTAAGGCCTTGATTTTACTTATGCTAAGGGCCTTGATTCTACCTATGCTAAGGGCCTAGTCTTGCTAACAGGCTTGTATTGGCCTATTTTTCTAACAGCAGCACTGGGGCCATGTGGTGCCCCACTGTGCCACAGCCCACAGCGGCCCCACATCCCTCCCGATCCCCGCAGCAGAGGCCTGTACCCTGAAGCCAGCCATGATCTCCCTGGTGCACAAGGTGCGGAGGGGTCCCTCTGCACGGGGTCTGTGCTGCCTTCCTGCCCCATGCAGCACAGCCACCGCTCGTCCCGCTCCTCTGGATCCCAGCAGACCTATCGGCTGCCTTAGTTTGGGGCTGCCTGAGGGAGCTCTCCCTGTGCCCATTAACATATGAACACGGGGCTACTGGCTGCACACTGGTGCCACGTGGCCGCTTCCTCTCCCTCCTGGGCCAGACTGAATTTCCAAGCTGCTGTTACCAACAAACTGGCAGGGGCTTGAATGGTAAAGTGGCTGGCAGTGTGTGAGGGGCAGGGCGCATGGACCCTGGAATATGCTGGTTTCTGCTGCAGGACAGCAAAGATGAATGTGATTGGGACACAAGGTAGCAGCTCTCAGCAACCTACAGAGCCCCGGACACACCTGGTCGAATGTAAATAACCTGCTTGCTTTCCTCTGCAGGTGCGACAAGATTTACAAAGGCTTACGCTGAATTCACCCGGGTATGTCAGGGCACTTTAACCTTTCCCCACTAATATACATTGCAGTCCCCAAAGGGTATTTGATACAACCACATTCTTGTCCAACTTACGAGGGAATGACGATTTGCTGTAATGGTTTGTAGCCTTAGTGACCATTTCGACAGGGATTTCATAATCCAATTGGAGAACCCAATCTCTTGTCTATATATATGAGATCTCCTCCCTTGGGCTGCATTGAGGGAGCATCTGCAGAGCTCAGCACTAACAGACTCCAGCAGACCCACAAACCACATCCACCATGAAGACAGCAGCTGTCGTTGTGTTCTTCGCTCTGGGGCTTTTCTCCAGCTTTCAGGGTGAGTAACTTTTGCTGCAGCCTGTACAGAGCTCTGTGTCTGACCCTCTAACCTTCAGCAGGGGCTCGACTGTTAAAAACCATCTCGGCCCCAGCTACAGACGTTTGGGTGTCATAAGCAGGGGAAGTGGCTCATGGCAGAAACAGTCATTTTCTTTTGAAAGATGTTACTGAGGGGCCATTAAGGCCTTTCCCCAAATTCCAGTCTGGGAGCTTCAAACAATTGTACTTGCAATTAATTGTGGGTCCTGGTGATGGTATTTCAGGTCAGACTGTGGGTGCATTACACTCAGTGTTTCTATTTGTCACAACAATTGGATGAGGGAGCAGGAAACCTTTCCATGGCCCAGTTGCTGGTTAGGAAGCTACATGCATTATCCTAGGCAAAGATGAATGTTGTTAACTGATTTCCCTCTGACATTTCCCTTAGTTGTATTGTTTGTGTCTCTGTTTTCTTCCAGACGCTGTTGGCTATAATGGTCAGGTGAGTCTAACTCTCACTGTGACTCAATTGTCACTTTCCCCGATCCCTGGCGTGTAGCATTATGGAGACCAGGCCCTCTGGGTTAGAAACACACTGGAACTCATGAGTCAATATGGGAGCAGACTCTACCCAAGGCCCTAGTGAGGGCAGAGTGAATCCCTGGCCTGAGACTCCATGTGGTCCGAGTGATGGATTCCATACACAACTGGACAGGACACCGTCTGTGATGGGCCTGAGGGAGTCACAAAAAGCGACTCAGAGATGGAAGTGGGAGGGGATGGTATGACAAGAGCATGAGGTTTTTCATATTTGAGGATCTGCTTCCTGAGGAGATGCTCCTTTGCTCACACACCTTGTGATGCGGGTTCGGAAGAGTCTCGTGGACCAGGGAGACGGGCTCAGCTCCTCCAGGCAGCGAGAGGGGAATTGGGAAGTCAGTTCATCAGAACCAGAGTCGAAAGAGACAAGGGACAGGATAAGATAGTGTGAGCTTGAGGGGCGGGGGGTGGGGGTGACCGTCCCTCCCTCTGTGTTCATAGCACACCCAGCACCATGGGAATGTCAGGGCACTACTGAAATACAGACAATAACACTGATATGAATTTCACTTGTAGGGGTTCTGCAGTGAGTACCAGAGTCCTCCAACTTTCTGCACCTTGGACTATCGCCCGATCTGTGGCACTGATGGCAAGACATACGGCAACAAATGTGCCTTTTGTAGCGCAGTCTTGTAAGTAAATAGGATGAAATTCAATAAGGACAAATGCAAAGTGCTCCACTTAGGAAGGAACAATCAGTTGCACACATACAAAATGGGCAATGACTGCCTAGGAAGGAGCACTGCGGAAAGGGATCGGGGGGGTCGTAGTGGATCACAAGCTAAATATGAGTCAACAGTGTAACACTGTTGCAAAGAAAGAAAACATCATTCTGGGCTGTATTAGCAGGAGTGTTGTAAGCAAGACACAAGAAGTAATTCTTCTGCTCTACTCCGCGCTGATACGACCTCACTTGGATTATTGTATCCAGTTCTGGATGCCACTTTTCAGGGAAAAAGTGGAGAAACTGTGAAAGTCTGGAGAAGAGCAACAAAAATGATGAAAGGTCTAGAGAACATGGCCTCTGAGGGAAAATTGAAAAAATTGGGTTTGTTTAGTCTGGAGAAGAGGGGACATGATAACAGTTTTGAAGTACATAAAAGGTTGTTACAAGCAGGAGGGAGAAAAGTTGTTTTTATTAACCTCCGAGGATAGGACAAGAAGCAATGGGCTTAAATTGCAGCAATGGCAGCAGTTAAGCACTCAAATAAATTGACTAGGGAGGTTGTGGATCTACATCATTGGAGATTTTTAAGGGCAGGTTAGACAAACACCTGTCAGGGACGGTCTAGATCAGTAGTGGACAACCTGCGGCCCACAAGCTGCATGCGGCCCATCAGGATAATCTGATTGCGGGACGCAAGACATTGTCACTGCCTCCCACAGCTCCCAGTGGCCGCTGTTTGCCAATCCTGGCCAATGAGAGCTGTGGGAAGTGGCAGACAGCACATCCCTGCGGCCCGCCACTTCCTGCATTGGCCAGGACTGGCGAACCACAGCCACTGGGAGCTGTGGGGGGCCCTGCCTACAGATGGCCAACATCAGCACAATGTCTCGTGGCCTGCAATCAGATTACCCTGATGGGCCGCATGCCCCGCGGGCCACAGGTTGCTCACCACTAGTCTAGATCATGAGTGCAGGGGACCTGCCTAGACGACCTCTCGAGTTCCCTTCCAGTCCCATGATTCTACAGCAATAAATAGCCCATTAATAAAAACCAAAACATAATTGTGGTGTGAGTCAAGCCCCTGCCTGCGCCCATCTGTTTTACCTCCTAGATGCTGGGTCAACTTCCTCAGTCTAATTTTTCCTGTCAGCGAATAAGCTCTGGTTAATGTGACATACTGGGGCCTTGACAGAAGGTTTCCCTCATTGCCCATATGGGTTGCAGACCTGAATTCTGTGTCTCTGACTTTACCCCTAGTGGAAACCTTGGAAGTCTTTGCTTTGCATACGATGGAGAATGCTGAATCCTCAGGATGCCGAGCGCTGATATGGAGCTGAACCCCATTTGCTTCTAGTTCCCACCAGCAGATCCTCCCATGGAGCCACGTTCTCGTCTCATCCTCCATTTCCAAGGATCCTGACAGCGTCGCTGACTATCCCCCTGCATGTCCAATAAAGCAAACTCAGCAAAATTCATTACCTCTGTGTTTTTTTCCCCTTTCCAAGGAGGGACTCTGCTCTCCCGTGTCTCACACAGGCTCTCCCCAGCTTACACAAAGTGCAATAACCAATCACAGGCATTAAATGGCTCCACCTTTGGAAGTTATTATATCACCTCCTGCCATGCCCTGTCCTCCTAGAGAAATCCTTACGCAAACCCCAGACACGTTCCCTGTATCTGACTCACTTCCAACTGAGTGTTCTCAATGGACCAAATCATGAGACCATGAGCGAAGCCCCAGTAAAAGGTGCATAAAAAGGTGATGGCTGTGGGTTGGAGAGCTAAAGAGGGTGCCCTTGAGTAGACCCTGGAGGGTGCAGGGATGCAGTTAACCCCAGAAATGTGACAAGCCCCACATCACAGAGCCATAGATTCATAGAGCATAAGGCCATTACATCACCTAGTCTGACTTGATGTATAACGCAGGCATTACATTTCACCAGTTCCCCCTGTACCGGGCCCAGCGATGCATCTTCCAGAAAGTCACCCAGACTGGGTCTCCAGAGATGGAGAATCCACCATTTTTTTCTCAGAATTTGTTCCAATTGTTTGTCACATTCATCGCTAAAAATCTCCATCTAATTTCTAATTGGAATTTGTCTGGCTTTGGTTCCAGCCATTGATTCATGTTCTGCCTTTCTCTGATCACATAACGAGCCCTTTACTACCCAGTATTCTCTCCCCTTCAGGTACTTACACACCGCAATCAAGTCACCTCTCTGCCTTCTTTTCAATAGGCTAAACAGAGCAACCTCGTTAAGTCTCTCACTGCTCAGGCATTTCTTCCAGTGCTCAAATCACAAAACGCACCGTCAACCTGTGGAACTCCTTGCCAGAGGATGTTGTGAAGGCCAAGACTATAACACAGTTCAAAAAAGAACTAGATAAGTTCATGGAGGGTAGGTCCATCAATGGCTATTAGCCAGGATGAGCAGGGATGGTGTCCCTAACCTCTGTTTGCCAGAAGCTGGGAATGGGCAACAGGGGATGGATCACTTGATGATTCCCTGTTCTGCTCATTCCCTCTGGGGCACCTGGCACTGGCCACTGTCAGAAGACAGGACACTGGGCTAGATGAACCTTTGGTCTGTTCTTATGTTCTTTGTGGCTCTTTTCTGCACCTTCTCCAATTTTTAAACATCTTTTTCCAAATGTGGACACCACAATTGGAGTCAATCTTCCAGTGCTTAAGTACCTTGAGAGTTAGTAAGTTTTTCCTAATGTCCCATCTAAACCTCCCTTGCTGCAATTTAAGCCCATTGCTTCTCGTCCTATCCTCAGAGGTTAAGAAAAATATTTTTTCTCCCTCCTCCTTGTAAAAACCTTTTATGTACTTGAAAACTGCTATCACGTCCCCTCTCAGTCATCTCTTCTCCAAACTAAACAAACTCAGTTTTTTCAAGCTTCCCTCATAGGTCATGTTCTCTAGACCTCTAATCATTTTTGTTGCTCTTCTCTGGACTTTCTCCAGTTTCTTTACATCTTTCCTGAAATGTGGCGCCCAGAAGTGGACACAACACTCCAGTTGAGGCCTAATCAGAGCGTAGTAGAGCAGAAAAATTACTTCTCGTGTCTTACTTACCACACTCCTGCTAATACAGACCAGAATAATGTTCGTTTTTTTGCAACAGTGTTATAACTGTTGACTCATATTTAGCTTGTGATCCAGTATGACCCCCAGATCCCTTTCTGGCATACTCCTTCCTAGGCAGTCATTGCCCATTTTGTATGTGTGCAACTGATTGTTCCTTCCTAAGTGGAGCACTTTGTATTTGTCCTTATTGAATTTCATCCTATTTACCTCAGACCATTTCTCCAGTTTGTCCAGATCATTTTGAATTTTAATCCTATCCTCCAAAGCATTTGCAACCCCTCCCAGCTTGGTATCATCCACAAACTTTATAAGTGTATCCTCAATACCATTATCTAAATCATTGATGAAGATATTGAACAGAACCGGACCCAGAACCGATCCCTGTGGGACCCCACCCGATATGCCCTTTCAGCATGACTGTGAACCACTGATAACTACTGTCTGGGAACTATTTTCCAACCAGTTTGCACCCACCTTATAATAGTTCCATCTAGGTTGCATTTCCCTAGTTTGTTTATGAGCCGGTCATGAGAGACAGTGTCAAAAGCTTTACTAAAGTCAAGATAAACCATGTCTACCGCTTCCCCCCCATCCACAAGGCTTGTTACCCTGTCACAAAAAGCTATTAGGTTAGTTTGGCATGACTTGTTCTTGACAAATCCATGCTGACTGTTACATATCACCTTATTATCTTCTAGATGTTTGCAAATTGATTGAATAATTATTTGCTTCATTATCTTTCCAGGTACAGAAGTTAAGCTGACTGGTCTGTAATTCCCCGGGTTGTTCTTATTCCCTTTTTATAGATTGGCATAGATTTGCCATTTTCCAGTACTCTGGAATCTCTCCTGTCTTCCATGACTTTTCAAAGAGAATTGCTAATGGCTCAGATATCTCCTCAGTCAGCTCCTTGAGTATTCTAGGATGCATTTCATCAGGTCCTGATGACTTGAAAACAGCTAACTTGTCTAAGTAATTTTTAACTTGTTCTTTTCCTATTTTAGCCTCTGATCCTACCTCATTGTCACTAGCATTCACTACGTTAGACGTCCAATCGCCACCAACCTTCTTGGTGAAAACCAAAACAAAGACGTCATTAAGCACCTCTGCCATTTCCACATTTCTGTTATTTCCCCCCCCCCCCGCCATTGAGTAAAGGGCCTACCCTGTCCTGGGTCTTCCTCTTACTTCTAATGTATTTGTAGGATGTTTCTTGTTACCCTTTATGTCTCTAGCTAGTTTGATCTCATTTTGTGCCTTGGCCTTTCTAATCTGGACCCTACACCTATTTGTTTATATTCATCCTTTGTAGTTTGACCTAGTTTCCACTTTTTGTAGGACTCTTTTTTGATTTTTAGATCATTGAACATCTCCTGGTTAAGCCAGGCTGGTCTCTTTCCATACTTCCCTGTGCCCTTAATAATGTCTCCTTGAAAAACTGCCAACTGTTTGCAATTGTTTTTCCCCTTAGACTTGCTTCCCATGGGATTTTACCTACCAGCTCCCTGAGTTTGCTAAAGTCGCCTTCTTGAAATTCATTGTCTTTATTGTGCTGTTCTCCATCCTACCATTCCTTAGAATCACGAACTCTACCATTTCATGATCACGTTCACCCAGACTGCCTTCCACTTTCAAATTCTCAACCAGTTCCTCCCTATTTGTCAAAATCAAATCTAGAACAGCCTCTCCCTTAGTAGCTTTCTCCACCTTCTGAAATAAACAATGGTCTCCAATACATTCCAAGAACGTGTTGGATAATCTGTGCCCTGCTGTGTTACTTTCCCAACAGATGTCTGAGTGGTTGAAGTCCCCCATCACCACCAAGTCCTGTGCTTTGGATGCTTTTGTTAGTTGTTTAAAAAAAGCCTCATCCACCGTTGTCAGAGTGCTACCGGTGTGGTGCTCTGCTCTGTTCAGTGTTGATATCACTCAGCTGTGTGCGTGTGTTCCCTCTGTGTGCTGTTTCAGCTCTGTGCAGACAATTGACACAGCAGACCCGAAGAGAACCCCCAATGACCACAGAGTCTAGTAAGGTATGAAGGCACGTCGACCAGGTTTATTGCCGTATTGGACACAATAATAGTTCCCTGTAGGTTTCTGAGCCTAACTCAGGGCATACTATGAATATGCGCCCACGGTCAATGGACTCGGCTCAGTCAGTGGCGGGACTTTCCACTGCCCCCTCGGCCGGACAAAGACACCACCCCAGGGATGCATCTTATACACAGGTACAAACAAGTTACACATCACTCCTGACGTATTGAGGTGCAACCGCTCTACGTAGCAAGGTACAACCCCTCTACGTATTAAGGTGCCGCCTCTCACCTTGTACATGTTGGTTCAATCAAAACAACTCTATTCATCATATTACCCTTTTGCCCCTGTCATTGGGATGGGCCAGCTTGTTCCTTGTTATTTGTGTGGAATGTGCAAGTATGTGAATGTTCTGATATCTAGTGTTCAGTACCTTTTAGGTATGTCTCTTCGCAGCATCAGTCCTTTCCTTGCCAGCTTCTGTGAGCAGGGCCTGCCTCTGGCTCACAGCTTAACTTTGCTTTATGTTAGCAAAGTCTTGACCATTACTTTAGTTTAGGCCTTAGGCCTCATACCAGGCCTCTGATACCAAGGTTTATATCTTAGGGCCTCCTCTTACTACATCCACTTCTGCTTCCTGGTTCAATGGTCTGTAGTAGACCCCTACCATGACATCTCCCTTGGTTTTTACCCCTTTTATCCTTATCTAGAGACTTTCAACAAGTCTGTTTCCATCTCAACCTCAGTCCAAGTGTGAACATTTTTAATATATGTCAACACCTCCTCCCTTTTTTCCCTGCCTGTCCTTCCTGAGCAAGCTGTACCCTTCTATACCAATATTCCAGTCATGTGTATTATCCCACCAAGTCTCTGTGATGCCAACTATGTCATAGTTGTGTTTATTTACTAGCATTTTGAGTTCTTCTTGCTTATTCCCCATACTTCTCGCATTAGTGTACAGACATCTAAGATACTGATTTGACACCCCTGCCCCCAATTCCGTTTTATCTCTCCTTTATCCCCACTATAACAGCCCATGTCCCCCACCCCCAATTCCGACCCTTCTCCCGGGTCTCCATGGTTTTGATTTACCTGTGGGCTTGGTCACCTGCCCCCTTCGAACCTAGTTTAAAGCCCTCCTCACTAGGTTAGCCAGTCTGGATCCAAATCTGCTCTTCCCCTTCCTCGATAGGTAGACCCCATCTCTGCTTAGCAGTCCTTCTTCCTGGAACAGCATCCTGTGGTCAAGGAAGCCGAAGCCTCGCAGCCAGGCATTCACTTCCAGGATGCATCTGTCTCTGCCTTGACAGGAAGTATCGAAGAGAACACCACCTGCACTCCCAACTCCCTCACCCTCACCCTCAGAGCTCTGCAGTCACTTCTGATCTGCTGAGGGTCATACCTCGCAGTATCATTAGTACCACGTGGATGAGTAGCATGGAGTAGTAGTCAGAGGGCCAGATGATCCTTGACAATCCCTCTGTAACATCTCAGATGCTTCCCCTGGCAGGCAGCATACCTCCTGGGGTGCCATGTCTGGGTGACAGGTGGGTGCCTCTGTCCCCCTCAGAAGAGTGTCACCAATCACCTCTACCCTACGTTTCCTCTTGGAAGTGGTGGCTGTGATCCTCCCAGCCTTGGGGGTACATGGCTTCTCCTCCTCCACCTTTGGGGGCGATTCCTCATCGCTTGTTGCCAGGACAGCAAAACGACTTTCCATCACCATGGTGGGTTGGAAGTGGGGATGGAGCACTGCCTGCTGCCAGAAGTAACCAGTACCCAGTGTCCTCCGTGTGACAGAGCCACATTCTCCTCCCCCAGTGGTGTGACAGAAGTCCTCTAACTGGATAGCCTCTTCAGCCTTGGATTTCTCCACATGAATACTCTTGAGGAATTCCTCGTGGGCGCGGATGCTCCTCAGCCCAGCCACCTCCTCCTCTAGCTCTGCCACCTGCTTCCTGAGAGATTCCACCAGCAGGCACCTTTCACACTGGATAGTCCCCACAGCCTGGCTTTCTGTGAGTGGGAAATGCAGGCCAGAGTCTGCAAATACACACCAGGATCTGGGCAGAGGCATCCATGGTTAGGTTCTCTGTCTGGACACAGGTGCAGATGGAGGAGACAGGAGCAGTGTTGGCAGTGGCGATGTGGCCTTTCTAACCATAACAATTATATGATGTCTCCCTCCCACAAACTCCCCTGTTTCTGGTCCCCTTTTCACTAGCTCCCCTTGGTCACTTAGCCTCTGGTCAGCCCTCCCCTTCGTTAATCACACAAGGGGGAGCGTGATCACAAGGCTGATCAAAGATGATCAAGGATGATCCAGGGAACAAAGGCTCAAATAGACACCAGAGACACAATCCCAACTGACCCAGTAACTGAAATAACTGAAAATACCTGAAATAACCTGAAAGAGAAAGAAAAATACAAACAGACTCACTTACCCCAAAGTTAGTCCTCGCACTTTCTTCGTTCAGCAGGGGAATCGCCTTCTCTCCCTCTCAAACGTCCCTGTTCGCTCTGTCATGTACAGCGGAAAATCACCTCCTGACTCCTACACTCCCCTGCTTCTACAGCCAAAGGAACGCATTAGTCATTTTCGCTACACCGGGAGCTCATGTTCAGTTTCACAGTCTCTGCTTTCCAGAGGACTGTGTCCTATTCTATAGGGCCAGCCTGCAGCCTGTAGCCCCAAATCAATAACTTTCCATTGGCTGTATTAAAACCTATTTTGTATGTTACAGAACATCTTATAAAGCAATCCAGATCTTTCTGTGTGACGTCCCTGCCTTCATCATTAGATGCCACTCCTCCAACCTTTGTGTCATCCACAAATTGTATAAGCAGTTCTTTATTATTCACTTCCAGAGCAGTGATGAAAAAAATGGAAGACTGACTTGCCTAGTACTGATCCATGCAGAACCTCACTAGAACCACCCTCATTCACTGATTATTTCCTCTTAACAACTACTTGTTGAGGCCTATGAATGAGGCAGTTAATAATCCATTTAATGTGCGCTCTATTGATACTGTATAATGATCATGTATAATGGTTTTAGTCAGCATGTTGTGAGGTACCAAGTAGAAAGTCTACGTCTGTCACATCTGCGCAGACACGTTTATCCGCCAAACATCTGCTCCCTCCTGCCTGAGCTCGAGTGTCCCAAGACCTGTTACAAACAGGCTGGCAGGTGCTTGAACACTAAAGCAGCCGCCGGTGTGTTAGGAACAGGACACACAGACCCTAGCATGAGCTGGGTTACTGGGGCGTGATAGCATAGGCTAGCGTGAGTGATGCAAAGCAGCTGTTCTGAGCAAGCAACACTGCACTGACACATAGGCCAAACGTAAATGATCTCTCCTCTCTACAATGGTGTGCTAAGATTTACGATTTGGGTAGAATTAGCCATGCGGGTGAGAACAATGTAACTTTCCTCACGAATATTTATTGCAATCCCCGAAGTGTTTTCGTAGCCGCCACTTATGAGCGTCCTGTATTGTGAGGTTTATTTGCATTAGGGATGGGGAACGTTCTTCATGCAAACACCTGGGCTTATATGACAAGAAGGATTGTCATGCATGAACAAGAGTATTTATTATTTGTTGCTCGGCACACCTGACCTTCCGGCTGGAAAAGTTTTAGCCAACTAATCAGGGAGCAAAATGTACATCTGACTTAGATGATCAATGAGCCATCATGAATAGGAATAGGGAATGACCATTCATTGTACTGGTTTGTAGAATCAGTGACCATTTTGACAGGGATTTCATAATCCAGTTGGAGAACCCAACCTCTTGTCTATATATATGAGATCTCCTCCCTTGGGCTGCATTGAGGGAGCATCTGTGGAGCTCAGCACTAACAGACTCCAGCAGACCCACAAACCACTTCCACCATGAAGACAGCAGCTGTCGTTGTGTTCCTTGCTCTGGGGCTTTTCTCCAGCTTTCAGGGTGAGTAACTTTTGCTGCAGCCTGTACAGAGCTCTGTGTCTGACCCTCTAACCTTCAGCAGGGGCTCGACTGTTAAAAACCAGCTTGGCTCCAGCTATGGACATTTGGGTGTCAAGACTAAGCAGGGAAAGTGGCTCATGGCAGAAACAGTAATTTCCTTTGGAAAGATGTTACTCAGGGGCCATTATGGGCTTTTACCCAAACCCCAATCTGGGCGCTGCAAACAATCCACCTGCAGTTAATCCAGGGCAATGATGATAGTATTTACGGGTCTGACTGTGGGTGCATTTGTCTACACGCTTCCATCAGACAATCCTTTGTGGTTTTCTAGCCTGATTGTAAATCTCCATTCCCACGGGGGCTGATTCTCATCTCACACACACTGCCGTGGACCTGCCGGTGAGGGTCATGGAGTTACATTACCGTACAACTGGGGTTAGCATAGGGAACCTTCCCACGGTCACATTTGCCAGTGAGGAAGCTGCATGCATTGTCCTGCAGAGATGAATGTTCTTAAGTGACTTTCCCGCCAGCATTTCCCTGCATTGTGTCATTGTGTCTGTGTTTTTGTTCCAGATGCTACTGCTCAGGATGGTAAGGTGAGTCCAACTCTCACTGTTAATTAATTGTTCCCTTCCCCTGGTTTGTAACATCAAGCAGCCCGTGATCTCTGGGTTAGAAACATGCTAGGACTCAGGAGTAAATTGGGAGCAGGCTTGACCCTGTGCCCTAGTGAGGGGAGAGTGAATCCCTGGGGCTGAGACTCCATGTGGTCCGAGCGATGGATTCCATCCTTTACTGGACAGGACACCATCTGTGATGGGCCTGGGGGAGGCACCGGGAGCAACTCAGAGACAGAAGGGGGAGGGGACGGTATCACAAGAGCATGAGGAGTTTTCTATCTGGGATGCGGGTTCGGAAGAGTCTGGGGGACCAGGGAGACGGGCAGCGTGGTTGCCCTTTCTTAGCTCCTGCTGGCAGCAACAGGGGAATTGGGAAATCAGTTCATCAGAGCTGAGGAGCAGGTTAGATAGTGGGAGCCCTGGGAGGCAGGGACTGTCCCTTCTGTATTCATAGCACACCCAGTACCATGGGACACCAGCAGGGCCCTCATGTAACACAAAGAATGGCATTAATAATAATAATATCATCAGCCACAGGGTTTCTGCAGTGAGTACCGGAAGCTACCTTCTATCTGCACCAAGGAGCTCCACCCGGTCTGTGGCACTGATAACAAAACATACAGCAACAAATGCTTCTTTTGCAAAGCAGTGTGGTGAGTACAGGAATAAATGGCTCATTCATAAAAACTAAAACCCAGTTGTCGTGTAACTATAGCTGCTGCCTGCACCCATTTGTCTTTACCTCCTATAGGCTGGGTCAACTTCCTCAGTCGAATTTTTCCTGTCAGCGAATAAGCTCTGGTGAATTCGACATGCTGATGCCTTGACTGGAGCTTTGCCCTCGTTGCCCATAAGGGTTGCAGCCCTGAGTTCTGTGTCTCTGTCTTTCCTTCTAGGGAAAACCTTGGAAGTCTTTGCTTTAAGCAAGAAGGAGAATGCTGAGTCCTCGATGGAGCTCAGGGCTGAGGAAGAGCTGGACCCTGTTTGCTTTTAGTTCCCACCAGCAGATCCCCACATGGAGACACGGTCTCTGCTCCTCCTCCATTTCGAGGGCTCCTGCCACCATCGCTGACTCTACAGCTGATGTTTAATAAAGTCAACTCAGCCAATTTCTTTACTTCTGTGATTTTTAACCTTCCCTCCCTCCACACACCCAACTCACTCCCCACATTCCTCCCCAACCCGCCCAGACCCAGGAGCTGCAGAGGCTGCCCATCTCCTTGTTGGTGCACAGGAGACCACAGGGACCCTCCGGCCAGGGTCTGTGGTGCCTTCATGCCCCTGTGCAGCAGACCAACAATCTGCTGACCTTGCTTGGTCCTCAGCAGGAGTATCAGCTGCCTCAATTTGGGGCTGCACTGGGGGGAGTCTCCCTCTGCCCCCAACCTATGAACACGGCATCCCTGGCTGTCCATTGATGCCACGTCACCCTTCCCCTCCCGCCAGGCCGAGACTGGCCGTCCAAACGAGAGTTACACGCAAACGGGCTGGTGCCTGGACTTGAAAGCAGCTGGCACAGCTGTAGGGACTGGGCACCTGGAGCCCAGACTGGGCTGGGTTACTTGGGATGCCCGGTGGCTGTTGTGAGGACGCAGAGGAGCTCTCGACCCGTATGGCTGAACGTAAATAATCTCTCCTCCTCCGCCGTGGGCCAAGACAATGTACAAAGCTTGGTGCTGAGTGTTTCAAACAGACCCTTCCAATGTCAAAGGCTGTTCTTAGCCAGTTCCTGCCCAGAATAAAAATGCCTCAATTCAGCAGATCATTTTGTTTCCCAACTACTAGTGTGACCAGCTCTAGCTGGGAGCCTCATTGTTTAATATTTGTAAGTTTTTTTGGGTGGGGGGACACGACACAACCCATTTAACTAATACACTTGGAACGATTCTTCATCAGGCTTCTAGCTTGTATGTTGTAGCCCCATTTCCGACCCGTCGTCTGTTTGTTTCTTTAGACTGTAAACCGCCCAGGGCAGGGCCTGATGCTTTTCTGTGTCTGGTCAGCACCCAGCACAAAGGGGGCCCTGACCCCAGCCTCTATGGGGGGCTTTGGGGGGAGAGGAGAAGAAGAAAGGTACGTGCTGGCCACTTGCGTCTGCTGAATAGTAACTGGAGCTGGGAAGAAGGCCTTGCCATCGCTGTTGGGATCATAGGCCAAATATTGGCTGGAATTGAGGATCGGTTTGTCCCGTTTGTACTAAGTCGTTCAGCTAGGCCACACATTGCACTAGAGCTTCTTCGGACTGGATGCGGCTCTTGCCAAGCCAATTTGCGGCAGCCCTATCAGGGAAGTGCAGAGCCCCTCAGACCAGCATCGAACCCGTCCAGGGGCAGGCGTCACGGGTGTGCGGCATTGTCTGCCTTTGGCCTCAGCCCCATGTGGGGGCCTCCCGGTGGCCCCAGGAGTGAAGGGCCGGCTGCACATTGACCCTGGCTCACTTGACCCAGGTTCAGAAGGCCCCATGAGCGGCATGGCAAATCAAAGCCAGGTCCACGCGTGGGTGGGTCAGCTATAAAAGACTCGTTTCTGACATCAGCTGCAAGTCATTCTTCACACCACATCGACGGCACAGACACATCTGGGTAGGGCAGGAGCCCCGCAAAGGCTGACTCAAAGACAAGTGCACTCATGGGGGGTGTGGAAGAGGTCTGTGTACAGGGGTAGGCTTGGGTTTGCCCTGATCTTCTCAACCATCCTGGATGTAGCACCCTCCTGGCAGACATGTGGAGCCGTGATGTCGCTTAACACAGGGAGCCACGGTACTGGTGTGGGGCGAATCGTCCCAGTTACGAGGCGCGTGGCTGAGTGCGGTTGTGCACCAGCCAACCTGACGTGAGACGAATGGAGCCAGAGCAGAGCACAGAATTCTGCTGCAGAGTAACGGAGGGCTAACCGTATGATTGGAGAGTCTGTGCGTTTGCTTCTCCTGCAGTGCCAGCCCCTGGGCTTAGAAGGTTGTTACATGGTTAAGACATGTCAAGGAGCTATCTAGGGTTATGCCAAGGTAGACTGGGTGGGATTTGTGTTTCAAGCGATGCTCATTGAGACAGCAATTCAGATCTTGGCCTGCTCTGGCGTTATAAAGATGGAAAACACTCAGAACTGTCTTGGTGGTAACTGCCACCGACTGTAGTAATTTGACCATCTTCATCAAGTCAGTGCTTAGGGTTCGTCCCCTTTTGTACTAAGCCATTCAAGCTAGACCACACATTGAAATCCAGCCAGCACTGAGAACCTCCTTCCATCTGAGGACTTGTAGCTGTCTAACAGGAACCCAGCTTCCCAACTGGACATTCACTCCTTTGATTCAAACTTGAGAAGTGGTAGAACTCGGGGTACCATGGGGCGACTGGCCCTTTAAGAGGAATCAGGGCCCAGTCTGCCTGTGACCGCCTGCAAGAAAGCTGCTTCTCCTTCAGTATCCCCTTCAGTATCCCCAGGTCAGCCTTCATCAGGCAGAGACTGCGGGAACTATGGGATAGCTACCCACAGTGCAACGCTCCAAAAGTCGACGCTAGCCTCGGTACTGTGGACGCACTCCGCTGACTTAATGCACTTAGTGGGGACACACACGCTAAAAAATCGATTTCTATAAAATTGACCTAATTTCATAGTGTAGACATACCCTCAGGACAATCCTGAGGAGAGGAGCTCCCAGATCACCAGAGCTCCCTGGAGACAGGAAACTGTCTGGAGATCCCACCAGAACAGGGAGCCAAGGAGATGCTCTTGGAGGCAGGAGATTCCCAAGGGAGAGCTGCAGAAAGCAGACATCCAGGGAGGCCTGGGTCTCAGCAAAGGGATCTCTCAGACTGTAGCAAGAAGCTACTGCCAGGGAGAAGGGACTTCTGGAGAGAAGGGGCTTACAGAGGGAGAAGCAGTTGCAGGGAGAAAGTGTTCCCAGGGAAGGGACAGGAGCAGCTCCGGAGAACTAACTGCGCATGGTGGGGCCTTCCCGGTTGCTATGAGGGACTTAGCAAAGAGTGACGCGCTGTCAGGGGAAGAGTGGCAGCTGGCAGAACGCTCCACAGAAGGCTGATCTCAAGACAGGGAATTCAGCCCGAGTGCCCCAGGGCTATAGAGCCAAGACGTAAGACTGATTAACCTGGAGGCAGCGTGTTTTCCGGTGGCATTGCTGACTTCAGGTTCCACTTTTGTGTTGTTCTTTTCTGGTGAATAAATGAGACCCTCCAAAGAGGGAGTTGTTAATACCTGCAGGCCTGCTTGGACATGTTTATACTCAGGGTGAGGAAATCCAGGCAGGGCTCACCCATAGCATCATGTCTGCCCTGAGGGGACACCTTAAAGAGTGAGAGAGCGGCTACCCAGGGATATTTATGTTGTGAGTTCTTTTAGTTATTATATTCTAGGCATTAACCAATACATCATGTGCATTGGGACCACAGTATTGAGTTGTGTTTTCCCAGAATGCAACAGGGCCTCACCCAACCATTGAGGACGGTGGGGAGGTCACCAGAGCTTATCCACCTTTGGATTGATGAGTAATACCCCATTGTTCTCACACCTGGAAGGCTTTGCGGGGTGGAAATGAACAATCAGTCCGAAGGGATTTGGAGCTGGTGGGGAGAAGTGAGGCTGTTGGCCAGCATGCTCTGGACTCGGCTGAGTTTCTACAACAACAAACAGGAACCTTGCCGAGCGTTCCATGGAGCCCAGGACGGAAAGTCCCACAAGCTGTGCCAGTTCATCTGCTCCTCAGCAGAAGGTTCTGGGCTCAGTAGATTTATATCAGGTGCAAACCCAGCACACCTGAGCTCGGGCGCCGACCTACCAGTCTGGCAAAGACAGAGAATCATCTCGATAACTGGTGAGGCAAAGAGGGCAAAGTGCATGTGGAGAGGTCCTCCCAGAGGAAACTGGTCATGCTGTCCAGTGTCGGGCTGGCTTTGGGAGGTGATTGTGCAGTTGGGATGGAGACTCAGCCCAGGAATGTATGTGGATTCTGCCTCTGAGGCTTATTAAGGGAGCATCTACTGAGCAGAGCACAAATGGTCTCCACATGGATTGCACAGTTACCTCCACCAGGAAGTCAAAAGGGATCTCTGTGCCCCTTGCTCTGGCACTTCCCTCTTGCTGCTTCTCAGGTGAGTGAACTTTGCTGTAACTGGGCCACAGCCCTTCGCCTTCCACCTCTCGGCTCACCCTTGTGCAGCCTGGACCCTTAATGGTCAGAATCATGCACACCTTTATGAAGAGAGCTGAGGTGCTGTTTGTTCTGCATGGGCAGCAGAGACTTCAGGGCTCTTTGTGTAAGTGCAAGGTCCTTTGACAAGATTTGCCTTCTTTTCCACACTGCTGTGGAATGTCCTGTGTAACAGCTGGTTGCACCCCAGAAGTAGCTGCATTTCCACCTTCTTTTGGCAACATGAAACAATATTTGTTATTGAGTCATGAAATTGGAGAAATGACTGATTCCCAAAAAGAGATCTTTGTGAAGGCTGTCACTGAGGAAACTGAATGTTCTGGGCCTGGTCCTTATCCGCCGGACTTAAATGGGAGCAAGATTGGGCCCTATGCATAAAAGGTACTCCCCTGGTTTGTTAACTTTCCTATGTAGATCTCATCCCTCTGAAAGGGAGACTCTCTGGGACCCCTCCCCTGTGACCTCACAAACAATGCCCGTGGCTAAATGGCCAGCGCCAGACTCCACAGAAGCCAACAATCCTGGGACACGTTTGCCAGCTTGGTGCTGATATGCTGCATTATTTTGTGGACCTGAAAAATATGTTGAAATAAGCAATTGAAAAGCCCCTTTTATTTAGTAACATGGTCGGTGCAATTCAGTGCAGGAAACCTTAACTCAGTGGGAGTTTTCTCACTAGCAGGGTTAATGTGTATAAATGTGGTCTCCCTCACAGATGATTTTTGTCTCATCCTAGCTTGTGTGTCTGCAATTTTTGTTCCAGGTGTTGCCTGTCAAGGTGAGACGCAGGTTAGTTCAGCTCTTCTGCTTTAAGAATTCTCACGTTCCATCCCCACTTTCATTTCTTGACTGGAACCCCAAAAAGTGGGGACGGCCGGGACAGGGCTTAAAAAAGGGACTGTCCCAGCCAAAACAGGACGTATGAGCACCCTACTGCAGGGACCTTCCCTTCATACAGTGTCTGAGCTCGCCTTTCCTCTGGAGCAAATTAGAATTCCCCGTCTAGACTGTCTTTTTTTCCCAACCCAGTTTTCACTGAGAAACTAGTGAAAATGCCCAGGGCTGCTAAGAAAAGCCAAATGCTACAGGTGACTGAAAGCCCTCTAAAAAAAACAGGAGTACTTGTGGCACCTTAAAGACTAACAAATTTATTTTAGCATGAGCTTTCGTGAGCTAAAGCTCACTTCTTCGGATGCATAGAATGGAACACACAGACAGGAGATATTTATACATACAGAGAACATGAAAAGGTGGAAGTATGCATACCAACAGGCAGAGTCTAATCAATTGAGATGAGCTATCGTTAGCAGGAGGAAAAAAAACTTGTCCTCACCCACAACTATTTCACATTTGGGGACAATATATATCTTCAAGTCAGTGGCACTGCTATGGGTACCCGCATGGCCCCTCAGTATGCCAACATCTTTATGGCTGACTTAGAACAACGCTTCCTTAACTCTCGTTCCCTAACACCCCTACTCTACTTGCGCTACATTGATGACATCTTCATCATCTGGACTCATGGAAAAGAAGCCCTTGGGGAATTCCACCGAGATTTTAACAATTTCCATCCCACCATCAACCTCAGCTGTCCCAAGTCAGGGTAAAGGAAGAGGGTTGGGCGTGGGGCTAGCAACTCCACCCCGTAAAAATCAGCTTGCTACAGAAACGCCAACAATAGAGTTAACAGAGACTTTTAGCCTGGAAAAAGAAGGGTCTTCAACTCGAAGACGCATGACGCTGGGTGGTGAAAGCCGCGAGGAAGCCACTAAGCCGATCACCCTTCTTGCAGCCAGGAGGATTACCATCGGCACATGGAACGTGAGGACCATGTACGAGTCAGGAAAGACGGCGCAGGTTGCAGCAGAGATGAGGAGCAACAACCTGACCCTACTAGGCATTAGCGAGCATTAATAGCTGCCTCAGAAGGATTCTCCAGATCCGCTGGCCAGACACCATCAGTAACATCCACCTCTTGGAGAGGACCCGTCAACTCCCAGCAGAGGAAGAAATTAGAAGGAGAAGGTGGGGCTGGATAGGACATACACTACGCAAGCAGCCAACCAACATCACCAGACAGGCACTGCGGTGGAACCCCCAAGGCAAGCGGAAAAGAGGCCGCCCAAAAAATACCTGGCGACGCGACCTTCAGGTTGATAGCAAAAAAATGGGCTATACCTGGAACCAGCTAGAGCGAATGGCCCAGGATAGAAGACTCTGGAGATCTGTGGTTGGCGGCCCATACCCCGGTTGGGGTGACGGGCATGAATGAATGAATGATGATCAACCTCAGCCTAGACCAATCCACACAAGCGGTCCATTTCCTAGACACTACTGTGCTAATAAACGATGGTCACATAAATACCACCCTATACCGGAAACCCACTGACCGCTATACTTACTTACATGCCTCCAGCTTCCATCCCGGACACACCACACGATCCATTGTCTACAGCCAAGCTCTAAGATACAACCGTATTTGCTCCAATCCCTCAGACAGAGATAAACACCTACAAGATCTTTATCAAGCATTCTTAAACCTACAATACCCACCTGCTGAAGTGAAAAAACAGATTGACAGAGCCAGAAGAGTACCCAGAAGCCACCTACTACAGGACAGGCCTAAAAAAGAAAATAACAGAACACCACTAGCCATCACCTACAGCCCCCAACTAAAACCTCTCCAGCGCATCATCAAAGATTTACAACCTATCCTTAAAGATGATCCCTCACTCTCACAGATCTTGGGAGACAGGCCAGTCCTCGCTTATAGACAGCCTCCCAACCTGAAGCAAATACTCACCAGCAACCGCACACCATACAGCATAAACACTAACCCAGGAACCTATCCTTGCAATAAAGCCCGATGCCAGCTCTGTCCACATATCCATTCAAGTGACACCATCACAGGACCTAATCACATCAGACACACCATCAGGGGCTCGTACACCTGCACATCTACCAACGTGATATATGCCATCATGTGCCAGCAATGCCCCTCTGCCATGTACATTGGCCAAACCGGACAGTCTCTACGCAAAAGAATAAATGGACACAAATCTGACATCAGGAATCATAACATTCAAAAACCAGTGGGAGAACACTTCAACCTCTCTAACCACTCAGTGACAGACTTGAAGGTGGCAATTTTGCAACAAAAAAACTTCAAAAACAGACTCCAAAGAGAAACTGCTGAACTTGAATTAATATGCAAACTAGATACTATTAACTGTGGTCTAAACAAAGACTGGGAATGGTTGGGTCATTACACCAATTGAATCTATTTCCCTATGTTAAGTTCTCCTCACACCTTCTATGGGCCATCTTAATTATCACTTCTAAAAGTTTTTTTTCCTCCTGCTAACGATAGCTCATCTCAATTGATTAGACTCTGCCTGTTGGTATGCATACTTCCACCTTTTCATGTTCTCTGTATGTATAAATATCTCCTGTCTGTGTGTTCCATTCTATGCATCCGAAGAAGTGAGCTTTAGCTCACGAAAGCTCATGCTAAAATAAATTTGTTAGTCTTTAAGGTGCCACAAGTACTCCTGTTTTTTTTGCGGATACAGACTAACACGGCTGCTACTCTGAAACCTGAAAGCCCTCTGAGACTCTGCCCCTTAGACAATATGGGGACTCTTCCATCTATCACTCTACCTGGCTATGATCAGTAATAACCTGTGGCCTGATTCCTCTCACTCGTTGTTCCACTGGTGTAAAATGGGCATAAGGATAGTGGTGAATCAGGCTCCACGAGGATCAACAAATAGTAACAGTGATAGAAACTCACTCGTGAATATGTCTGGAACCGTCTGCAGGAAGGCTGCAGTGAGCACCTGACACAGGCAGAGGGCAAACCCTTTATCTGCACCCCGGAGTCGGCTGCAGTAATGGTTTGCTCTATGACAGCAAGTGCCTCTTGTGTGCAGCAGCACGGCGAGTGCATTCATTGCTAGCTCCCTGATGCACTGGGGCAGAGGATGTGGCATTGGAGCTGTCAGTCCTCACGCCGGCAGGTGTGTGTGTCAATGGGGACAGGACAGTCCTCATGCTCAGGTGCTGCGCTCAGCAGTGATGCTGAAAATGGCCTACTGGGGCTTACGTGCTTCATGGTTGTTGTCTGTCACAAACAAAATTGTTTATGAGCAATTTTAGTTTCTACTCTGCAGAGCTCAGCCTGTGTTCTGACAGCTGAGCTGGGTTTGTTCCATCTTGCATAGCATCATCCGAAAAAGGTTCTGCAGGCTAAATTATGTGATCACCATGTAACCGTGTAACAGGGCGGTACTCACCCCTGCGGCGCCTCCTACTGGTTATTCCGGGAATTAGCTCTTCTTCCAGTCCGGAGCGCCCTCTGCAGGCTGGTGATCTACCTGTTTTGCTCTCGGCCCCGTGTCCCTCCCTGGACCCGGTGCCCCTTTAACTATAACTGGGTCTCCTCCTCCCAGGGGAGCCCCCACCCTACTATCCCCACTTTGCCTCAGTAGTGGCCACTGACAGTCATGGTCTAGCCCCACACCCTGGGGCAGCATCGGCCCACTCATCACAGGCAAAAAGGGGTTTGGACCTGCTGCTTTACCTACTCCTGGGTTGTCCCTTGCAACCCCCAGTACCTCTTTCCCTTTCCTAGGCTGCAGCCTGGGGCTTTCCAGGCTGGAGCTTCCCTAGCTCCTCAGCCCTTCCCCAGCCCTGCTTCACCATAGGTACCTTTTCAACCTCTAAGCAGCCAGGCCCATCTCCCTCTGGAAGCAGAGAGAGACTGACTGCTCCCGGCTTCCCTGCCTTCTTATAAGCCCTGCTCAGTTTGGGGCATGGCCTCCAGCTGCAGCCACTTCCCCAATCAGCCCAGCCAAAAAGCCCCTTCCCAGGGCTGTTTTAAAGCCCCAAAGGGCAGGAGCAGGGTCCACCCTGCTACACACACCCCACCTCAAGAACCCCTCCACCAGGGGGAGGCGGGGTGCTCTACCGGCCCAGCTTTCTCCTCAGCTGGGCCCGCAGAGAATCCCTTTCTTGCCGCAGGCTCTCCAGTGTTTGGAGGAGCCTGCTTCCTTCCTCCAGGGTTTGGGTTCCCATGGTAGCCTTTTCAGCTTCTCCATGGGATCCCCGGTTTGTTTGGGGCCTCTCTGCCCCTGACAGTCCCCTCTTTTGGGCCTTGGCCATCACAACCCCCTCCTTTGGGGCAATCTTGGACCTGGCCTGGTCCTCTGGTCTCCCCCAACTTCTCTGGGGACTAGGCTTCTTGTGCCCCTTGTGGCAGAAGCAGCACATCCAGTGCCCACCCCTGACCACCTCAGGGCTAGTTTGGGCCCTGTGAGTCCCCTGAGGGCATTCCCTCTTCTTGTGCCCAGGTTCCCCACAGGCCCAACACATTTTGAGCCCCCCTGTTGGCTTCACAGGGGGCACTCAAGTCTGTCCATGGTCCATTTTTGGCATAGCCCTTCCTTCAGGGCTTGCCTGGGCCCTGTGAGTTCCGTGGGGGCACTCCCTTTTCAAGTGTCCTGGTTCTCCACAGGCCCAACAGTTCCTTGGCCTTGGCACCAGCCTCCTGCCCCAGGTGCCTAGGCCCCAATGAGGTCCTTGTGCCCTCCCCCGCAGCAGCTGAAGCAGCCCTGCTTGCTGCTCGGTGAGCCGGGCCACACAGGCTCTCCAATAATAGTCTCGGTTCTTCATTTTCTCCACCATTTTGGACTCAGCTCTTCTTCTGGGCAACTGTCCCACAGCCCTTGCCCTGGCCCCTTGTATCAGGGGCGGACCGCAACTACCCGCATTCTCCACCACGTGTAACAGGGCGGTACTCACCCCTGTGGCGCCTCCTACTGGTTATTCCGGGAATTAGCTCTTCTTCCAGTCCGGAGCGCCCTCTGCAGGCTGTGATCTACCTGTTTTGCTCTCGGCCCCGTGTCCCTCCCTGGACCCAGTGCCCCTTTAACTATAACTGGGTCTCCTCCTCCCAGGGGAACCCCCACCCTACTATCCCCACTTTGCCTCAGTAGTGGCCACTGACAGTCATGGTCTAGCCCCACACCCTGGGGCAGACTGCAGCATCGGCCCACTCATCACAGGCAAAAAGGGGTTTGGACCTGCTGCTTTACCTACTCCTGGGTTGTCCCTTGCAACCCCCAGTACCTCTTGCCCTTTCCTAGGCGGCAGCCTGGGGCTTTCCAGGCTGGAGCTTCCCTAGCTCCTCAACCCTTCCCCAGCCCTGCTTCACCATAGGTACCTTTTCAACCTCTAAGCAGCCAGGCCCATCTCCCTCTGGAAGCAGAGAGAGACTGACTGCTCCCGGCTTCCCTGCCTTCTTATAAGCCCTGCTCAGTTTGGGGCGTGGCCTCCAGCTGCAGCCACTTCCCCAATCAGCCCAGCCAAAAAGCCCCTTCCCAGGGCTGTTTTAAAGCCCCAAAGGGCAGGAGCAAGGTCCACCCTGCTACAAACCCCCATCATCTTTCAGATTTGCTCTCAGCGACTATTGTCTTTGGGAGTTTGCACAGATGTGAGTTGCATGCTGCTGACAATGCACAAGACCCACTGAATCCTCAGTTCTTGAGCTCTCGGCTGGGTTGGCTCACTCCTGAGAGCAGGCGTAATGAGTAGAGAAACCTTATTTTTGTTTCAACATGTATTGCGCTCAGACACCCAAGGGGTGCATCTCTGAAGTGAGACGGCAACAAGCGACACTGGGGCTGCACTGACTTCCTTGGAAATTTTACCTTCAGTGGGTCCAGGATTTCATCCAACATATTTGCATAGTAATTGTTTCAGAGTTAAGACTTCACTGTCCAGATGTCCCGATTTTATAGGGACAGTCCCGATATTTGGGGCTTTTTCTTATATAGACGTCTATTACCTCCCACCCCCATCCCAATTTTTCACACGTGCTGTCTGGTCACCCTACTGTTTTCCCACAGGCTCTGCTCAGGCTTCTTCTTGGAAGCTCAGACCACAAACCCCAGAACACATGTGGAGGCTGCGCACTGTGGCCTATGGCAACAGTTAGCACAAAAAGGATGGGTTCAGACTGGAACAATTGGCAAACAATTTTGGGCAACGTGTCTGTATACCAGTGAGGATAAATGTGAATGGCTCTGCCCCAACAGAACCTCTCCTACGGGACAGCTCATCTTCCCCTGGTTAATTCAACTCAGATGAGAAATTTCATTCTGAAGGGAATAGTCGTACTCATAATCTCTCTCTTTCCATCTAGAGAAACTGGAGCCAACATTGGCATAAGGGGTAAAACAGAGTGCAAGCCAAAGGTAAAGCCAGGTGTGTTCTATGTTACATTTACCTGGCAGGTTTCAAACTACTGTATATACACAGAGCACCATGGAAATGGAGCGAGGGTGACCAGATGTCCTGATTTTATAGGGACAGACCTGATATTCAGGGCTTTGACTAGTACAGGCACCTATTACCCCCCACCCCCGTCCTGATTTTTCACGCTTGCTATGGTCACCTTAGCTGCAGCCATCACTAGGGTGGAGCACAGCGATCGACTTGTGTGTGGAGGGGGGAAGTATTGACCAAGGAAAGACACATGGGAAAATCCTACTCTTACAAAGTGTGAGGGGCTCTTTAATGCTCACTCGGAGGAGCCAGGACCTTGGTTTTTCCAGTCAAAAACCTATATGCGATAAGGAACTGAGCTGATCACCCATGGGATAGTGGAGGACTGAGTAGACTCTAATAGGATTTGTCTTGTGATTCAAGGCATTTCCAACATTCAGCTTGGAGCACTAAGCCCTCTCTGCCACTCGAAAGCAAACGGCTGCGAAGCCCTGCCCTGGCACATGTTCAGAAGAATGCCAAGCTTTAAACCCTTCACTGTTAGCAACTGAATGATCCTTGATGTTGTTCTTCTCTTAATGCGAATGAATCAAACAGCGGTTGAGCTTCTTGGCACTTCCACGGCTCCTTGCAGCTCAGACAGACACTAGCTTGACAACAGCTGTTCTGTTTGCCAAGAGGTAGATCGCACAGAGCAGCAGCCTCCCAGTGTTGCCTTGAAACCATGGAGCTGGGCCCATTTTACTTGCATTCTGTGGGTGGCTGGGTGGACAGAGGGATGAATAGACAGAGGTTAAAGCCACGGGGAAGGATGGTTCTGTGGGGAAAGCACAGGACTGGGAGGTAGGAAAACAGGCCTGTCTTCCTGGTTTTGCCAGAAGATTTCCACTCCCTTCATCTGTAAAATGGAGATAATATCAACATACCTCGGGGTGCTTTGGTGAAGCTGACTGCTCTGTGCTGTCTTTGGGCAGAGTACTGGCTTTACTGGCAGTGGTGATAACACATGTGTGTAATTGTTCTTGCAGGGCGATTGTACCAGGTACCCTCGAGCAAAGGAGCGAGGGCCTTTTTTCTGCCCAAAGGTGTACAAGCCCGTCTGTGGCACAAATGACCTGATGTACAGCAACAAGTGCCTCTTGTGCTCAGCAATCTGGTGAGTTATTTGGGCCGGGGGCTACCTTTTTATGATATATTTGTACAGTACCTAGCGCAATCAGATCCCAGAATGCATCAGGAGGCAGCTCATGGGGGGTGAAAAAACTCAGTTCAGACTAGAATAATGGGCAAATATTCCATCCTGGTATAGCAGACAAGAGAAAAATGGGTACAGATGTTCCATTATAGTTATATTCTGCAGGGAGACTCAGTAGTTTTAATCTCTCCTTCTCTCTCCCAGGGAAACTGGAATCAACATGGGCATGAAGCATAAAGGAAAGTGTGGGGAAAAGGTAAATCCAGGCATATCATAGTTTACATTTTTATATGGCGTTCAATCCCACAGGCTTTACAAACTACAGTGCCCTGTGGAAATGCAGCCATCACCGGGGTGGAGTGCAGGGGTCCACTTGTGTACAGAGGTGGGGAGGAGTAATATTACCCCCTGGAAAAGTCCTGTTCCTACAAAACCTGCCAGGGGATCTTTAGACCTCACACAGAGGAGACAGGACCTTGGTTTACAGACAAGGAAACTGCGGGGGAGTGAACACATCGACCATGCAAGAATGAAGAGCTGAGCGGACTCTGGTAGGATTGGAGCCTGCGATTCAAGGTGTCTCAGGCATTCAGCAAGAAGCTCTAAGCAGAGCTGGTGGGACATTTTTCATCGCTGATTCAACGAAATCTAAATGTTCTGTGGGAACCCCAGGCCGGCCGCCTGGGCTTGGGGGCAGACAGGCTCTCTAGGCCACCCAGCTCCCAAGCCAGCCAGCCACGGAGCTGGCCTGGAAAGTTTGAAAAAATTCCCTCCGAAAATGCAGAAGACTTCCCATTTCCAGCTGTTCGTTCTGATTCAGAACAAATTCTGGGGGGGAAACGTGAACTTTCTGGGGGCCAGAAATTCCAGTTCCCACAGTCTCTAGCATGACACCCTCCGCTCCACTGAAAAGAGCTCTACACTCAACATCTTCGTGCAGCTACCTGGTGTGGCTAATAGTTACTTCGGTATCACTTGCGTGTCCCCCCCGGCTAGTGCCAAATCTTAGGCTTCTTTTATTGTGGGCTAAGGCTCAGTAGCCACACACGACACAAAGCTTCTGCTCTTGGCCTCACTGGGCAGGAACATTTCGAGCTACAGGTCCTGCTTTGGTTTTGTCATTGATGGAAACGGCAACAGGTCTGCAGCCAAAACGTTCTCTGCTCACCAGAGCTGTTGGTCTCGTCAAGTCGGTTGCCCCCTGAACACAGACAGACACAGCGGAAAGAGAAGTTAGGAGAAGGGGGAGAGAAAAGATGTCCCCTGCTTACTAGAATATGCTATAGACGGGCAAACCACTAGCAACAACAACCTCACTGAACGAGTTTGGAGCATTGTGCAATCGCTTTTTCAGGTTGACTGCAGTAAGTATCCACAAGCAAAGAAGCATGGCCCCTTTTCCTGCCCAAAGGGGTACAATCCGTCTGTGGTGCGGATGGTGTGAAATACGGCAGCAGATGTCTCCTGTGTTCAGCAATGTGGTGAGTGCAAACGGGCTCTCCTGAGAGCAGCTGTACACCTCTAGCTCCTTCCGAGGGGCAGTGCCACAGGGCGAGCGGCCCGGCTTTAAGCTGCACTCTGCCCCAGGCTCACCCCCCCTTCCGGGATCACATGGTCAAAACTTGGGGACTCAGAGCCAGGCCAGCCAGTATATAACGAGCAGGCTTAGCTCAGGCAGGTGGCCTGGGGAGAGAGATCTGAAGGGAGCAGGCGAGGAAGGCTGGGAGCTGGAGAAAGGACTCAGCAGAAGGGAGCAGAGTGACTCTTAATTTCCAGGCCGGGGGAGTGAGAGCTGTAGATCGGCTCCTGGGTCAGCAGGAAGGACCTGGCTGATGGAGAACTTATGTCGAGCTGGCTCATTTTAATGCAGCCCTGAGGAAGAGGGACTGAGGCCCATGGATTTCAATAGACGTTGGGAGCCTTGGGCCTGAACTCCCGATGCTGTGGGTGGTTTCACTGATCACTTCCTGCTGAGCAGGCAGCCTTTCAGCTGGGGTTTGTTACGGTGTCTGCAGTGCCTATTGCTCCTAGGTCACCACTCGGAGCAGTGCATCCTCTAGCCAAGGCGGGCGTCAACACCCATGATGCCAATGTCACGAGTTTGCACCACAGGGACCATGCGTCTCTCTCTAGAGTCTGGTGAGACCTAAGGGGTGAAACCAAAAGTACCAGAATGCCTGAGGAGGCACCGTCCTCCCGGCAGCCTGTGGATGAGGAAGGGACTGGCTCCAATGGACAGAATAGGCAATACCCGCCTGGCAGTGTGGGCGGTAAATGTGAACATGCCTGTCCCAGCCACACTGCTCATTCTGGGCACCCCAGATCTTAATTTAACAGTGGTCTTATGTGAAGCAGTGTGATAGTGGGTCTCTCTCTCCTACTATTGCAGGGAAAGAGGAACCCAGCTCAGCGTGGAGAATGAAGGCGAATGCAAGCCACAGGTAGTGACGGTAATTGCAGTTACCTGAGACAGGTGAATAATATTGTACGCTTATAGGGTTCAGGCCAAACTCCAGAGTGCTGTAGGATCCGCAGCCTGTACACCCCGAAGCCAGGAGGCAGAAGACATGAATCAGCTGAGGCATAGCAGCATTCCAGTCAGGGGAAAGGGATTGGGACCAAGCACACCTCCCAAAGGCCTGTTCTTGCAGAGCTGGCCTGGGGTACTGAATGGTCACACCAGAGGCAGAGAGAGGACTTACCCCAAAGAGTCACCCACAGGAAATCACAGGGGATTTATGTTATCAGCTTCGGGAGAAGGAAGGGACTAGGCCGACTCTTCTGGGATTTCAGCCTGTTGTCCAGGTATTTCACACCTTAGGTTTGGGCCACTCAGGTTCAGCTACACCGCAATAAAACCCCATGGCCCCGAGTCTCAGAGCCCGGGGCAATTGACTCAGGCTTGTAGGGCTACGGGGCTAAACACTGCAGTGTGGATGATCGGGCTGGAGCCTGGGCTCTGAAACCCCACAAGGGGGTGGCTCCAGCCCACGCCTGACCATATGCATGGTCTCTGGGCCCTGGGAGCCCAAATCAGCTGGCATGGGCCTGCCCCATGTGGCAGGTCCTTTAATGCAGCGTACACGTCCCCTAAGCCAACCCCTCCGCTTACGAGCAAACTATGGGCTTGGCTACACTTACAAGTTGCAGCGCTGGGAGTTACAGCGCTGCTCATGCAGCTGTGTAAGGGCCAGCGCTGGAGTGTGGCCACACTGACAGCTACCAGCGCTGCAGTGTGGCCACACTTGCAGCACTTTCCAGCGCTGTATTGAGAGGTGCATTGTGGGCAGCTATCCCACAGAACACCTCGTACCGTTTTGGCGCCGTTTTGGCGCTGAGTATTGTGGGAAGGGGAAGGAAGTGTGCGGGTCATTCCGCTTCCTGTTTGCCAGCGCCCCGTGGTGCATCGCTTCACATCCCAGCATTCATTCCGGCAGCGTTTGGCGCCATTGTGAGTGTCTTTCTGTTACTCTCTGTGAATCGCGATTTCTGTGGCAAATGGAGCCCGATCTGCTGAGGACTCTGCTGATGAGTGTCACCAGCACAACACGTTTGGCAGTCGAGCTATTCCTTCAGCTCCAAAGTGACAGTGAGGAGTCCGACGATGATATCAATATGGATTTGTCTGCCGCGTGTGACACTAGAGTGCTTGCGGCATTCACGGAAATGCTCAGCACCGTTGAACGCCGCTTTTGGGCTCGGGAAACAAGCACTGAGTGGTGGGATCACATCGTCATGGAAGTCTGGGATGACGAGCAGTGGCTGCAGAACTTTCGTATGAGAAAAGCCACTTTCATGGGACTGTGTGCTGAGCTCGCCCCCACTCTGCGGCGCAAGGACACAAGATTGAGAGCTGCCCTGACGGTGGAAAAGCGGGTGGCTATTGCAATCTGGAAGATGGCAAATCCAGACAGCTACCGGTCGGTCGGGAACCAGTTTGGTGTGGGAAAGTCGACCGTGGGAATCGTTTTGATGCAAGTTTGCAAGGCAATTAATCGCATCCTGCTAAGAAAGACCGTGACTCTGGGGAGCGTGCAGGACATTGTGGATGGCTTTGCACAAATGGGTTTCCCTAACTGTGGAGGCGATAGATGGGACGCATATTCCTATTCTGGCCCCACCTGGCATCAGAGTACGTTAATCGTAAGGGGTATTTCTCTATGGTTCTCCAGGCGCTTGTGGATCACGGTGGCGTTTCATTGACATTTACACAGGCTGGCCTGGAAAGGTGCATGATGCACGCATCTTTCGGAACAGTGGCCTGTTCAGGAAGATGCAGGCAGGACTTTTTCCCAGACAGGAAGATCACAGTAGGGGATGTCGAAATGCCCACTGTGATCCTTGGAGACGCATACCCGTTACTGCCTTGGCTCATGAAACCCTATACAGGGAAGCTTGACAGGAGCAAGGACCGGTTCAACTACAGGCTGAGCCGGTGCAGAATGACTGTGGAGTGTGCTTTTGGGCGTTTAAAGGCTCGCTGGAGATGTTTGTATGGGAAGCTAGACTTGGGGAAAGCAGCATCCCGTTATAAGCGCTTGCTGTACCCTCCATAATATTT
Source organism: Mauremys reevesii (assembly GCF_016161935.1). NCBI lineage: Eukaryota > Metazoa > Chordata > Testudines > Geoemydidae > Mauremys > Mauremys reevesii. The sequence goes on from NC_052630.1 coordinate 2,159,537, forward strand.
GTGAAGGGAAGGGTGAAACATTCAGTGAGGCATGGACCACCGAGGTTCAAGTCCTGGAGGCTGAATATGCACAGCCAGAGAGCAGGGCTAATAGAGAGGCCCAGCACAGGGCTTCAAGGATTAGGGATGCCTTGAGGGAAGAATTTGAGGCTGAAAGCCAACAGTAATGTTTGCTGCCTTGCATGGGAGTGAATTGCACTGCTTACACTGTTATTCTATTATCCATAATAATAATATGATTTGCAGTGCCTCTTTCTTTACTGGGCTAAGGTGTCTTTCACTATCTGCTATAATAAAGACTGTTTTCAAAGCCAAGAATTGTTTTATTGAAAAGAAAAACTTCCTTGACAGACAGACAGACACACAACATTTCATTAACACAAGAGGGCAAGGGTGTGGGTTGGTGAACTGTACAGTCACAAGTTTGCATATGCCATGTCTGGATTGCTGTTTAATGAATCCTGCACTTCAGGGTGCATATACTGCATGGTGATGGGGTTGAATGCAGAGGGTAAGGGTGGTGGTAGGTATCAGGGCTGGTTGGGAACGTACAGGTGTTGGAGGCAGCTGGTGGTGGTAAGAGCCTGGATGCTGGGGAAAGGTGGTTGGAGCTGACATTGGGGCACAAGGCACAAAGGACGGGGCGGGTGGGGGAGTAGCACGGTAGTGCTCTGCTTGCATGGCAACGAGTGACTCTATAGACTCCGCTTGGCGCTCCAGGATGCTTAGCAGCCGCTCCGTGCTTTCCTCTTGGCCACTGCATTTCTCTGGTCCTGCTTTCTTTCTCTCGCCACTCCTTCAATTCTTTTCTCTCTGTAGCAGAGTGCTGAAGAACAGTTTTCAGCATGTCCTCTTTGCTCTTTCGGGGATTTTTTCTCAAATTTTGAAGCCTCTGTGATGTTGAACATCTGGGCAGTCCAGTCAAGGTCACTGTACACACAGAAATGACAACATTTAACACGGGCAGCATTGTATCCACTATCTCCAGACATGAATTGTTACACTGAGGAGTTCTCACTTGCAAGTTCTCACTTGCATTCTTTATCCCAAAAGGAAAACACAACAGAAGCCACGAAATGGTGAGTGAGGAGTGGGGCTTGAGTGAGAGGAGCTGGTTGCTTGGGTAATCTGGAGTGCTAGAGGGGTTGAGTGAAGATGCAGATGCAGGGGTGATCTTATCTCCTATCTCTTCACTAAAGAGTCTCCCAACATTTTTCACAGGACTTAATCCTGGAAGATGTTTCCCTACTGCAGTCACTAGGGAACAGCGGGGCTCTTTTAGAGCAATGTGGATTCCGCCGGGACCCTATGCGGCGTGCCTGTGTTCAGAAATGGTCCCCTGGCCGAAGAGTGGCGCGGACGCGTCACCGTCACTGGGACAAGGGACACAGTGGCTCTGCCTATAAACCTGCGCAGGCATATTGCCCACGCTCTGGATGAAGCTTTGCTGAGATAACTGAAGCAGATTACGCGACGTGATAGACCACATCAACGGGCTATTCCACATCTAGACGCTGCCATGCATGCATCCATAACCCCCTTCCTCTCCAGAAACATTTCCACCCAGAAAATAAAAGCCGCTTACGGTACCGCTCCTCTGCCTGTCCTTCTGCAACTGCTGGCTGCTGCTGCGATTGGGTACATTCCTCATGGCTTGAGAAAAGCTCCTGGCTGCATGCCTCCAGGAATCTGCGGTTTCTTCCCCATCCCAGGAGCTTCACTCGCGGTTTCCTCTCCCCCGCAGCCTCCTCCTCCTCCTGTCCCCAGCCTGCTCAGAAGTGTCCATCGTTACCCTGGGATTGGCAGTGGGGTCACCCCAAGTATGTTGTCCATCTCCACGTAAACGGCAGGTCGTGGGGGCGGATCCGGATCTGCGATTCCCCTCTCGGGCTTTGTAATAGGCACTCCGCAGCTCTTTAACTTTCACCCTGCATTGTAGTGCGTCCCGTTGATGGCCCCTATCCAGCATGTCCCTTGATATCTGCTCAAAGATATCGTAATTCCTACGGCCGGAGCGCAGCTGTGCCTGAACAGACGCCTCACCCCAAACACTGATGAGGTCCTGCAATTCACCTGTGCTCCATGCTGGGGCTCGTTTGCAGCGTGGAGGCATGGTTACCTGTAACCTGTAACTGATTAACTGATTGCACTCCACACCTGGCTGCAGCAAACAGGAAGGAGATTTTTAAATTTCCCGGGGCATTTAAAGGGCGGGTCACCTGAGGCAAGAGCAGTAGAGTGCAAACTGATGTGCAGAGTGGCTGAACAGGAATTCTGGGATAGCTCCTTATTCCCTGGAGGACAGGTAAAGCGCTGGTGAGTGTCCACACCTGCTGAGCAGCGCTGGTGTCACCAGCGCTGCACTCTTATACCCCAACCCGGATGGGTTTTCAGCCAGCGCTGCAACCAGGGAGTTGCAGCGCTGGTTGTGCCCTGCAAGTGTGGACGGGGTGTTAATTGCAGCGCTGGAAAGCCTCCACCAGCGCTGCAACTTGTAAGTGTAGCCAAGCCCTATGCTCCAAAACCGTTGTGTTCCAACAGCTGAGAAAAGGAGGAACACCAGGAAACCCCATAAACCGAGCTGTAAGACCTTGCTAATTGGCCTAGATATACCTGGATGATCCAGCTGGGGTCGTACATAAATGCTCTTGTTAATGAGAATAATTTACACAGAAATTGTATCTTTCGGACCCCTGAGGTCTATCGCACAAGTTCAACTGGAAAAACCACTATCAGCTGACAGCTCATTTCCCATCAAAGCAATAATCCCCAGCAGGGCACATGTTTTGCATCCTAACGCTGCACATATTCAGCAGCCTGCATGGCATCAGCCTTCTAGGCAGGGTAGATGGCACAGCAGGCTACACTCAGGAGAGTCTGAATTGCTCAGACTCTTTGTTGTTTGAATGTTGAGACAAAACTCAGAGCTGGTTGCAGCAGCTCAGGGCAGGAAGGCTCCCGAGACTGGGGCCAAACCCTCCAGAGGGTTTTTTGGCTTTTCTGGTATTAATGCAATAGACACGGATGAGGCTAAGCCACACAGTTCAGACTCGAAATGAGTCTGGATCCCAGGCTCCGGCTGGGGAGCTGAGCGTGTGGCTCTGATTCAACCAGTCTCTGGTAACAGGAGAGGGTCTCAGAGGCGCTGAGCACTGCCGTCGCTTCCGGAGCCGGAGCCCAGCTTCACAGGGTGTGGAAGTCCTGGCGCCCAAGAGGGAGTTGCCAGGAGGTCGTTCTCCGTGCTGAAGATGGAGGCAGGCAGGATGCCACCACAGGAAAAGGTTTCAGAACCAGCAGCTGCCCTGCTCCTTAGAAGGATGTAGCATGCGCACCCTCAGCACCAGCCACCAGTGAGTGAGCAGACGGGGTGGAGGAGGAAGGATGGGCTAGTGGTTAGGGACTCAGCCACAGACTTCCTGTGTGAACTTGGGCGTGTCATGCGGGGTGGGATCCACGAAGGGACCGAGGCCTTACAACGGTGAGCATCTCAGCACAGAGCTTTTAGCCTGGTAGTTAGGACACTCTCCTGAGAGGTGGCAGGTCCCTGGGCAGACCCTTCTTCCCCTCAGGCAGAGGGGGACTTGGACGGGGGGGTCTCCCACCTCCTGGGCGAGTACCTACCCTCTGGGCTAAAGGTGATAAGGGAAAACCTTCTTTTGTGTGAACTCGCCGGAGGAGCCTGATCCAGCAGGAGAACTCAGAGGCCGCCTACCGGATTGGGCCCTGGCACTGAGTTAGGCAGCCGAACACCTCTCTTCCCCGGCTGGCCAATCACTCCAGGGCTGAGGTGGGAGGTAGGTAACCGGTGCCTCGCGGGAGGCTGCATTGCACATGGCCGGAGGAAAAAACAGAGGTGCCAGGGGAGATTAGATGCTTCTAAGATTAGGCAGCAGCTGGGTGGGCGTTTTGTGGATCACAGAGGTGCCCAAAAAGGGACTTTGTGGACTGCACTCTTCGTCTGTCTGGGCCTCAGTTTCCCATCTATAATGTGGGGATATTAGCACTGCCCTGTCTCCCGGGGGATTGTGAGGATAGAGACACTAAAGACTGTGATGTGCTCAGATCCCGTGATTTAGGGGGGCCAGGTAAGTACCTTCGAGAGACAGCATGGCTGGAGGCTTTCTGGTCGAGCTCATCCCCACCCCTTCCTCTGGTGCTAGACGAATATAAGCATACACACACACACACACACAGAGCAGTGGCACTTCAACCTTGCTCTGGCAGGAGACTGAGCCCAGTAGCTCATGTCTGATTTAGCAGGGACCTCTGGAGCGGTTCCCTTCGTGGCTCTATGGGGCTGAGACTAGAATCTCCAATGTCTATCTTTTTTTTTTTTAATCCGTTTTCTCAGGTGTTTGTGTAACACTGACAGACCCTGGTCATCGGCGGGCAGGATTGAACCTGGGATCTCTGGAGCTTAGTGCATGAGCCTCGACTGCATGAGTTAAAAGCCACATGGCCCTTAGCCAAGGCCGTAGCAGACTCATGAATCTCTAAGTGGTCTCGCTGGCCCTAGAGACTAGAGGACAGAGCACCACACCCAGGGGGGGGGTGGGTTACATTTGTACCATGCCTGCTACCCTGGCACCTCTGATTTCTCCCTCTCTAGGGGAAGTGATGGGAGAACTGGGGTAAAGCACAAGGGATCCTGGTTCACTTTCACCTAGGCTTGACTCGGGAATCTCCACCTACAGCTGCCGTTCCTGTATGCTGCCTTCCCCAGCCACCCAAGGCCATCAGGTGCTCTCAGTTTGCTGGTGGAATAAAGCACCATAAATTCAACACAGGTACCGGTCTTGGTTCTTTCGTTGCCCCAAAGGGTTAAGAGCTTTCCTGATGGAGTCAACAGCTGCCATTGGCCCCTCGCTGTCTGTTAGCCAAATAAAGCACAGATAAAAGATGTATTCAGTAACGGAAGGGTTGCGGGGTTAGACGCCTTGGGGTCCCCAGGAAATCCACATGGGGCACTCTGAGTCCTCAGCTGGAATCATTCCAGGAGGCAGCTCTGATTCAGGCTGCAACTACACAAGCCCCCGCACAGATGTCCAGATGGGGCAGCTAATGGGATTCTCATCATATGTGTCAGACCACGTAAATGAACAAAGATACCCTAGAACTGGACAACTCATCACCAGTGTTTCATTTCAGAATATACCACAACAGCCTGCAATAAGTGAAGCCACCTAGTGCATGTTATTGGCATTACAATCTCTATTTCCCAGGAATGTTACTCCCATGCTTTTTATTTTATTTTTTGCTATAAATGGGAAAGACCTCATATGAGATGCAGGGAGACCTATTTTTTCCCCTCTGGGAGTAAAAAAAGAGGATAAAGAATTCTGCTGTATTTCTTTCATTGCACAAGCCTTGTCCACACTAAGACCTAACTCAGCCAGTTTGGGATGTGATAAAGTCTAGACTAGACTTTTAAAATGGGTTAGTTGACCCTGCAACATGCCAACCTTACATCCTAGTTTAGACAAGCCCAGCATGGAGATAGAGCGGTAATCACTGTACCAACGCAGCATGAGGGACTGATTCTGGTAAGCAATACCTACCGTACATTGTCTTTCTGTGCGACTGCCTCTTTCGTCCCACCCATTGTTGACAGCAGGGCGTGTCACATACAAATAAATGTCTTTTGCTTTCCAGAGCTGTCAGCATCTCTACAGGATGGGTTTATAAACCCAGGGGGGTGCTCTGAGGGACTGTAGCTGAGCAAATGGGATCCTGGGGCTGGCCCCGGCCTTCTGTGTATCCCTTTATCTCCATGCATACCCTAGGAGAGTCTCTAAGTTTAGGGTCTTCAGCTGTGTCCCATTCTGAAGGGTACGGCTGCCGCTCCCCCTCCATGGAAAGAGAGCCTCTCCCTGCCCTCCCATCCATGGCTGTCCCTGTGGGAAAGGCTATCAGTCCTAGAGCAGTATCCGTCATGGAAAATTTTGCATCAGGTACTATGGACCATGCAGACACGTTGACACCGAGAACTGAGTCCCCTTTAGCCCGAGGCCATGACCCCAGGGAAGATGAGGGAGACATGTTCCCCAGCCCCTTCAAATTTTCTGTTGATGCAGCTTCAGAATTAACACACTCACACTCCTGCAGCAGCAGCTCCTCAGCGGTGCTTTTGTTTTTCGTTTCTGTGAGCAGACCCCTGCACAGAGACTCATTTTCTGGCATTCCAACCTCCATGGAGACCTCAGGAGCTTCCCGCCTTGGCTTTGTTTGTGCAATAACGTTAACGCTGCAAAATTCTTTGTGCCATTAATCCATGGGATAGAACTTACTGGGACTGGAAGTTCTCTGGCACCCTTTATAGGTAAAAAGGGAAAAATGAGAGTGTGTTGCTAGCCTCACTTTTTGCATATTAGGTTCTGGCTCCCCCTATAGGAAAAATGGAGAAATTGAGGGGATTCCTTACCAGCTGCCAGGTTTATTTGCATATGCTTCAAAATGGTTTCATAGAATGCTTGAGGCTGCCTCATTTGGTGTTTCTGTGTCTTCTGTTCTTAGGAATCATGTTAAATAAACTATGTAGCTGCATTGATGTGGAAGGGTAGGTGAGAAGATGAATTTATGTTGATTATTCCATGGGAAAGGCTGGACACCCTAATCTAGTAGACAGTGGGCTCAGATAGGGTAGCTGAGTGGCGGGTATAGGAAAGTGAGAAAGTAGATTTTGTTAAATATTTGCTTTGACAAGACCTAGCATGTCATATTGGACATGAATATCATGTAGCAGTTGTGATGTAAGAGAATAGCAACAGAGCTGTAGTACAGACTAGCTGAAAGCTAGCAGTGATAGACTGGCTCTGACTTGGCCAAGTGGATAGAGTCAACATAATGGTTAAGCACAACAGACAGCAGTGGACCACTGGACCTGCAGAAGCATCCTAGAATTGTGCACAGCAATCTAGCTGAAGGAGTTGTCTCCCAACTTTGCATCTGCTTGACAACTGCTGAGTCAGAATTGTGAGTGTGCCTTCGGTGGGTAGGGATTGTGCTTTGAGTAAGACTTTAAGGGACCTAACAAACCAGCCCATGAATAAAAGGGCCTGAGGATTGTACCAGATGGCACCTATTTTAGGAGGTTTTCTCTATTTTTTAAAACAAGCTTATTTCAAAATTGTGTTAGCCCTGTATTTTAAGTAGCTGTGTTTCATGATCCAGAGACCCTGGTGCATATTGGCTGAGGGCGGAGGGACACTGTTAAAGGTAATCTGGATTTTACTCTTGCATTCCAAATATTTGGGAGAGAATGAGGTTTTAGGTGGGGGCTTGAGCCCAGTGTTATATTTACTCTGAAACGGAGCCCTGGCTGTAACCCTAGACATCATGTTGAACATGGCCCTATTAGCAGCTGTTAAAAGGATTATGGTGCCATGGGCACAAAAACTTTATGATGCTCTGCCAAATCTACTTGTGTTTTGGCAGAGCCCCCAAAATCCTACGGCTGATGGCCCTGGCTGCTTTCCGCTTGACTGCCAAGTAATATTCACCAAGGGCCAAACTGTGCTGGGAGTACAGCTCCCAGGTACATCAGTGGGGACTGCAAGCACATAATCAGGGGCAGAGTTTGGCCTTCAGAGCCAAAATGACTTTGATGTATGTTCCCTAAACACATCATGAACCTGCATCTCATGGTTTAACCTGGAGACTGCTGTTTTCCTCCCCCCATGTTTTCCCGAGCCGCTGAGTGACTGTTATTACTGACTTCTGAGATGTCATGACCAGTTGACTGTTTTATTACTAGGATTGTCCTTTATTATCAATTAATGGGGCTTGGATTTGTACCCTAGTCGCTCAAAATCTGATTCACCCAACACTGATGTTTTCAAGCAAACGCATCTTGCCCTCTGCTTGCATTCTCTCTCCATAATATGCTGCGTTAACTTTTAAATGTGAGCACAGATGAGATCTGGAAGTCGCCAGCCTCCACACATCTCTAGGTTCTTTTATTATCTCTGGACACCAGCCAGGCAATTTAGAATGTCAGGTCCACAGAAGCCTCCTTGATTGGAGTTACACTGTGAGATTCTCAGCATATGCAATTAGGCACATCTTTCAATGTTTCCCAGAGCAATGGTTCAGAACTAATGATACAGGTTTAACTGCAAAGCTTATAGCATGCTTAGGCTATAAATAGATGGGCTGGCAATTTAGCTTTGTCAGAAGTTGCTGTAATAAGCATAAAAATAACCTCTGCAGTTAGTCTTGTCATTTGCATCACTGCCACGTAAGTTTTGCTCCTTACCAGCACATTTTTGTCTGGAGTTTAAAACTCCCTTCTTTTAACATGTAAGGCAAGGAGTGATTTTTTTTTATTTTCAATCATATTAATTTTCAAAGAGTTTGATATGTAAAAACATTCCACCACTGCTAAGATTGGACACATTTGCAGTGCGACCAACCAACTTCAGGGAATCATTTAAATGCAGTTTTAAAAAATCTCTCACCTTTCTAGCAATGGAGGCTTTTGCATTGTTTCAATGAGACATTTGGCACCTCTAATACTTTGAAAACTTGTTCATTTTGGCCATGATTCATGTGTTGGGACAACAGAGATTTTTTTTCCCCAGAACATAGAGCAAGTGTAGTGAATGACTGACTTTAGTTCATCTTCAGAGTAGGCTATCAGAAGCCAGTCAGCTAAACACAGAAGAATGGAAATGCCTCTCCTTCTCAGGAAAGCAGCCACAGCTGACACACATTTTGTAAAGTCTTAGGGTGCACTAGAATGGCCAAAGGGGAGGACCTTGTAGTGGAAATGGCCCTGCCCTAAGGTAAAGTACTTCCTGTGTGATGGTCTTATCGAGATATGGAAGTACGTATCTTTTAGGTCGAGAGCAGCAATCCAATCTAGATAGCAGAGGGACGGATCCTAGAGTTAGTATTCTGAAGAGAAACTTTCCGATGTAGCTGGTAGGTTCCTCAGCTCTAGGATTGAGCAAAGTCTTTCACCTTTCTTTGGAATCAGAAAATAGCAAACGTGAAAAAAAACCTGATTTCTGAGGTTTATTAGGGTATTTGTCTGTTGCTTCCTCCAGAAGTAGAGAATTGATTTCTGACCTTAACACTCTCTCCTGAGAGGGGTCTGTGAAGAGTGAGGGTGGGGGAGGGTTTCAAACTGGATGATATAAACATCTTTTATAGGGTCCAAAAACCATCTGTCTGTGGTAATATTTGACCACCCACTGTAGAAATTGGGTAGATGGTCTCCAAAGCACCCAAAGGTGGTTTGCTGCTCTTGAGCTTGATATCAAACGCAAGGTCTGACATCAGCATCCAGTTCTTCTGTGCCTAATTTTTTTGGTCTCATCTTAGCTTTGGAGGTTCATCTTGTGTCATTCCGATGAGGAGCAGTAGACTGTTGCTGCTGCTACTGTTGTTTGCCTCTGTAGGGTGACCAGATGTCCCGATTTTATAGGGACAGTCCCACTATTTGGGGCTTTGTCTTATATAGTCTCCTATTACCCCCCCAACCCCCGTCCTGATTTTTCACACTTGCTGGGAACTCTGATGCAGTTCAGACCCATCTCCTGCAAAGGACAACCAACAGCTTAACTAGTGAAGCACAAGTTAGAATGGTTTTAGAAGTCCCTCAGGGGAAAATCCACAAAGGTACTTGGGTGTTGCAGAGAATTTAGGACCTGACTCCGGGATGGAGGAAGGTGCCTCCCTCTCTCAGAATTCACAGCCAGGAACCCTCCCCTAGAGTTAGGTGCCTTTCTTGCAAAAAAAAAAAAAGTCAGTGGGTGGCTTCTGTTATGCCCAGTAGCCCAGTGGTTAGAGCACACACCTGCCTCCAAGTCCCTGCTCCAAATCAGGCAGAGCAGGGATTCCAATGCAGGTGTCCACATCCCAGGTGAGCGCTCTAAGCACTGGGCTATAATGAGGCCACTGCTGCCACTGCTCAGGCAAGAGACCACAGGGGAAAGTCTAGTGTGAGATTCCCGCCAGGGCTGAACAGCTCAGTGACACCAGGACTTCGGCCCCTTTGTGCATGGGTGCTGATGGAAACCTAGGCACCCAGGGGACTCTGCCGGTGGAAACTTAGGTGCCGCTGGGGTTAGGCAGCAGCTGAGTGCGGGGTTTGAGGATCTCAGTGGTGACGAAATGTTGGCATTCGGTGCGAGTTGCTTTGTGGATCTAGCCCACACTGTTAAGAACACAATGGATGGGTTTGCTTGTTTTCAGTAGAACTTATTAACCCGACTGTGCCCCTGTCGTGTCTCTCGTGTCAGGGAGCCTGGAACTGCATTTCATGGGGTATTTTTCCAGGGAGGTCTCCCTGTGTTTGTCTGATCTTCCCTGCCTGTGTCAGCAAACAGCCTATAGCAGCGGATAAGCTGTCTAAATATCTCAGTGTGAGGAGGATGGGGGCAGAACATCGTGCTGACGGAACACGAGAAAATCTCACTGCAAACCGGGAAGGTACCCAGTGCCCAAAGGAAGTTCCATGTACAACTTATGTTGAAGACCTGGAACGTCCCTTTCTACAGCCCATGTAGGGAGCAGTTAGCCCTTCATCATGGGCTTCTTCCGAAGAAAACCCCATCTCCACTGTAACATCTGCCGTGTTCACGGCATCACTTGCAAAACCGCACTCCCTGGCTGTGAACAGATCACCAGGGCTCAGCCTGTCGTGCAGATGGGGTGGCACCATGTTTTAACTATGTTCCCTAGTCATGCTACAGGCCTGGGCCAACATTTTCAGAAGTTACTGGTGATTTTGGGGGCCTCCATTTTTAAGAGCTCAATCTGGGATAACTTGGGGGTGTCTGAACTCTGGGTGGGTCCACTTTGCTTTCTGAAACACCCATCAAAAAAATCACTAGCCACTTCCACAGATCTTGGCCTTGGATTTTCAGCTGGGCTGCAGAACAGTATGGAACATGGCTGGAAATGTGGCGTCAGTCCCAGGTGCACTCTAGAATAGCTCATGTTTTAATTGTGCTAAGAGAAGCTGCAGTGTTTTAAGAGGGTCCCCTACCACAGTGGGAATTACAGACTCAGTTACTTCCCAATGTACCTGCACCACGAAAACTTTCAGTGGTGTAGTAGCATAACGGATGCACTTAGAATGTCAAATGAACTCCCAGAAAGAAAATAAATAACTTTCAAGTAAATGTTAATGATCCACTTCTTTCCCTGCACCCACTACACTGCACATATTGGTAGGAACGTTATGCAATCCAAGAACAAGCTTTCTTTGATTTGTCCCTGATTATTGTCCAAAAGAAAATTAATTGATGCTGGAGCTGTTTGTTAGGAGAGAGCGACAGGAAACCAGTAAATAATGACATGGTGGGAGGAGCGGGGGTAGAGGAAACATGCCAAAGTCTGCAAAGGCTCTTGGGAACTAAATGCATATCTAAGTGCCTACAGTGTATCAGAGCAGGATCTGTGTATAAACAAAAGGCATAAATATGCGTTAAAGAATGAAGCTCAGGGCTGCAAAAGGAAGATTGCCTGTATTTATATTGCTCACTTTCAGGCAATCTGTTGTTGTGCCTTTTTCCGGCAGTGTGTGCTGGATGGCTGAGAGGGGGCTGAGACCTGACATGATTTCCACCAAGCTAGAGACATCACAGAGGGGGCCAGGGGAAATAATGCAGCTAGGCGAGGGGCTGAAGACCTGAGGAAGCAGGGTGGTCCAGTGGCTAAGGCGCGAGGCCGGGATTAAGGAGATTAACGTTAGTCCCAGATTCAGCCATTGGCTTGCTATATGATCTTAGTTGCGTCACTTCTTTGTACAGCACCTAACACAACAGGGCTCTGATCCCTTGTTTGGGCTCTTAGGAACTAGGATAATATCACTAATAACAATGAGCCATTCACCTCATATTTCCAACACAGGACTCCAGCCATTGGTATCACGCAAAATAATTTTTCTGCCATTTTAGTCTTTCCAACCTTCCAATACCAGTGGGCTGCTCACTGTTCTCCCCTTGGAGTACACGTACTAAGCAGCGGGGTGGATACACGCACTAGTTCTGATCAGACTAGTGCGCTAAAAATAGCTCCCTGGCCACGGCGGCCTGGGCAGCGGCTCGGGCTGGCTGCCTGAGTATGTACCTAGGTTCTTGGACAGGACTGTGTCCAGGTGGCTAGCCAGAGCTGCCATCTCTGTGGCTGCCATGGCCACACTGCTATATTCAGCCCGCTTGCTCACTCCGAGCGAGCGTGTGGACGTCTGCCCGAGCAGGGCCTTACTTCGCCCAGCTGCAATGTAGATGTAGCCCTGGTTGTCACTTAGCCAGGTAAACGTAACAGGCCTGTTTCTACTGGTGTAACTCTACCGACTTCAGTGGGTTTACACCAATGCTGGTTCTGACCCATTTTAATTTTTAGGGAGAGATTTTCGGAGACACTAAGGGGAAATAGGCAGCCAACTCCCTTTGGCTTTCATTGGAGTTGGGCATTGGTCTCTTGTGTCTTTAAAGCCCCCCTTAACGCTGCATTTAAATCAGTCCTTCCAGCTCCTTAGTTATCTTCATTACCCTTCTCTGAGTTTCCTTCAAATGTCTATAAATGTTTCTCTGCAAATGCACCACCCTCTTTGACTACAGTGACTTCCATTAGAATTGAACCTGTGTCCTGGGGCAGAATTGATCCCACTGGATCTAATGATTTTCAGAGTGCAACATACAGAGTCAATGCTATTTTGAAGGACTCCGTGGAAACAAAACATGACTGGGTACCTTTTCTCTGAGTAATTCCACTTTGTGCTTTCTTTCCTATTCAGTAATCGCACATCAGAAGCAATCAGGAAGTTTAAGATTCTAGTAGTGTACTTTATAAATGGATATAGATCCTTGTGCTCAACTTGAAAATGCTTTGTTAGAAAGTACAATAAATCAGAGCTGCTTATGCCTCTGAAAATCTCTCTTGCTTCCTGTTCAGAAAACAGAAACAGGTAATGAACTCAGCCGCTCTTTATTATAGGAGTCAATGTTTTTTTTTAAATTGTGATGGCACCCCCTTGTGGTCATTTTACTCTAACATAACCCGCTTTCCTTGTTATAACACCTGGTGATAGTCTTAAAATAGCAAAAATCCTCTCTAATAAGTGACATTGAAAAACAAAGGTTTTTCAATCCATTGGTCTAGTGAGGCTGGAGTCCACAGGACTTGAAGTTCTGAGTTATTAGGGGACTTACATGCTATTCAGAAAGCAAACAACAAGATACTTTAAAAATAAGGTGAATTAAGGCTGAGAACATCAACAACTTACTGGTAAAAATCCTTACAAGAATGTTGTAGATTATATATTTTAAAAAAATAAATGTATGTAACCCTTACGGCCAAGAAACTAAGATTTTAGGTTAAAATTTACAAAATTAATTGATATTTTTCTAGTCTTAAAATCTCTCTGATCACCTAATCTGACCTCCTACACAGCACAGGCCATGCATGAAAGCTGTTCCGTATCCCTAATAATTTTTGTTGCCCTCCTCTGTAATTTTTCCAATTCTAATATATCTCCTTTAAGGAAGGGCAATCAGAATTGCATGTAGTATTCAAGGTGTGGGTGTACCATGCATTTACATAGTGGCATTATGATGCTTTCTGTCATATTATCTATCCCTTTGCTAATGGTTCCTAACTTCTGTTAGCATTTTTGACTGCTGCTGCAGATTGGGCAGATGCTTTCAGAGAGCTACACAGGTTGACTCCAAGATCTCTTTCTCAGCTAATTTAGAACCTGTGTATAATTGGGATGATGTTTTCCAATGTGCATTACTTTGCATGTATTATCATTGAATTCCATCTGCCATTTTGTTGCCTAGTCATCCAGTTTAGTGAGATTCCTTTAACTCTTCACAGTCAGCTTTGGACCTACCGTAATTATCTTGAATAATTTAGTATCATCTGCAAACTTTGCCACACGTTTACCCCCTTTTCCAGATCATTTATGAATATGTTGAATAGCACAGGGCCCAGTATTACCCCAGGACAGCTTACTTTGTTTAAGTGTCTTTGGTGAGGGACCTTGTCAAAGGCTTTCTGCAAGTCCAAGTACACTATATACACTGGATCCCCCTTGTCCATATGTCTGATGCCCTCAAAGAATTTTAATAGGTAGGTGAGACATGATTTCTCTTTACAAAAGCCCTGTTGACTCATCCCCAACAAATCATGTTCATGTGTGTGTCTGATAATTCTGTTCTTTACTGTAGTTTCAACCAATTTGCCTGGTACTGAGCTTAGGTTTGCTGGCCTGTAATTGCCAGGATTGCCTCTGGAGTCTATTTTTAAAAATTGGCATCACATTAGCTCCAGGCATCTTATCCAAAGGATGATTTAAGCAATGGGTTACATACCAGTTAGTAACTCAAATATGAAATTGTGAAGTTTCTTCAGAATCCTTGGGTGAATACCATCTGGTCCTGATGACTTATTGTTTAATTTACCAATTTGTTCCATAACCTCCTCTATTGACACCTCAGTCTGGGATAGTTCCTCAGATTTGTCCTCTAAAGAGAATGGCGCAGGTGTGGGAATCTCCCTCACATCCTCTGCAGTGAAGACGGATCCAAATAACTCATTTAGCTTCTTTGCAATGGCCCCATCTTCCTTGAGTGCTCCCTTCAGCACCTCGATTGGCCAGAGGCCACCCTGATTGTTTGGCAGGCTGCCTGCTCCGGATGTACTTAAAAATATGTTGCTGTTAGTTTTTCTGTCTTTTGCTAATTGTTCTTCAAAGTCTTTTTTGGCTTGCTTGATTATACTTTTACAGTAGACTTGCCAGAGTTTATGCGTCTTTCTATTTCCCTCAGTAGGATTTGACATTCAATGTTTAAAGGATGTCTTTTCATCTCTCTCTCTTTTGCTCTGCTATTTAGCCATGGTGGCATTATTTTGGTCCTCTTACTGGGTTATTTATTATCATTATTAACTGGAGTATATATTTAGTTTGAGCCACTATTAATGAGTTTTAAAATAGTTCCATATAAAATAATCAGATGTATATTTTAATATTATAGTAATTGCAACATATCCAAGTGAAAGGGTCACTGTTTCAAAGCTTTCCATATCTTCAGGGTTTGTCATTAAGTATTTCTGTGCTGAAGATCTGTAAGCCAGTCTCTGATTTTGGCTCAGAAAAGTCTGGGGCATTTTGAATTAAAAAACCCCCCGAAACAGTGTTATTTACCTAAAACAAAGATCTGCATTTAACAGCTTTCTGGTCTACTTGTTTAAAATTGAATTAGGCTTGGCACAAAGTCACAAGGAGCAGTGGATAGGAAACTGTATATTTTCTGACAAGTCAGTCAGCCGTGCTATAGTGCATTCATCCTAATGGCTCATTTGTGTCTGCAGCTTTAACGCTCTGACACTTAGGGCAGGTCTACACTACAGCTGGGATCGATGCTCTGAGATCGATCCACCGGTGGTCGATTTAGTGGGTCTAGTGAAGGCCCGCCAAATCAACAGCAGATCGCTCTCCAGTTGACCCCTACTCTACCCCCGACGAGAAGAGTAAGGTAAGTCGACAGGACCCCCCAGTAACTCAACCCAAGGTACATTGACTCCAGCTACTTTATTCACATAGCTGGAGTTGCATAGTCTAGGTCGATTTACCGCAGTAGTGTAGACGTAGCCTTACTACCACAGTTCTCTTCCAAGACAGCCAAGCTCTTCAGTATCTCAACATCTGTCTAATCTGCCCTGGCCCATACCAGCCTATTTCACACACGCTCATCTCACCACAATAGCTGTGTTATAGTATCAACATTAAGAGACCGTGGCTAATTTATTTCTGCTTTAGCACCGTCTAATAGAAGAATGAGAATTGTTAATGGCTACTGATTAAAAAAAAAGGAAGATCTATTTCTAAATCAATTGCAAGAAGTAACTGTAAAACTGAGTACAAGTCTCATTATGATTTTCTATATGATTATTTAATACCATCTTACCTTCAGAAATCCCAACAAGTTGGTCCTGGGTCTTGTACTATTCAGCATTTTCATGCATCACTTGGCTAAGGGGTTGAGAGTACACTTATAAAATTGGCAGATGACACTAAGCTGGGAGGGGTTTCAAATACTTTGGAGGACAGGACTAGAATCCAAAATTACCCTGATAAATTGGAGAATTGGTCTGAAATCAGAAGAAATTCAACAAAAATAAGAGCAAAATACTTCTTAGGAAGGAAAAAAAATCAAATGCTCATCTATAAAATGGGGAATAATTGGCTAGGCAGTGTAGTACTGCAGTACAGGATCTGGGAGTTACAGCAGCTCACACATTGACTATGAGCCACAATGTGATGCTGTTACAAAAAAGGCTAATGTAACTCTGCGGAGCAGTAACAGAAGTGTCATAGCTAAGATACAGGAGGTAATTATCCCACTCTACTCTGCACTGGTGAGGCCTCAGGTGGAGTATTGTGTTGAGTCTTGGGCACTACACTTATGAAAGATGTGGACAAACAGCAGAGAGTAAAAATGATCAAAAGTTTAGCAAACCTGACCTACATGGAAAGGTTTTTAAAAAGGAGGGTATGTTCAGTCTTGAGAAAAGAGTGTTGGGGGACCTGATAACAGTGGGTGATTGCTCTCCACATCCACTGAAGGTAGGACATGCAGCAGTGGGCTTAATCTGCAGCAAGGGAGATTTAGATTAGATACTAAGAAAAACTTTCTAACTATAACAATAGTTAAGTATTGGAATAGGTTACCAAGGAAGGTTGTTGAATCCCCCTCAGTGGAGCTTTTTAAGAACAGGTTAGACAAATACCTGTGAAGTGTGGTCTAGGCATACTTGGTCTTGCCTCTGCATGGGGGGTGGGATAGACTAGATGACTTCTTGAGGTCTCTTCCAGCCCTACATTTCTGTGATTCTGAGAGTATAATGCTAATGAAACAAAATTGCTTTCCTGGACCGTAAAAAGGACGCTTGGTAAAGACACAAATATTAGATTTACCTACATATGGTTACAGTCTAACATTACATTTTTGATTTACTGTTGTTGAATCCATACCAAATTCTTATGAAAACAGTGGGAGGTAAATGGTAATGTATATGGAGTTCAGAGTTACAAGCCTCAACTCCAAAAAACTCTTGGTCACAATATTAACTAATACCCACAATTTAGCTTATTGAAAGGTTCAGAGCTTTTGGTTTTGCTAAATCAAAAATATGTTGAGCATCCATTTTTTAAATCCAAAGTATATATTATTAGTTGCCCCTACTATAATTAAGGTTGCAATTTTAATCCCATGCTCATCTTTCTGAAGAATTCACCTTTTGTGCTGACATTTTCTTTGATCGTTCTTGCCCACCAATTACTTTGGTCGTTGACTAGCTTAGTTGACCTGTTTTTCAGCATTTTCTGCATTATAAGGTGGTAGAGGCAGGATAATACTTTCCCAGCTTAGACAGCCATTTTTTTAAAAAATTGAGACTTGCTATGTAAATACTTAATTAGTGGTACATTTTTCTAAGTCTGGAAACCTAGTTTTAAAATAAGTTTAGACACTTCAGTGCAAAACACAAATAATAATTTAAGCTGCATGCTTACGCCCTTATCCTGCCAACTGTTCCATGGAGGCAGACTTGTTAATTTCAGTGGGACTCCATGTGAACGCAAAGCTGTGCCCTCTTGAATCTGATGGCAGAACTGTGGCCTTAATGGTACATGTACTGGGCATATGTGCACAGCTAGATAAGGGCCTGATCAGCTCCCAGCATTAAGGACTATTAAGTTCAGTGCAAGTTTGATCAGTCCTGAAATGTAGTGTCAAAGTTCATTTACCCAGTAAAGGCAGTTAGCGAAGTACATATCTTTCCCAACCTGTTTTCTTTGACAATAAAACCAAAAACTATTTCCCACTAAAATCAGGACAATTAGATGCAAAAAACCCTTGTGTGATGTGATGATAGGGTTATTCACACAGAGGGGAAAAGATTGTGTAAGGTTAATATGGGAAGGAGAAGAGAGATCCTTGTTAAAAAATGACAACATAAGACACATGCAACCAACACTTTAAGAAAAAGGTATTTATTATTTACACAACTGCTATAGTTCCTTAAGAACAATATATACCATCTTTATTTGAAAGAGTCAGTCTTCTTTCAAATACAAGAACTGCATAATGCAGGACTGTCAGTAATACAAAACAGCAGTCACATCACACTTCTATAGTGCAGGCTCAAGCAGCGCAAGTAAATTATACTTTAAAACCAGTATGGCTGAATATTGTAATTGAAACACAGTGTTTGCACTCTGACAAGATTAACTAGAACAGAACAAGGGTTTTGTTCATGCTTTAGTAGGAATGTGACTCTCATTTGAGGTTTACACCCTTTATCTGGTTAGGAGAATTTTTCTTCGGGCAGACTGCTTTTCACTTAATCAAACAAGGTTGGAGTTCTCTCCCTCTGTAGTTTTCTGTCTTTTGTATTCCAGTAATTCACTGCTTTATAATCTAAATGTGCACACTAGTGTATATTTGCCTTAGAGGTGGTGCTTTCCAATCTTGAACTGTCTTGCACAAAGAAACACTGACATACTAATATACCAAAAACTTAGCTTGTATTTTATAGTCTTAAATAGTGGAATGGGAGAGGGAGACTGTTTCTAAGACAGAGGGGAAAGAGGACTGATAGAATTCAGAGAATACCAAGACTAGCTCCTTACTCAACCTTTTTGGTCTAAAATTTTTTTTCCAGTTTCAAAATGGTGTTGCTCTTTAATGGTTATGGTGATATTATGGCAGCAATGAAAGAGAAAGTATTTTAAATAATAACACCGGAAATGAATCAAGAAAAAGCAACTGGCTTATTTCTCTCTTTGAGCTTATTGCTGTGATCTTTATATAAAAAATAATAATAATAATAATTAGAACAAACCAACTGGAAGACCAAGTCTAAGCAGTCATTCTGGTGTCTGATTCAGTGTCCAGCACTATTGTGTTCTAGCAGAAAAGCAAGGAAAGGTCCAATGATCTCAAATTATGTTTTCTTCAGTTCAGTGCCACAAGAGTTTATTAAAGCTATTGTCCTTGCTTCTTTGAAAGGTACCTGAAACAAAACAAATTATTTTTAACCAAAATAAAATGGGGGGGGGGGGGTTGGGGAATAATGTTAGTACACAAGCTCTTTTATAATAGACTGTATAACACTGCTTAAGAACCAGTATGCTTTTGAATGACTTATTACAAATGGAATGATTCAAGACATATGATCATTAATGCACTGAGTGATGGAAAGGTGGTGGTTAGAGGCAGCTTTCAAGATTTCACCATCATTCCCCTCTGTGAAAAGTAGATTTTCTACAATCCAACACAGACGTGGTTACTATTTTTGAAAGTAACAACTAACTAAATATGCAAACACATTTAACTCAAGTTTAACTTAATCTGACATTACCTGAATAGCTATCTTTACATTCTTTTGATCTAAAAATTCTGTTAGGAGTCTGACAAATTCTGAAGGCTGAAGGAAGATGCCTTTAAAGATTAAGGTTTTGATGACCATTCATTAAAGAATAAGGCCATTCAATTACTCCACTTTTAGGGTTCTCCTCTTACTACAGTTGGGAGATGTCAAGCACTGTGGTAACATCACAGCTTTTCTAATCTCTATTAAAACCACCCTGTAACTGGCCTTCACAGCAGAGAGTTCCAAAGGGTTAATTTAAAATAAACTTGACATTTGGCCCTCCATTCTAAGTTGTATACAGCACTAGTAAATTAAGATTTACAACAGATTTCCAGAGCTGTTTTTATTGAGACAAGCAAACATTTTCACAATAACATGTTGCAGACACATTTGTTTATTGTGTGGTATTGCAAGCTCCTCTCAAAGCTCAGGGCACTTGTATAAACATTATGAGGAAGTCTTTCAAAAGCACAAAGGAGAGTTAAATGCCCAACTTCCCAATGACTTTCAATGAGAGTTTGGCACTTACCTGCCTTTTATGCCTTTGAAAATCTCCCCCCAAAGGCTATATAGCCTTAATAAAATACTTTACTGCCCAAACCTGGTGCACAACATAACCCCCAGGCATAGCATAAACCCTCATTAACAATTAGGAACTTCATTATATAGAGATCCACATTCAACCACCTCCAACCCTTGTAATATGCCCTGAAGGTTAACAAAGTTAGAGTCTGTCAGACTAGGGGTGGGAAGAGAAGGACTTCCAGGCCCCAGGACCTCTGATGGAGAACACCCTAACCACAGCTCCCCATCCCATGCTATAGAGCAGTTAGGTCGAACACTTCCACTGACCACAACTGCTGTAGTATCACATGGAATGAGAGGCACTCTGCTCACCCAAACTGTCGGGTCCCAAACCATTTAGTGTGTTAAGGCTTTGATTTATGACCTAAGTTCCAACTGAAAACTAAAGACCCATCCCAAGTTGAAGCGTGTGTAGCAGTGCAATCTTTTCTTCCAGGTAATTTTAAAACATGATATAGTATTTAGGGAGGGAGGGAGAAATCTTGACATAGTCCTTACCTTTCCCAGTGTTTATGATTCAGTTCCAAAAAGTCATCTAATTTTGCTATTTCTTTGAGGTACTGAGTAAGCTTTAAAAGCTCCTTGTCTTTATCCCGATTTAAATGTGCTTTCATAAAGGGTCTTATCTATTGAGAGACAGAAGTATAAGCATTTGCCTAACACAACACTTGCAATTCTCTCACATTTGGTTATTTGTGAATTAGGTATAGATTTATTATTTAAGTATACTGTTCAGAGTAAGTTAGGCGTCCCTGCCACTCACTTAAAGAGAAATCCCAGAAAAGTCTACACATAATCTATATACAAACTCTACCAACCAAGTCTTTTTCAGTATTATACAGAACAAGGTATTTTATAGGCTTTTAGTTCTTGAGAGATCTCATCCTTCATGAAAATGCCCACCTGCTTAAGCCAACTAGAAAAGAAATTTCTTGCTGTCTCAGCTTTCAAACAGGAACAAAGAAGGGTACTCTTCATACTTACTTTCCTGCTAGTTAGACCAGAAATGCCTACAATCTGAAGCTCAGTTCACTGAAGTCTTAAGTTATATGGTATGCATACTGCATTTGGAATCTGGAAGCCTGGAGAGCCGTAACTGAGACATTAAATGATCATTTCCACAAGTTTCTGTACAAAACGTTCTACCTCAGAGACAGGAAATCTCTTAACTATCCATAACAGAACACTACTGTTACTGCTCTGTTCTCAGCCTGTCCCTGTTGCAATCTCACCACAGAGGTTACAAAATTATAGCAAGAACTTAAGGTATTTTCCAGTCCCAGATCAATCTGCTGCTCTTCTAGCTTGATCATGCCTACTACTGGATATTTGACTTCTGAGTTAAAGGGACACAGTCAAATACAAGTTACTGAAGCTTCAGGTATTGCATCTGCCCCAAATTCCCCTGCTGAGGCATTACACTTACATTTCCCTATCATTTTTCTCTCCCCTATTATTCTGAGAAAGACACCCACCCCCCCACACACACACCACCAAAAAGGGGGAAGGGCGGAAGGAACTAAGTAAAAATGGCTGTACACAAAGTGCCATTAAATGCACAAAATAAAACTGCAAAGGAAGTTTTGTGTAACCCTTTGTCACAGTAATCTCTGGTGTTGCTTGTAACAATAGAGGGTTCAAAAAATGTAAATGATTTTGACTTGACTGTGACCTTTTAAAGGAGCTGTGAAACTCATTACATATCTCGCTATCCACCTGTATCATAAGCTTTTGGACAATCAGTGAAGCCCAAGGGGAGTGGCTGATTAAATTCTTTTGCCTTAGGTTGAAAATCTGATCTTGATTCCCTCTCCTCCAACATCCTTCCTCAACCACCATCTCCAATGTGTCTTGCTGTCAATATATTCTGGGCTGTAACACATTTGTGCTGTACCCCCATTAACGAGTAATGGTACTGTTCTGTCAGTCTCACACTTCATCACATCTCCCTCTAGTCAGACTGAACGCTCAATTCAACGTCCTATTCAGTAAATCAACATCAATGAGGAGGAGTCTGGAAACAGAAGTTAGGGGGCAATTTTGTTCTGAATGATTTCACAGGAGCAGGACCTTTTCTATGTTGGCAAACTACTGACAAAGTACAGTAACAAGATATTTAATGGAGTTATTTTCTGACCATTAAGTACACTTCTGAGATTGTCATTTATCCTATGTTTGTACAGCACTAAGCACAGTGGGGCCCAATCTGATTGTGGTCTTTAGGCACCACAACGTAAATGTATAATACATATACACAAACGATATAATGATTTTACTCCTCCTACTTCATTTCAGTAGTCTAAATGTTTCTACTTTAACAGTGAATCAAAACACCATATTCAGTACATCTCCCTTGCTACTAAAAAGTGACTAAGTCCAGGGGTCAGCAACCTTTTGGAAGTGGTGTGCCGAGTTTTCATTTATTCACTCTAATTTAAGGTTCCGCGTGCCGGTAATACATTTTAACGTTTTTAGAAGGTCTCTTTCTATAAGTCTATAATATAGAACTAAACTATTGTTGTATGGAAAGTAAATAAGGCTTTTAAAATGTTTAAGAAGCTTGATTTAAAAATAAATTAAAATGCAGAGCCCCCCGGACCGGTGGCCAGGACCTGGGCAGTGCGAGTGCCGCTGAAAACCAGCTCGTGTGCCGCCGTCGGCACCCAGGCCATAGGTTGCCTACCCCTGAGCTAGTTCAAATAGTTGTTCTTTGTTTTTAAACTATCAAATATGCATTCTGTTTTGTTGATCAACACCTCAGTAGTTTAAAAACAGCAAGAAACACAGAAAGCAGCTATAAGAAGTCAATTATTTACTTTTATTTGTTGCTGCTCTGCTAATAATTTCATTGAGTTACCTTTAGTCCATTTTGTGGGTTCATTAGAAAGTTTCGTCCAATATCATCAAACATGATAGTATTTTTCTTGTTGTAAAACTCTGAAAATTTGCCCCATATAACACCAAGAGGTTTCACCTGCAAATAGAAGTGTGTAAGAGTTACCTGAGGTAAAACATGGGATGTAAAGATTACAAGAGATGCGGTAATCATACCATCAGCGTTGCAACTTTACTGTACTCTTCACTTATCCTTTTGCTGAAGAATTAGCAGGTGCCTGCAGTCTATTGTCTTCAATATAGTACTTCAAAACTACTCATTGAATGTATATTGGTAATTTCAGCAGATTCAATATAGCCACCACTAAGAAAAGTAGTCTTGTGACACAAATGAATGTTCTCCCAATAGCCCTGTTTATTATAACCAAAGAACCACTGTAAATTCAAAATGCTACAGCGTGATTGTTCTTCCCAGTCCCCCTTCCTGAACTTCAGTTGGGTTTTAGGGTTTTCTTATGTGCAAGTCCCAACACAAACTTAAATCAAAAATATATAAGGGAGTTCCGATCACTAGCTTTTTTTAAAAGAAAATGTTACTGTTTAAAAGGAGGAAAATCATTAGTCTAGGAAATACAAAAGGTTCTTACATCTATTAGTCCTCTCCTTGGAGTGTGCACCGTTATCATGGCAGCACTGTCCAACATGAAGGTTATCTTGTAGTTTGCATTTGTACTCACTCCCAGCTCCTGGGTAACAGAGATTAATAATTGAAATTCCAGACAGACAGTTTTACTGCTACAAGTTAAAAACTTTGATTGTAATACATTATATTTGTGAAGGGGTCAGCTGTTGAGGATGAACAAAGACATGCTAAAAATAGAGGTCTCCTCTCCTATCCAACCAGAATAAAGTACAGAATTCTAGTAACAGAAAGAACTGATGTGAGTGTAGTTTTGCAATTCCTAGGGTCAAATTTAATAAATAATTTACATCAGTATAAAATCAAAGTGAGTTCAGTGAAGAGGCAAGATACAGAGAGCTTCTGACCCAACTCAGTTTCATCCCTGTATCCACAACAAGCAAGAAGAGAAGAGGGGGCAACAACCTCCAAAATTTCTAGCTGATGCAGCCCCCCCGCTCAGTCTCTAAAGCTAAGTGTGTAACAAATAGTGTGCGTTTTCCTTTCTTCTATTTGCTCCTGTTCCACATTATAGCCAGGCCCAAAAGACCAAGCAAAAATGATAGTAGTCAACGTGTGGGACAATAGAAGGGTAAGTGCCTAATCAAAGAATCAGCCTTGCAACAGATGTGGCTCACCTTTTATAGACCTGGCCACTCCTGAAACAATGGGAGTACGGACAACTTAGATCGTTTATAGAAATGAATCTTTGAGTAAATGACACTGCCTCATTTCTATTTCAAATCCTTTCTTAAAACTACCATGTAACACTAAACTTTGCTATAATGCGTAAGTTTTATATATCACTGTTGCACATACCAGAATTAAAATTCAGAGCCATGCACCAAGTAAGCACAAACCATCCACTGCAACAGCTTTCCTTCTGACAGCTAGCCACACCTGAATGCCTTGCTGTTATGTACAAAGTGAATCTTCTTACAAATGAAGAGTGCTCTCTACATAGAGCAGTGTCAGTGTTATTCCAAAGCAAAATGCTAAACAGCATCTGAATTCCATTTAATATGTGCGCGGTGAGAATAAAATTAAACCGAGTTATTCTGCCTCACTTTTGTTGCTGCAGACGTTACCTCTGAGAACTATAACAGGGTGTGGTGACCCTTCAAGGACAGCTCCAGAACTTTTTTCTGTTTCAGCCCTTTAAGGCCAGGTACTTTGGGGGCTGTTGTTCCCAAATGAAGGCGGCAAACTGTAGGCTAGAAGCAACATAAGCTTGAAGCTATGAAGGGGACAACAATACAAGAGATGTCTTCTGCTCAGTTTAGAGAGAGAGAAGCAGCAAGCTGCTATTGGTGGGAATCAAGTGACCAAGATTGGACCACAGTGGGGCTCCCAGCAGAGAAGGAAACCAGGAAGGCCAGAGTGTGAAACAGATACAGCTGAGTTTGGCGCAAATGGCTGCTTTGCTATCGAGGACTACCTGCAGCCCATGTAGAGGGAGATCAAACAGGCTCCCCTGGAGCGCTGAGGTGCCATCTAGAGGTAGTCTAGTTATATCCCTGCAATCAAGGTGAGATTGTTGCATGTATCTAGGGAATGGGCTGTGGCCAAAGGAAGGTAAATGATTTGTTTTCTAGATATCTTATTTCATTGGACTTTCCTTTACCTATGACAGGACTATTGTTTTTTATCCAGAGGGCTAACCAGAGAGGGGAAACTGAGGCAGCAGCTGCACCTCACATGAGTGGTAAGCATCCCTTTTACAAAGATACTTAATCATATACCCACATTGATTTGAAACCATGTTTTAGTACCAGTGAACTGAAATTTAAGCTCTCTGACATTTCCTTTGCAATAAATACTAGCCAATAAGAGCAGGAAAGTCTGACAGACCTATTTATCAAAGTGAGGTACATCTGACCATAGTTAAGGATGTGTAATGTTTACCATTCTCACCCCAATTTCATTCATTCATAACTCAAAGCTTTCATAGCTTTGACTGAAGTTCTCTATCACTGATCTCTACCTAAGGCTGATTTATAAAAAGACCATGACTATTCTGAGCATAAGCAAAGTGGAAAATATACTTTTCCCAATTAAAAACAATGAAAAAATGGCAGCCACAAAGCCAAAACAGCAGAAGTACAAAAGGCATAATTTTGGAATTGAAACTGGTTTTGATTTGACTGAGTTTTGAAAATTACAAACCAAGCATGCAGCAATTTTTACTAAACTCACTAAGTGGATAGCTAAAGCTAGCGGCAAATATGTTCACGGCTAAGTCAACTGTGCAGTCACTAGCTAATTGCCTGTTGTGCTTAAATCAGTAAAGAACTGGATCTGAAAGGGCTCCTATACACTTTGTAAGAGGCACAGGAGAAAGCAGAGCTCCATCGTTGGGGAAGGTGCAAGGAAAAAACGAGAGGGGCTTCCTGTTGCGGATCTCTAGGATGCTATATGTGTATCTATGGACACTTTTAAAAAACTGAATTACATTTATGAAATAGTATGTGATATTATAATTACAGATTATATATACAAATGACAGGGCAAAATCTGCATGACCAATCTGATCTCTAGCACCTCCTCTTTTATATTTTAGCTGTGCAAATTTAACACTTACTGCAGTGGAACTTTATATAGAATTCTAAAATTAGGATTATTCTCAGTTTTATGAGGGAGACAGTTTTAAAAACACTATGAACTTTTAGAAAACCCAAACAGCTTTTGATCTCTCTGCCCACACTTCCTAACTGCTGGTATTGCTATATAAGCTGCTGAACAGAGTCTGATTAAAGTTTACGAACTCATATCTACCAAATACTAACAACATAATAGAAACAAAATGATATTTCCAAACATAACTTACTTTCATTTTAGCTTCAATCCACTTCATATTAGTAGCAGCTAGAACGGGGGGAGGGAAAAGAACACTTTATCAAGATGAACCAGCGAAAGGTAAAAGTTTCAGTTCTCTTAAGCTATCAGACTTGCCTGCTTGGTACAAGTTAAACTACCATTACATTTTTTCTCCATCACTGTCCTAAAGTTTGTTTCCTATGTAAAATATTTAGTTGAAACTAACTAATTCCTTTTAGCTTGAAAAATGTAACAGACTAGATCAAATATTGCATACACTTTAAAAGGCAGACTATTCAAACTAAATCCACCCTTTTGCTGTAACATGATTAAAGCTAGATACAAAAAATTAGACTGTAGCTCAGCTAGAGACAAGCCTCAACCTGCTAGAAAACAGGAAACCAACTGGTGTGTTCAGGCAAATCAGTGACCGCCCTGTAATAATAGTGACAGAGTTTTGCTTGTTTCCTGCCCCACTCTGCTGAGGGATACTCTATCATCTGGTTTGGGATATATGCACATCACCAAGCAGGATATGGACTTTTAACATACAGCTTAATCCCTTCAATTACTTGTTAATCTGTACAAATTAATATTCAATATGATTTTATACCCTGTTCATTTCTTCACCACATTTACTTATTTGCATGGGCAGTATACTGTGCTTAGCTACTTGAGATCTACCATCCTTCTAAAAATAGATCTAATCACTACTGAGCATGAACCGACTACTCACTCAGGGATTAAATAAAATACAGCCAAAATTAAGGTATTGCATCAGGTTTTATAATAAACAGCAAAAGCTGCAAGTATATTTAACATCTCTACTGCAGCATCCTACATGCCAAACAATTTACAAGATTTTCATTTGGTAAAGAAAATAACTTACACCAAATTACAATATCATAATCTTCATATGCAGATGTCAGGAATTCATGAAGGTATGGCCTCATTAACTCTACTCCAGTTTCTGCACATGACCTATGGTCTGAGAGGAAAATAAAACATTATTAGTTTAGCATATTTTTTGTTAAATCCGATTCCTGTATGGGCCCCATCAATGAAGCACCCAACACTTCAAAAAACAATGAATATATTCTTCTAAATCCTATTATATAGAGAAGTTGTATCCCCACACTGGGAACTAAAGCAGAGAGACTCTAGCTTGCCCAAGCCTGTGGCAGAGCCAAAAATTTAACATAGGTTCCCCGAGACAGAGTCCAGTTAACCATAAGACCATTTTTCTTCCCTTATTTCAAAAGACAGTATTTGTGATCATGTGCCTTATTTATTCTTAGTGTCAAACACATAAGCATAATAGTCTGCCTTAATTAGAAAATGACTTCCTGTGAAACTCCCCTTATTAATACAGCACCTTCAACTCATGCTCGTACTAATGACTTGAATTCTGATCCCAGATTACGAACATATCACACACGTGCACACGCACAATTTTTAGGGGGTTGGGGGTAAGGAGAGAGAAAGATAATTGGTAAGGTTTAGAGTCAAACTCCATCATGTCCCCACATCCCAGAATAGTCTGTGAAGTAATAAGAAAATGCTGATCTCTCAGAGAAACCATTTGGGTAGTTTTCATATGCAATGTATTATGGATGGGTGTTTCAAAACTCCATGAGAATCAACACTGAACTAATCTCCTCCTCCCAAAAAGAGAAACCTGATCACCTACAGGTTGACTTCATCATATTTAAAATAAGAGTTTTTCCCTTCACTGCCACCTCGCTGCCTGGGACAGCACACGAAAGGAAAATTATTAGGATGAAAGTATAAACTTAAAAAAATACAACCCTTCTCTCTGCATCCCTGTGTAGCAAGTTTATGTATTGTGGCCTTAAGCCAACAGTATTCAATGTTGATAAAGCACAGTTTTTAAAAACAGTAGCAATGCAAGACAAAAAAAAACAAAAACAACAGAGTACAAGGCAGAGTATGGTGGTACAAGCGAAAGTTATTAAAATGTGACTTGTAAGGGGAAAAATACCTATCAAAGGCTAACACAGTAATTAGTGAACAGACTAATTTATTTTAAAAAAAATTCTATAACTTACCAAACAGTGTGTAATCAACATCTAGTACCAACAGCTTTTTCCCTTCCCTAGGAGGATTCAGAATTTCCACTTTGTACTCTTTGACTCTCCGGGAAATTTTTAGTAGGTTTTCTTCTCTAATACAACAGTACAAACAGTTATAGTTAACACATCAGGACTGAACATTCAGGAACACTGCAATCTTTTCTTAAAATGGCCATAACACACCTATTTTCTACTTCAACAACTTCTTCTTCAATATCAAAGTCATTGACTACATCATCATTGTCAGGGGGTGGTCCCAGGACATCCTCCTAGAGGGATGAAAAAATACAGCAGCATTAAAATAAACACACTGGATCTCAGGATTTTGTTACAACACATTACAGGAAAAAGATAAAACTACTTAATCTATATGCTTTTCATTTTAACAGTGGCACAATTAGTGAAACTTTTGAGACACACTAGAAGCACATAACAGAGCTTATACTTAAAACTGATCACTACAGCAATTATAACATGCAAATCTATTACAGTTCTACAGGCAAGTTCATTTTACATACAAGGCAGGAGCAGCAAAGTTGGTATGGTGCCATTATTCTTACACTAACTTGTCTCTGGAACACTAGAATTTCAGTCATAATTAGGAAACACATGACAAAGTGCAGTTTATAATTTTATAGAAGCAAATGGGCAAAAAGAAAATGTTTACCAAACTCTCTTCACGAGTTCCCATCATCATGATTTTAGTATTTGGTTTCAGTTTGAGAGCTCCGAGCTTAACATCATTGTCTGCAGGTTTGCCTACAATACAAGCAGATCATTGTTTTTGCACTGAAGTCGAGGGGTTTCATTTGGTCTAAGATGACAGACCCTTACTAAATACCATGCCATTGGAGCCTCAATTTCCCTATTTCACTAACATGTTCAAGGATAGACTATTATGAACCTGTATTAATACACAGAGTAATGCCAAACTGAAATAAAAAATTACTTGTATTACAACAGCGCTTTGAGTCTCCAATCAAGACAGGGGCTTCATTACCCAGGTACTATACATAAAATCCCTGTCGTACTTGCAGTTTACTTTTTTTTTTAAACTTTAATTTGCAGAAACTTCACATAAGTAATTTAAAAACAGGCATGATGTACCAAAGCTAAGCAACATCCAGTGATGTGTGACATCCCTGCGAACACACCCATCCAAAATCCATAGCCATTAGCGTGGGGAGGAGAGAGCGCCACTGGTGTATACAGCTTGGACACATAAAAGCAGGTTCTTCCTCTGATGAGTTAGGCAGCTCCACCAATAACTAATGTGAAGAATTACCTTTCATTTTAAGTCCAAGCAGCTTTTGGCGCTCTGGTAGCACTCCTGTAAGGCCTTTGAGAGATTGTTTAAGATCTAACACTGTATCATCTTCTGATAATGAGGTTATAGAATATTCCTGTCCACCCCATTTTATTATGAGAGAGAGAGACATCCTTGAAGCATATGTTCAGTATTACTGCCAGCAATATCTGCAACAAGAGAAGGGAAAAAGAGATGGTCATATTAAAAAAAATACAGAACTGAGAACAGCATTTAATTGGAAGGCAAGTAGATTTATATTATATGCTTACAGTATTTTAAAGGCTGCAGTATAATTTAGGTTGTTTGTTTAAAGTTGTTCATTTTGTATGAACTGCAACAGTTATGACCAAGTTTTAAAACTGAGGAATAAAGTGCAGAGCTAAAACTGGGGCTTGGAGTTACATTTGTATTGAATTTAGCAGTATTATATTCATTAGTGTGCTCCATCAATGTTAATTCAATGCACATCCAGCCTAGTCTATGCTAGTAGCACCCAACTATAGCAAAGCAGCATCACAATCATAGTCACTGCAAATCTCAACTGCACTAAGGAACTATTAAGCAATGAGACTGTCAAGAGTGTGAGCTCTACACGTGTAATTATGGAAGAACAACTACATATATAAATATTTCTAGCCTTGACAGTTAAATGTAGGCATTAGCCTTCCCTACTCATTTACACCATTACAGATGTGTAATACCTACAATACAACACACTCAAGGGCATATTTTATTGTGCCATTATCAAAATAGGTGTGTGAAAACAAAGCCAAAACAAACACTTGCCCAGACAATGCGATTACATCATAACCATACAGTTCACTCAAAACAACCCTATCTTTGATTTACTTAGGATCATTCATACCAACTGTATCCAAAACAGTTTACAGTTAAGTCACACACAGTAAGACACACAAATAGCAGAGGGAGAAAGAGATTTAGTAGTATAGAGAAGAGAGAAAAACATGTTTTCTGTTGAGGTTTGAAAATGGGTGGAGAATCAGTGAGGTAGAAGGTCAAAGGAGGGCTGTTCCAGATTAGCAGGAGGTGAAGAGGAGATGACTTGCCTCTCCCCCAAGACAGACAGTGCTGTTCAGAGAGAGAGCACCTCACTGTCAGGAACACTCAGCTCTGCTAGTGGATGCAAACAGATTAACCAGCTTGTTCACCACCAAGAAGAACGTTTCCAGTTAGAAATGCAGATGTTAATGTGGAGGTAAAGCTCTCTGCCTCTTGCACAGCTGCTCAAGTTCTGTTGGCCAAACTCAGACTCACCTCCAGCGCTAGCGCTCCATAGTCTCCCTTTCACTTCACCTATCGTAGGTCTTCTCTATACTAGGGCTGAGGAGTCACAGCTTAGACCATTATTCAGAAATGGAGGACAAGACACGAGGTCCTACCAAGCTAGTAGGGGCCAGTGGGCTTATTATAACTAGGCTCCTACAACCAATTCTCGTGACTGCTCTCGTTTTTTCTTAATGCAACAGGCACATGCAGAAGCACTCGCACCCCAAGGGCAGATGAGAGTTTCTAAAAATACTGGTTAGCAACTCTCACCTCCCTGCACACGAGGAGACCATCCCACGTGCCCTTCCTCCCCGCGGTACCCGACGGGTCTCGGAGGCGTTGGCACGGACCGCGAACCGTTCACGTGCTCAGCACCCCCCAGGGGGCCTCGC
This sequence comes from Mauremys reevesii, assembly GCF_016161935.1. Taxonomy (NCBI): domain Eukaryota; kingdom Metazoa; phylum Chordata; order Testudines; family Geoemydidae; genus Mauremys; species Mauremys reevesii. Next base: position 2,190,926 of record NC_052630.1, read on the forward strand.
CACAGATCACGATGTCACCCCCATCCCCCGCTGCCCCTCGGGACTCGGGGGCTGCTGACGGGCCGGCCAGGGCGATGGCTGGTGCCCTGCAGCCGGTGGCATACGGACGGGGGGGGGCACCTGTTGCACCCACCCACCCGCACAGCTCGGCCAGGCCGCCCCCACCTCCGAGCAGCTCAGTCCCGGCACGGCGCTGCCCCGCCCCGCCCGTCTAGCACGGCCCGTGAGGAAGGCGCCCCGCTGCTGCATCCCTACGGAGCGGGAGGGGATCCCAGCCCCGCCTGCGGGCGGCCGCACAGGGCCCTTCGCCCCCTCACTCACCCTGGGTAACGGAACCGGCACTTTCCCGGTACCAGCCACGCCGGAAGCGGAACTGGCAGTCTCCCCGCGACCCGGAAGGAGTAGTGGAGAAGGACCCGGATGTGGCGGGACAGGAGTCAGGACTGGGCGATCCGCTTCCCGCCGCCGAGCGCGCGCAGCTCGCCAGTAACCCGGATGTGCGCGGCCCCGCCTGGGCAGTAGGCCTGGGCACAGTGCGCGTGCGCCCTGGAGTCTCGACCGGGCGGCGGTGTGGCCCGGGGCGCCGGGAGAGAGACAAAGAGCCGGAGGGGGGCAGCAGCGCTGAAGGGCACCCAGGGGGGCTGGGCCTTCGGGATGAGCCCCCCGGGAGGGGCAGCTCTGAAGGGCTAGGCCCCTGGGGAGGGGGGGCTCTGAAAGGGGAGGGGGGGCTCTGAATGGGGAGGGGGGGCTCTGAAGGGCGAGGCGAGGGGGGGCTCTGAAGGGCGAGGGGAGGGGGGCTCTGCCCCGGGGGGCTCTGACAGGGGAGGGGGGGCTCTGCAGGGCGCGGCGAGGGGGGCTCTGCCCCTGGGGAGGGGGGGGGCTCTGAAAGGCGAGGCGAGGGGGGCTCTGCCCCCGGGGAGGGGGGGGGCTCTGAAAGGGGAGGGGGGGCTCTGAAGGGCGAGGCGAGGGGGGCTCTGAAGGGCGAGGGGAGGGAGGCCTAGGCCTAGGTGTGGGGTTGTCTTGGCCTCAGGAATGGTTTTGTTGACTAGAAGTGCTGTGTACGTCCAGGGCCTGCCTGCAGCTGGGCTGCTTGGTATGGCTGGTGGGCATGTTGGCTGGGGCTCATGCCTGCGAAGAGGGTGTCTCGGCCTCAGGGGCTGGGGCAGTGAAGTGGAGGTAGAGGGTGTCTAGGCTCCAGGGATGCTGTGTGTGTGTTGGGGGGCTGTATCTACTTGGGGTAGCAGCCATGGCTGTTGGGGAAGGGGAAGTTCCATATTTGTTGGCTGGGAGTTGTTAAGCTACCTGCTACCCTTCTCTGTCACAACTGGCTAGTCATTAACTCAACATTTCAGGCTGGCAGAAGCAGGCTGTTGTTTGTACAATTATAAATTCACTCTAAATTAATAGCAAACAGTATTCTGTATTTGAAGGTCCATTTACTAGATGCCCTACCCTGTTCCAATGTGCTTCAGCTTTCATAGAATTGGAAAGATAATTGTGTCAGCTGCAGGCAGTAAACATGGCCTGGAATTAAATTGTTACCTGCCTATCTTGCCATGGGTATTTCTAGATTCTTATCTGTAGTTAGCCAAGTTCATTAGGTATAATGTAGGGCAGGCTCTGAGACAAGCAGATCAGGCACTTATATGGCTAACAAGAACATCCAGAGTTCCATCAGAGGTGGAGAAAATAAATTAAACCCTCAGGGCATAAGTCACCCTGTAGTTGGCAGTGTTTAGAACTTTCTAAGAAGGTTGTTCCATAATTACCTGTTGTACAGTTTATTATAACTGCCTCTGAGGCAACTGGTGAGACCAGACACTGGATTGGATCAACTGCTGGTCTGATCCAATGTGATCATTTCTGTGTTCTTATGACAGGGGCAACCAAAGTTTGGTGATACATCAGTGTATGAACAGTTGTGAAACCAGGAGTGACAAACACTTTCCAGCTCCCTTAGGGAGACAAAATCCCTACCTGTCCCCAGAAATTCCAATGTAATGGAGGGCTAGTTCTGGGAAAGATAGAGGCGGTAGCTGGAGAGCAAAAACACCTAGTCCTTCTAAAGGAATCCCAGGACAAATACCTGAACTTGTCTAAACCAATATGTGCAAACACATAGTTAAATTGCTCATTTATTGGGGTTTACAGAATTCTGCCTTCACTCTACTGTTTCCTGCATTAATCCCCTCCTTTTTCTCCATGTTCTCTCCAATTTCACATCCTCTCTGCTGTCCTTCGACTCACTTCTTCTCCAGAATCTGCTTTGCACTAGGGAATGTTTGAACAATTTCCCACCACTGCTAACTTCAGTTTATTGTAGACAGCATTTTGGATTCTACCAGAGTTTTGAGCATGTCATCTAACCCTGCTGGGATCATGTCTAAGGCCTTGACTACTCTCAAAGTGCACTGATTTAACTAAACTGTTGTGTAAATCAATTCAGTAGAACACTATTGTATGGACACTCATAAATCAGTTTTAAAAGCTAATATAAATTTAACTTAATTCAATATGTTATCAGATTAAGCTACATTTTAAATGGTATTGACATGAGAGGGTTGTACCAAGTTAACTAAATAGATTTAGAAACTAATTTAACTAAATTGGTGTACTTGCTGTGGATAGTTGAGGCTTAATTGGCAAGAGGCTGAATTCTACATTGACAACTGAAACCCAGTCTACACTAGGGCTCCCAACACTGCTAGCACCAGCTCACTTGATTGGGCCCCAGTTAAGCTACATGCCTACAGTGTCTCTTGTTTCAGCTCACTGCATGAGAGCCATTTAACACAGCATTACATCCACCTTACAGGAGTACACTTCCACCGTGTGAGGCTTTGTTGCTGACTACAGAAGTTCTTCAACCACACTAGCATATAAGTTTGAGGGCAGGTCTACACTTAGAAAAGCTGCAGCGACGCAGCTGTAGCGCGTTAGTAAAGTCACTACCACACTGACAGGAGAACAACTCCCATTGGTGTAGTTAATGCGCCTCCGTGAGAGGCGGTAGCTTTGTCAACAGGAGAAGCTCTCCTGTCGATACAGCGCTGTCTGCGCTGGAGGTTAGATTTTTCATGCCCCTGAGTGACATGGTTATACCAGTGTAAGTTTGTACTCTTTAGCCATACTCTTTGGCCATACACCTAAAAGTTAGATCAACCTAACTACATCACTCCTGGACGTAAGAAATTCACACCCCTAAGAGACATTAGTTAAGCTGACCTAAGCCCTGTTGTAGACACTGCTTCCGTCAACCTAGCTACTGTGAGGGATTGGATTTGCAACAACAGAAAAACCCCTTCTGTAGCTGTAGCAAGTGTCTGCTACAATGGCATAGCAACGGCGCTGTAAAGCCTGCTGCAGTAGCACAGATAGTATATCCGTACCCTTTGTTAGATGAGTGTTCATTTACTACTCTGTCAATATCTCTGGTTTTGGTAGCCTACTGAAAAGAAGTAATCCATAAATGTAGTTTTAAAAAATAAAGCAGCACATACAAATAGAAGTCACCATTCAATGTTCACAGAGTGTCAGGGAGATGAATAACAAATTCACATGCTTGTACCACTTCACGTTTATTTATGACAACATAGGAAGTAAGTTCTAATTGTGATCATGAGGCTCTGTTTATAGCTAGGAAAGTTTTATCTTTTTGCGGTATTTTTTTTTATTAAGGTATATGAAGAGGGGAAACTAACTTTTTAAAATAGAATCGCTTAAATAGCTTGCCTAGTATGATTGACTTAAGAGGAAGTGACGCTTTCTCTCTGTTGACACTTATTTTCACTCTCAGTGGATCAGATTGTCTTCTCCAGTGAAAAAACATAGAGCTGGCATTTAGGGAGCAGGAAAACTGCCAGGTTCCTCTCATTTGTTTCCCTAAATGATTGTTTGCTCTTATGGAACAGATTGTGCGTTTGGTCTGAAGCCCAGTGGATCCTCTGAAATCCATGCAGATTGCAGGGAATCTATTGGAGGCAGAGGGCTACGCACTGAGAGGTTCTATACCTTTATGTAGCTTCAAACTCTTGTTCTCCTGTGCATCTCCTTCTCATCATCATCCCAATAGACGGTTTAAAAGGAGGTTCCTCAGTGCCTAGGGTAATTACTTGACTCAGAAGTTAATACCACCTAAGGCTATTATAACTTCTCAGCTGATTTCCACCAGGCTTGGTGTCTCACTGCCCCAACTCTGCAGAGGCTACCTCTCCCCTCAAGGATCTCCTGAGTAATCCCTGTTGGTGGACATCATTTGAAGGGGTTTTATTTGTTTGCTGATAGCAGAAGTACTGCAGAGAAAGAAAAATAATCTCTGCACAGAGATGATGTCCTGTAACATAGGGTTTTCTGTTTTATGGAAGTTAGGGAAATAATTGTTCTGCAGCAAACAGCCTGATTTCTTACATGTGAGAACTCAAGTAGAAGTTGTACAAAGTCTTAATTTGATACTCTTGGGTCTCATTAAGTAAACTATATGTGATGGAAGAGTTTACAAAAATATGTAATTTTAAGAGATACTGAGAGGCAGAAAAGATGAGCTTTCTCCCCAAAATAGCAGCTACACCTTTAAAATGCATCTCAGATACAACAAACAGTATGCATCTCAGATAAGAGGACATTTTCCTTGAAATCATACTTTTCTTTTATGACATGCAATTGTCCTCTATTGACATGTCCCTGTAAGTTAAGCTTCCAGAGTTGTACACAGCAATTAAGAAAGTCATATTTTGAGAGAAAACTTTCTGCTACATAGGAACACTACCCTCCCCCATACTCCTACAAAGCTGGTTCCCATTTCCTCTCTCTTTAAAGATGTTGAGTCAGAAAATGATGCCACGTAGTTTGGTAGTTTCCCTATCTCTGAAATCTTTGATAGTTCTTACAAGTCCAACAGAAAAATAATGAAGTGAAAAAGTAAGTAAGCTTTCTCATTTGGTCTTGGGGATGAAGAGAAGAGGTCATTTTAGGCCTCAATGTTTATACAGCATACTTTGTTCCTGGCATATGATGCACAAATTATTATTATTAATTAGTAGTAGTATTGTGATAATGACTAGAAGCCCCATTCAGGGAGCAGCACCCCCTTGTGCTAGGCACTATACTTACAACAGCTCTCTGGTGTAGATAGTTTCCTTAGCTCACAGACCCAAATTCAACCCTGGCATAAATGGATGCAATTTTAAATTTGGTCCAGAGTGGGTTAAGTAACTTGTCTAGGAGCTGGTGGTACCTAGTTTAATGTTAAATCTAGTAGACAGCACAGTCTCTTTGGTGTAGTGAAAGGGTAAGTCTTGTGGACAGTGCTCAGTGGGTACAGAATGGGGTAACTGTAACTGCAGGAAATCAAGAAGAAAAACACATGGAAATTTTTAAAGCAAGCCTTCCCTCCTGCCTCTCCTGATATCCTCTCTGTCCTGGTATGCTCCAGAGTGAAATAAAAGAGATGGTGGCACATCAAACCGATGCACACTGGCTCCATTCCAGCAGTTCATGTTCATGGCATGCACTGCTGAGCATCTTGCAAAATGTTTTCCTGTGCATACGTGCTGAAGCCCAGTGGCTGACTTCCTAAAGTGTGGTGCATATTGCATATTAGAGAGTAGGATTAAACCCTTAGAGCAGCCGCAGTAGCTGTAGTTGGGAAATGGGACAAAAGGATCCTTTAAAATGGCCATTACAAATAGAAAACAGTTATTATAGAAATCTCAGACAGATGGCTGCCTTCAGGAGTGCTCTATTAAGGAAAAATTCTAGATGATGAAGAGTGAATGCTTTAGAAAGCAAAAGTAACAACATTGCAAACCTGAGGTGTTGAGCATCTGCCACTCTTATTGACTTCAGTGAGTGCTGGAGCAGGGCCTTAATGTGATGCAGATTATAGATGGGCCAGCTGTCCAGAATTTTAGGCTTGGCAAGCCTCTCAGACTCTTTCTGGGTTTGGAAAAATCATCTGAATCCGTGACATTCCATCTAAATTAAACACATGCCAGAAAAAAATTGTAAGTGTTCTGTGTTCTCATGGACAGAAGAACCCCTACAGGCAGTGCACCAGTGGGTGTTTTGTGGGTGTTATTTCTTTAATCAAATTGTATTAATCTCTGTCTCCCATTTCAGCCTTTTTGCATAGTCTAATGCTTGTTTTTCCTTTCCCCCCCCCCACACCCTGCTCCCTTTTTCATAGTCTCTCAGAAGGGGTAGGTGAATCCAATAGCATTTGAGTATGAGTCAGACATTAAAACCTATAGTGTCCGAGTAGGTTCAGACTTGGGCAAAATGAGTTTATTCATGTCAAGTGCATTTTATTTAGGCCTGCACTGCTGGTCATGACCAGTGATTGTCAATGTAATGTAACAGACAGCATGATCATCTAGAGAACACTCCCCTCCAAAGCCTGGCACGGAACCCAAGATTCCTGCGTCGTCTCATTCTTCTGTCAGCAAATATCTGTGAAACCCACTGGCAAAGGATACTTCTTATCCCCCTCTAGTGGGTGGGCCACAGAGAGGGTGACAACCTATCACTGCTATGAGTTACTCTGTTAGAAGAACTGGCAGAGGTCTGTGCTGTGGATCTAAAGGACACCCTGCTGACACATGTGGGAGTCACTATGATTCCACATGATGGAATTTCTGTTTATTCAGTTTTCTCCTTTAAAAAACTTTGGAAATTGCACACTAAAAAGTATGTTTCAAAAAATGTGATAATCACATTATTTTTCCATAGGACCCTTGCCTCAGTCACAGGAAGAACCTGCTCTGACATTGTGTAGTAAAGGAATATGTCCGTAGGACTGCTGCTTCATTTGTTGCAGAAGTTGGAAGGTGTTTAGTACATGATGCAGGGGATTATGGGAATAGAAAAGGTGGTCTCATGGAGGCAGTTAAATGCTTCTCTGAAAAATTAGATTCTATACGTTTGTCTCCTGGAGTTCCTATGTGATGGGCTTAAACCAGACTTTCCATAGGTGGTCACTAATTGTGCATTCCTCATTTCTGGGTGCCAGACATGAGACCTGTCTGGCATGAGGTCAGATCTGCAGAAGTGCTGAGCACTCACAACTGCAACTGATGTCAATGGAAGCTAGGTAATAGGTAATAATTGGAGATATACACCAATCTCCTAGAACTGGAAGGGACCTCGAAAGATCATCAAGTCCAGCCCCCTGCCTTCACTAGCAGGACCAATTTTTGCCCCAGATCCCTAAGTGGCCCCCCTCAAGGATTGAACTCTCAACCCTGGGTTTAGCAGGCCAATGCTCAAACCACTGAGCTATCCCTCCCCCCCAAATCTGTGCTTTGAACACACAAAATGCTATATATAACGCTAAATAGGTGCTTAACTTCCATTGGGAGTTAAGCACCTAAATATCTTTGAGGATCTGGATCTAGGTGACTCAGATTGGGAACCCAGAGTTAGTGGATACTTTTGCCCTTACTCTCTGTGTGCCTCAGCTCCCCATCTGTAAAATAGCACCCCCTCACCTTACAGGGGAGTTGTGAAGATAATTAGTATGAAGCACTTAGATACTGTAGTGATGAGCACCATAGAAAAGACCATGAGGAAATCCATAATTGTGTGTACAAGGCCAAGTTTGAATAGTGTGCAGTAAATAAGTCGGTGCAACACACTGAACAATGAGGATTAAAAAAAAAATACTGATAGCTGCTGCTCATTGAGTGAGTACTGGATCCTGTGCTCTGAATGAGGCAGGGGTTCTGTGGAAAAAATAGTATGTGATCATGTAATTAAAGACTGTCATAATGCATGAGCACAAGGGGGTCAAAGTAAAATCTGACATTTCCTAACTTTTCAGTGCTTGTCTTTGCAACTTTAATAATGTTCTTTTGACGTACTTTGTGTGTATAATCATTACACTTCATTATGTCACTGTACCTAATACTTAAAAAGGCGAACTTTTATGTGTGTGTGTGTGTGTAAGTAAATTAACATAAATGTTTCTTGCAGTAATTGCATGGAAAACACAAATACAAAGTCTCTAGCCGTTTTCCATCTTGAACATACTTTGCATTTTCTTCTATGCCAGTGTTTCTGTGGTTCTTGAAACTCCCTCAAAGAGACTTTCTTTGCCTCTGATTTGAGGTGTTGGCACTTGTCCAGCCACTGTCATGAGCTTCCACATTATCTCTGAGCTATGAGAAGGTCTTTTGGAAGTTTTAATGAGATGCCTCTGTGCAGGCTTTTCTTCAGACCTCAACAGAGCTTTTGTTTCTGAGATGTGGCAGCTCTTTTTCTGCTGATTGCTAAAAGTTTGGAATCCAAATTGTTTGGCTGTGTTACTAACAAGATGTGAATGATAATTGAATTCAAAATTCATAGCTACAATAATGGAGAATTATAAAAGGCCTTTGAAATCACTGACAAGTGAAGCAGAATGATTTTAAAAAATGACAGTGGAGCAATTGCAAAGCCATGTACCTGATCTACCCATTAAAAGCTTGTGCCTTTTTGAACTAAAACATTTTTCAGAATGAAAAACATGAGAGATGATGGACGAAACAAAAACTGGATTCTTATCATTTGCACACTGAAAGGAAAACTCATAGATTGTTATAATACCCTGATTACATAAATACTTACCAAATAAGAATAGAAACATATCAAAAAAGGAATTCTCAAAACATTTCCTAGAAATGACTGTCACATTATCTGTATTTGTGAGTGATGTGATGGTTCTTTCTGTGTAAGATGCCATTTTCATGCTTCCCAGCAGGAGTACCACTGATTATATGGAGTAGGACTCACAGGCGCTGATACTGCACCATTAAAGCCAACGGGAGCTTTGCCATTGAGTTCAATGAATGTAGTCTGAATCCCACAGAAACAGAAGTTACTTGTATGTAGAGAAAGAAGATAAGGGAATTTTCAAATGGTGGTCTTTGAGTGTTTTGAAGAAGGTTTGGGGCACTCAGACAAGGTTAATTTTCAAAGAATGGACAGAGCTTGTTTGAATATCTGTTCTCAGTAGTGCTGGATGGCTTCAAGGCTAACCCTACACCTCTGTAGAATCTGTGCCTCTGTGGGAAGTCCTCCAATCCTCATGTAAGTTAGACATGGGAGGAAAAAACGTATCCCCTGGACATAACAGGATTTTCGCTTTCTGAATACTTTGTGCTTTTGTGTTGCTTAATTTGAAATGACTTAAACAGTGGAGTGTTACAATTAATAAACCATAAGGACAAATTCATTACTCGGATTTGGCTGTAACTCTTGCTTTACCACACACATTTTGGCCCCAGTTCTGCAGCCCTTACTCAATGAGTATTCCTATGGGACTATTTATATTAGTAAGGGCTGTGGGACTGGGTCTTTAAACAATACTTCCTGCCATTCAGGGCTGTGGTATGAGAGAACTGACTGTGACACAAAATATTCTCTCCAGCTGAAAAAGATGACAAAGCATCACAGCAAAAGAGCAATGATCTCTTAGCAGGTCCTGCAACAAAGGAAGCTATTGAAATTAAAGTACACTATTGAAAAAGATTTAGTAAGTTTTTGCAGTGTTGTAGCCATGTTGGTCCCAGGATATGAGAGAGACGGAGTAGGTGAGGTAAGCTCGAAACTTGTTTAGTTGGTCCCATAAAAGATACTACATCACCTACTCATCTCTTATAGTAAGTTTTAACATTTTTAATTGCTAAATCATTGTGTGCTTTACAACAGGTTTCCACTGAATTTCATTTAAAAACCTATTATAAATGTACAGTTGTCTATAGAAAAATCCATCCAGAAAATATACCCCTGAATTTTACCAGATGTTGAGGACTGGTTTTCTGAGTTATAGCATAACCATAAATCTTTCAAATCCTAAACAGGCAGAACTGAGACTTGCCCAAGGGTCATTAGCATTTAAAAAAAAATCTTTCATCATAATTTAAACCAAGCTTCTGAGTTTAGTGACATTTTTGGAGAAGAGGAATGGTAACAAACTTGTTTTAGGGCTTCAGTTACATAGCTGTCAACCTTTCAAATAGATACTAGACAGATCTTTCAAGTATCTTACTGTAGTTAGGGGGAGACTCCCTTATTTGGAATTGATCACAAAGCATTTTTCAGTCTTTCCCTCTTGCAATGAAGGATTTTGCATTGTCTTCTGGATGAGACATGAAACAGATGTTGTGTGCTCTCTTATAGTTAATGAAGAGCTTGTGGCACTTTTTAAAAAGATGCGTTAGACTTTCCTGTGAGGGGAGCTAGAGGAAAAAAACAAAACCATATAATCGTCCCTAATTCCCCCTGTAATTTCCCTCTACTGCAATATTCTTCACTTCCTGTCCTAAATCGTAGCTATTTGCTGCTAAACAGCAGCTGTGATCCAGCCTGGAGGTGGCTGCATGTCAGTGTTTGGTAACGTGATGGCTACAGAGCCCTGACCCAGCTCTGCAGAGAGCTGCAACGCTCCCTCGGTTACTATTTGCCAAGCGCGGGGCGGTCCGCAGACAGGTGAAGCGTTGAGATAACACACACACCCCCACCCCAACACACAGAGACACAGGGTCTAGGGTGACCAGACAGCACGTGTGAAAAATCGGGACGGGGGTGGGGGGGTGCACGTGCCCCCGGGGCTGCAAACTGCCGCCCTCGCCAGCCCCCCTCTTCCTTTCTCCCCTTGGTGGGGCTCTGTGACCACAAAACACCCCTCAGGGGCGAAAGGAAGGGGGGGGGCTGGCGAGGGCGGCAGTTTGCAGCCCCGGGGACAAGTGCCCCAGAGGGGGAAACGCAGCGTGCACAGGGTGGGGGCGGGGAGCTCGTGCACCGCCGGTCCCGGGAGGGGGGACGCTCGAGGCGCTGCGCCCCGCGCCGCCCCGGCGGGGGAGGTTCCCGGGCACAGCGGCGACGCGGCTGCTGGGGGGGGGGCCGGGAGCGGTACTTTGTCGGGGGGAGAGGGCGCATGCGCTGCCCGCTGGCGGGGCGGGGCCTGGAGCCGGGGCCGGGCGCAGCGGGGCCTGGCGGTCGCGCGGTCGGTCTGGGCGCCCGGAGCCTGGCGGGGAGGATGGTGCCGCCGCGAGACGCTCTGCCGCCGCCGCCGAGCGAGCGCAGGCCGGGCACCGAGCCGCGGCTCTGACCGAGACCCGCCACCGGGGAGGAGGAAACCTCGTCTGCCCAGGTAACCGGCCGCCCCCTGAGCCTCCTCCCCAAATTCCCTGCGAGGGGCCCCCCTGGGCCCCCGCCGCCCATCCCGCCCAGGGGCCCCCGCCCCGCCCCAACTCCCTGCGAGGGGCCCCCTTGAAGCCCCCAGTCGCTCCACAAATTTCCCCGATTCTCCCCAATCCAGCCCCCTTATTGCCCTCTCCCTTCCCGACTCCCCCACGTTCCCCCCGAGGGCCCCTCTGCACCTCCAACGGGCCCCCTCCCCGAATCGCCCACGAGGCCCCCCCTCCGCCTCCCCAAATTCCCCTCTGAGACCCTCCCCGAACCTCTGCTCCGATCCCCGCGCCCCCGAACCCCCCATTCTCCCCACAAATATCTCCACTCCGTCAGCCCCCGCCCTGCCCGACTCCCCAAGGGCCCCTGAACCTCTGCCCTCCCAAATTCCCCGGAGGGCCCCCCAACCAGCCTTCTCCCCAAATCCCCCACGGGGCCCCCTGCACCCCCGCCCGAGGGCTCCGATTCTTCCCCTCTCTCTCCACAAATACCTCCCGAGGGGGCCCCGATCCCCCCAAACCAGTTCCCTCCGACCCCCAATCCGCCTCCGCAAATACCCCCCTTTGGAGGGGGGGGGCTGAATCCTCCGCGCCCCCCATTCCTCTCCCCAAATACCCCTCCTCCACCCCAATTCTCCTCCTCCGCTGGGCCTCTGAATCCTGCTCGCCCGCCCCGGGCTGCGGGGAATTCCCCGGCCTCTGCTCCCTGCCGGCGGCTCCTGGTTTGCAGCGCGGTGCGGGGGGTTACTGGAGTTCAAACGCAGCTGAGCTCAGCGGGGCCCGAGGAAAGGATGCGAGGGGCTTTGCAGCAGCATCAGTGATTCATGGGACATCTTGCATTGCAGTCAGGGGCAAACAGGAAACAGGTCCCTGGTTAGAAAGGCCCTGGGACGGGGAGGCGGAATTTGGTTTACAAACAGAGAGTTGAACTGTTGGTACAGAGCTTGACTCAAACCCAGAGGATGAGCTGGTGCTGTAGTCGTGACCAAGGTTTATGGCTCAGTGGTAGAGGCTGCAGTGCTCTGGTTCCCCGTGTCTCTATTCACATTCTGGTCTTGCAGCCCTCAGAGAAGGAGACAGGACTGTAAATATCACTAACGCTTTTTTGAGGGCAGACACTGCAAGTTTTTAAGTGTGAAAAACAGCCCCTACCGCAGACTTTGTGCAATTCAGGTAAGGAAGTGAGAAGGAGAGAGGCCTGGTTATTTTAAAAGTATGTGATAATGCTTATGTAAGAGACCTTCTCTTTCTCAGTCTGGTTAACTTTCTCTGCTTTTATTGCTAAAGTCACTTTAGCTGTTTCTTCAAGATCTTCCTTCTCTCTTTACAGTAAGGCTTGTGACATGGTTTTGTATCTTGAATTTTAGTGTACGATGGAGTATGGTCCCATCTGTTGTATGTGCCTTTGACATATGGACCGTTACCAGAATGATGCCTCTCTTTCAGATATAACAACACTTTGGGGGGGGGAAGAAGAGTGCGTGTGAGAATAAGATGCTTGGGGGGGAGGGGGAAGGTTTTTAAAGTTTGGAAAAAAACAAAACAAAACACAAACCAAGATTGGTTTTGCCTACAAAAAGGAACTGTTTTGATTACAGTAATATGTGCAGTTGATTGTCAGTTAACTAGAAGACTTCAGGAGGACCTTTGACACAACTGTAAGTGGTTTGTTTGCATGTGATAGTCTAATGGAATTTTTTTTAACTTTTTTAGTTAGCCTTTTAAACACAAACAAAAATTAGGTGCTTCTGTGGTCCCTTCAGTGTGTGTGTGTACTCTCTTCTGTAGTTTTAATACAAAAATCTTATCTACCAGTTCATCTTCTGGACTGCTATGCTTAGATTTTTTTTTAAAGTAAGTCGGTGTTAGACTGCAGTACATTTTTTTTTCATGTAATATATCCAGGTTTCAAACTGAAAAAACAGGAAACCATTCTGATTTTTGTTTGGTCATGCTGATGTATAGTTTAGTAAAAACAAAGCTTTCATTAGAAATTCATTTTTTTTCTCTTCTGTAAGACATTGCAGATATTAAATCATCACAATCCATTATTTTGGCTGTCCATGCCAACTATTTTAAATAATCAGCTGTCTGTGAAGGAGAGAAACTGCAGCTCTGCCTTGGTTTTAATCAACCTACTACTATATACTGCAACATGCCAAGATTAACATTTTCCTGTACGGAAGACATGCAGGAAGCTTTGTTTGTTAATCCCTAAATTCATTAATATTGTTGCATGATGTAATGAGGCAGTGGTCGTCTTTGAGAGAGATTTTATGTAGTAGGATTGTGACCATTTTACAATACAGAAAAATGGATGTTCTTCCTGGGTCCAAAATATAGTGGGCCAATGTTTATCTTGTTTACACCAGTTTCATGCTGTTGTAAATACATTGAAGTTACTACTAATTCTCTCAGACTGTTTGAACAGACACCAGGGACTCTCCTCTTTGTTGAAGCTGATGGAAATAGATTATTGCCTCAGTTCTTCAGCAGCTTAAGTCTGGGACAGATTTTAAGAAAAAATGCACATAAAGCCAATAAAACAGTAAATGGATTGGTATGTGTCTTTGAAATTGTCCTCTGCCTTATGCTTGGTACTGGCTTCTTTAAAAAAAAAAAAAAAAAAAAAAATCTCCATGCTGTTTACTAAACTGGAGACTGAAGACTCGTATTGGTTCCCTTTTATGGAGACTGTAGGTAATTTCTATTTCAATCCACTAGAACACAGTTTTATATTTAATTTTAAATAATGGACTTCATGTGCGTTGTGCTTTTTTGGATCCAAATACTACATAGAATGTCATTTTAACCATAAGTGCATATACCTTTTTTAACATGTATGTTTGTGGTTATAAAAATTGTATGTTCTAGATGCACTGAAAATACTCTACACATGCCATAGCTGCAGTCATTAAACACTGCGACATAGTATCCCTTGCATTTAGTTTTGTAAGATTCCTTTTGCTTTTGGGTAAGTGATCTGCCTAAGTCACTCCCTTAGGATTTTTTTTTTTTTTAAGTTTTGTCTTAGGCCCTGATTCTGCAAAGTCTTGCCTGCTTAACTTTACTTACATCCCCCTGAAGTAAACAACTACTTGCATTTTGTGAAATTATGTATGCATATAATTTTTTGCAGGATAATGTTCTTAGATTGTGGTATAATTGAACTCTGTATGTTTTTCACCTTGAGAGATGTTTTTCAGCCCTCTGAAACATCCTACAGTACATCATCCCAGTATTTTCTTGTGAAAGTTTTGATGTGTTCACATCTTGAGTTTCCATGTCTTTTTAAATATTTTTTTTTCCTAATGGCAGCAGTCATTCATTCTTCTTTGCTATCACGTAAATCTAGTTGTAGGGAAAAATTCAAGACTGTTAGACAGTCCTGGAGACTGAAGCTCTTTATTCACAGAACAGGTATTTCATAGGTACAAGCAGTGGAAGCTTCCTAAATGCCCAGTGTGCTTCATTGTTGACCTAGAGCAGTGTTTCCCAAACTTGGGATGCTGCTTGTTTAGGGAAAGCCCCTGGCAGGCCGGGCCCGTTTGTTTGCCTGCCGCGTCCGCAGGTTCAGCCGATTGCGGCTCCCACTGGCCACGGTTCGCTGCTCCAGGCCAATGGGAGCTGCTGGAAGCAGCGACCAGTACATCCCTCAGTCCGCGCCGGTTCCAGCAGCTCCCATTGGCCTGGAGCAACGAACCGCGGCCAGTGGGAGCTGTGATCGGCTGAATCGGCAGACACGGCAGCTAAACAAATGGTCCCGGCCCGCCAGGGGCTTTCCCTAAACAAGCGGTGTCCCAAGTTTGGGAAACACTGACCTAGAGGAATCCTCTCTAAAGCCCTGTCCACGCTACATCTTCTAACTGATTGTGTAACCACCAGTTACTGACATGGCTAAGGTGGGAGGGATAGCTCAGCGGTTTGAGCATTGGTCTGCTAAACCCAGGGTTGTGAGTTCAGTCCTTGAGGTGGCCACTTAGGGATCTTGGGCAAAATTGGTGCTTGGTCCTGCTAGCGAAGGCAGGGGGCTTGACTCAATGTCCTTTCAGGGTCCCTTCCAGTTCTATGAGATAGGTATATCTCCATTTATTTATTTAAATGTAGCTTGTGTCCATATACAAGTACCTAAAACTAAGAATGGTCAGTATAACCCACTCACATAGTTGGTTCCTGTAACAAGTTCAGGACACTGTTTCTTTGCAGGGTATTCAGGATACCCTCACGGGGCCCACTTACCCAGTTTGGCTGGTCCTCGTTCCTCCTAGCTTTTGGAGACAAGACATCCAATATTGCATTATCTCATATGCTGCTGTCCTTGCTCTGCAAGCATGTGCTCTGGGCACTCTTGTCCCCTGCAGAAGCACTATCGGATAGTTGCCCAGATTTTCCTAGAATACACTGATACAAACTGATTGGCTAAGGTGACCAACTCTCTGGCTGGTTAGAAGATGTAGAGTTGGACAGGATCTAAGGGTGTTTCAGTCTCCATGTCAGTTCACTCTGTGAACATTTCAGCAGAAATGCCAAATAGAGATGCAATTTGTTATGGTATTGTTAAAGATGTGCTCTCCTGTCTTCAGAGAACTGGACTGAAACCACCAACTAATTTCACACAGTTCACAAAACCAGCAGCCCACTCTTACCTGATCTGGATTTGAACTGATAATACACCTCTACCTTGATATAATGCTGTCCTTGGGAGCCAAAAAACCTTACCACGTTATTGGTGAAACCGTGTTATATTGAACTTGCTTTGATCCACCGGAGTGCGCAGCCTTGCCCCCCCCCCGCACCCCCGGAGCACTGCTTTACCGCTTTATATCCAAATTCGTGTTATATCAGGTGGCGTTATAGCAAGGTAGCGGTGTATATAAATGAAAGGTTCTGTATTTCTTTCATTTCCTGGCTGATCGGGTTCTATGTTGATTTGTTTACCCCCTTTTTCAAGAAACTTTCACCATAGTTCAGTCTTCTTGGGGGACAGGTTTTTACCTATTTGGGTGTAAAGAATAGACGAGGCGTATCATATTTAGTCTGCCTTTAAAGAATACAGCTGTTGTGAAAGTTAGGTGCTTTGGTTGGCACTGTAGGAATACAGAGGATGACATTCTTTGCCCCTTATTATTTATAACCTAAATCAAATACAGACAAGCATTACAGGCCAAACTGGACCCTGCAAACTTACACACATCTGAGGCACCATGAGTAGTCCTGTTTACTTCAATGGGACTAAGTAAGGTGCTTAAAGTTAGGCAAATGTATATGTTTTGTCAGGATTGGTGCCTAAGTAGATGGGAGGTATCAAAGACATATGTTGCACTCTTTGTGTGTGTGTGTGTGTGTACGTGTACATAACAGTACATGGTGGGTTATTGATAGGGGAGTGGAAGAAATTAACTAAAATCTTAAAAAATTTACAGTTATAGACAGTAAATTCTAATCTCCCTGCACGTGGAATTTTCCCATATGCTTCCAGGAGTTAATGGAAGTTAGGAATGTAAAACCTCTACATTTCAAGATCATAGTAAACATCTCTCTAGGCACTTGGCTCACCACTCTTCTGATTATGCTAATAAGATAAACTCACATTTATTCACCCCCTTCCCAGAAGCTCATTCCATAATAGGAAGGGATGATCCACTCTTTTGAGACCCTTTGGCAGAAAAGCATGCATATTGAGTGCCTGTGTGTAGCTTGAATTAAATAATTAACCACAATGGCCTCAATTCACATTTGTCTTTAATTTTGGGTGGGTTATTGGACCCTGAATGTTTTGCCTTTAATTTAACAATTCACTTGCTTTTTAGAGGAAAATAAACACCTCTGTTCACTTGATCTTGTCAGTGCTCTAACAATTCATTTTATTGCACCATATAGAAAAAAATAGTCAATAGTCTGTATACTCAGTAACTTCTTGTTCAAATAGCAAAAATGCTATGTCTGCTTGCTGTACTGCCTCCCTTGTAAAACTCTTAGAATGTAGTGTTCAAATTCAATCTTGATAAGATTTGAAATTGCTGAGCTCCTATAGTAAACCATGAAAACTGGGTTTTAGTGGAAGTACTGACAAGTCCCTAATTATAGTGTTACGATGCATAATATTTTCCATTTGCTGCTTTAGTATAGTTATTTGCAAGTCTGCACCATAGCCAGCCTCTCTTTGCAAAAATATTAGTGTGCTGTCACTGTTCACTTAAAAATTACATGTAATTCATACATTTTGTACTTCCCTTGCTACCCTCTGCCACTGAGCTGGGGCAGGAAGAAAATAATTTAATGAAAACTCTGGAAACAGAACTGTTCTGCTGGATCATCAGTCCCCAACCCAAAATATTGGACTTCTCTGTGGACTTGTATCAGCATTGGATTTTTTTCTGTGTATTTGACACATAACATTGTCCCTCCATTCTGTCTTGTTCTTGTATATTTCAACACTATGCCAGTTTACAAGAATCCAACTCTCTGAAGAACTCAGAATTGTTTTATATTTCAAATCTCCTTCTCCAAAGAAGAAAGCAGACATGCATCTCAATGTCCCTGTGTTATGTGCACACACTCAGAGCACAGCTGGTGGGTCTAATTTTAGGCTTACCAGCCTTGACATTGAATCTTTTAATAGTTCTTAGTCAAAACAGTCTCTGATGCAGCTAGGTGTTCTGTTTTAAATAAATGTTTAACCAAGTTTAGTTTATTCAAAAAAATCAAAGCTTTGCATAGCAGTATTCTTAAAAAAATGTTTTTTTCCCTAGTGTAAGTGGAGCCTATGGACCAAATTCTGCTTTTACACCCATGAATCCAAAATCAGTAGGGTTTCACAGGTATTGGAGCAGAATTTGGACCTACATCCCTTTTCAGTTTCTTTCAGATTTCTCCAAGCTTCTCAAGACATGAGCTTGTGAGGTCTGAGTGCCTTTTCTGCCCATAGTAGCCAGTGGGGGACTGGAGCGCAGATGTGTTGCAGGATGGGGCCCTTAGTGAAGGATTTTCAAAAACACTAGGAGCTGGACTAATTGCTTTCACTGAAGTCGGTGGTATTTTTTACCATTGTCTTCAGTGGGTGCAGTTAAGCCAGCACTGAGTTTTGAAACTATTCCACCTTTAGTGTATTTCTGTAACTACTCACTAAGCATTGTATTTAGGGCTTGTCTACGTGAAGAAATGGTACCGGGTTAGCTTAAATGTGCTTAATTAAACCGGTGTAAATTTTGGGTATGTGGACTCGTATATTGGTTTAAAACTGGTTATATTGATTTAGGTCGTGCCTGTAAATTTATTGATGCAAGCTAATGTAAGTCAGATTTAAACCTATGTGTACATACACAAAGCTGCAATCTGCGTGCATAGACAGAGCCTTGGAAATAAACCTCCTGTTCAAGGGAAAGTTTTGTGAGCTTTTTGTCAGTTTTTAATCAAAAGTTTGCGGGTATTCTTTTCAGCAACATTTTATCTATTGTAATAAATGCACTGGCCATGTTTTTCAAGTTAGTCTCAAGTCAACTTTTGGCCGCTTAGAGTATGTCTACACTACAACCGAGAGTGAACCTCCCAGCCCAGGTAGACACTTATGCTAAAAACATCTGGATGTTCCAGCTAGACACTCAAGCTCCAACCTAGGATGTAGGGTGGGTTTGAGGTCACATGACTAGCTGGAGCCTCCACCAATGCCACAAGACAGCTATTTTTAACATGCTCACTCCCAACTGAAGGGTAGACGTACCCTTAAATGAGTGGCCTGGTTTTTCAGAAGAAGTGGGCATCCAGATGCTCATATTTACTTTTTCCTAAGCATATAAAGGTTTAATGTTTTTTGCCCAATCAAAATAATGTATTTTAAGGTCTTTTTAGCACATATCAAGAGCTTAGAATAATCGACTTTGCTCACATGTAGCACATCATATTGAAACTTGGCAGCAGTTGCATTTTTAGGCCTTAACGCTTGCAGATTTCTAGTGGACATAATTTAAAAGGGTGTCTCATGAATATTGGATGTTTTGTTATGCAGTATGCAGTCTTGTCTCTTTCACAAACAGAAGCTGGTCTAATCAAATATATTACCTCACCCACTTTGTGTCTCTTGTTATGCAGTGACAAGATTTACTATGATTTTCCAGTGTAGCCACTTTCTGTAATATATTGTCTATCAGTTGCACCATGTTATGGTTGTCAAAGTTTGTTTTTAAAACTAGGTTTAGAAATTTTAAACTGTACCCTTAAACAAGACACACATACAGTAGAACCTCAGAGTTACAAACAGCTCTGGAATGGAGGTTGTTAGTAACTCTGAATAAAATGTTGTGGTTCTTTCAAAAGTTTACAACTGTACATTGACTTAATACAGCTTTGAAACTACTATACAGAAGACAAATGCTACTTTCCCTTTATATTTTTAGCAGTTTACATTTAACACAGTACTATGCTGTATCTCTTTCCCCTCCCCCTCCCCCCCGCGCTGCTGCTTGGTTGCATACTTCCAGTTCCAAATTAGATGTGTGGTTGATTAATCAGTTTGTAGCTCTGGTGTTTGTAACTCTGAGGTTCTACTGTATAGTTCCCTTTTCTTAAGCTCCCAAGTATAGGTTTGTGAATTTGGAAAGGAAAAGCAAGCTTGCCCAATTGTCCCAATTAACTTAGTTATTCGTGGCCCCATTTAGCACTCTGTGTTTGGGAAAGCAGGTAAGTTCTGCTTGAGTTTGTGGTGTGTAAGGGGTATTGAATAGGGCCCTTAAATAGAAACTTAACTTTTCTTGTTCTGCATATGTACATGTTATGCCATACAGCTGATTGGTCAAATATGACTCTTGGATATATGAGCTTTTTAATCAAGTCCATGTGTCCCCCTAGGTGTACTTCTTTTTTAAACAACAAATAGTACAAACTTGTAGATCAACATGGTTGTCAAGCTGTACCTTAAATGCTTTTAAAAAATTGCAAAATGTGTAGACCATTTGGCCGCGCCCACCCTCCCCCAAGGATTGGTGAATTTATGTATTTGGAAAAAACAGGACTTAAAATTCACAGTACCTTTAACTTTTTTTCACATAAGCTCTTAAACGATATTTATCTTGACTTTTTTTTTTTCTGAGTATAGGCTTGCAATTTCAAATCAATCTGACTAAAATTTTCTTCTCTATATTCAGCCTGCATCCAAAATTGTTTTCTTCAAAATACTATTTTAATACATAAAGCCCTTTTTAATTTATACCACAGCAAAAATATATGTACCATATATACTCGTTCATTAGCCCGCTCATTTATAAGCTGACCCCCCCCTCCCCCAAAGATGGTTAGGTAAAAATAGCAAAAACTGTATGACCCTTTCATAAGCCGACCCTATATTTCAGGGGTTGGCAAACTTTTTGGCTCCTGGCCTGTTAGGGTAAGCCACTAGCGGGCCGGGATGTTTTGTTTGCCTGGAGTGTTCACAGGCACAGAGCTCTTCAGCTCCCAGTGGCTGCGGTTTGCTGTTCCCAGCCAATGGGAGCTGCAGGAAGTGGCGCACTTTCCACAGCTCCCATTGGCTGTGAATGGCAAACCGCAGCCACAGAGAACTGAGGGACTCCATGCCTGCAGACACTCCAGGTAAACAAAATGACAATGTATTAGATATTCAATTCAATGATTCCATAGAGTTTAAAATCATCAAATTTTGGTGTAGACCCATTTATAAGTTGACCCCCCACTCTTTGATGTGTCACTTTTTTACCAAAATATTTGGCTTATGAACGAGTATATATGGTAAATTATTTGCAGGGTGTTTTGTGCGGTCAGAACAGTGTTTTAACACTGTTGGACAGTGGTTTTGCTTATTCATATTTTAGGATACTTGTGATATTGTTTTTGACTTTTTAAAATTCTTCTTGCATGCTATTGTGTAATGCTTTTTAGAAAGATATTGTGTGGGAATTATGGTGTATGGTTGTTACTGTGTTTGTATGAGGTGGAAAGATGTGCTGTGTTTCGAGTTTACAGTTCTGTTAAAATAGTGGTAAGGGTGGGAATTGTATACAAAAATCAGTCTGAATTTATAAAATTGAAAAAACCCTACAACGCATGATTTACTGAGATCAGAGTGAGAGGGCCACTTTGTAAATTTGTCAGGACTACTTGGTTTTGGCTTTTTTTTTTTAAATCAAGTGCTATATAAAAATAATTACACATCTTCCTGAGAGCTGTGGAAGGTGGGCTACCATTGGTGGACAGTATTGGCCTCTGATTGCTTTAACTCTTCTAGAGCTGAAAACACTTTGTGTCCCTAAGCCTTGTGCAAGTCTTAATACACCCTTCCCTCCCACCTGTAAAACTTACCATGAATTACGATTTTTTTTACAGTATCTTATTTTTGAGGACTTATGTGAGACTTAGGCCAGGTCTACACTACTGCTGCTGATCGATCTAAGCTACGCAATTTGAGTTACGTTAGTAGCATAACTCAAGTCAACGTAGCTTAGATCTACTTATTGTGGGGTCTGCAGTACGTGATGTCAACAGGAGACACTCTCCCACTAACATTGCTTCTGCCTCTTGTTGAGGTGGAGTACAGAAATCAATGGGAGAGCACTCTCCCATCTATTTAGCGTGTCTTCACTAGACCCACTAACTCAATGCCACTGCATCCCTTCCAGCAGTGCTGATTTAGCTATGCAGTGAAGACAAGCTTTTAAAGTGGTGCATATCCCTCATGCCAGTCCTCTGCACAGAGGTTAATGTCATCCAGTATGATGGCACTGAAATGTAATTCCAGTATTTTAAAACATTTTTTTAAATTTAAACTTCTGCATTTCATAGCCAACCAGTAGTGGTGAGCATCGTGATTAAAAAATAAAACCTAAGTTTGCAATGAGCAGCATCCCAAAGTAAGGTACTGTAAACCATTTTCCATCTTGCTGTGATTAGTTTAACAATATTAGAAGAACATTAATATTTCAGCAGAATAGTCTGGTTTAGTTTTGTGCTGGGCTTCCATATTGCCTTGGTTCACATTATTTTATTATTTTTATAGCCAGTCATGATAGTCTTAAAAATACCAATAGTAATTGCACTTTTGAAATGCATTTCACAGCTTTTTCAAAATGAGAGGCATCTTTTTGCCTTTGCAAATTGTTCAGACTGTTGGACAGAGTACAGTTCTTCTGAAATGTTCCTCTGATATTTGGGACATTCAGCCCTTTGAGCCTGGTTTGGGACATAGATCTCCAACAGTGAGAGTTTCCACTTGCTTAAACAGTTTCCCACTGCTGGGTTTGAAGTCACAGATGCTCATGCTGCATCATCTCTCCACAGGCCCTGTTCTCTCTCTCACCACCTCACTTAATAAACAATGACTTCCTTATAAAGGTTCCTCAAATAGCAATTGATCCTGAAAACAAAAAAATTGGAAAATTTTTAACACACAGATGCCTGAAAAAATTTAATAGTTTTAGCCTCCCCTTCTAGTCTGCTTCTCTCAGCACCTCTCCAGATCCACTCACCTGAAAATAGGTCCAGGATGGGAGTGAACTGAAAATGGTTATTGAGTTGCTGGTGATCTGTGTGAAATGCATTGCCTTATTGCCATTCCTACAGTGGACAGGTCTCGTCTTCATGAAAACCATTACAGTTAGCCTTCAGCTAAGACTTTTAGCTGGTGCCATGGGCTGAATGTGCACGGAGACTAAACCTATTCACTTGTTAATAGGGTCTTTCCAGTTTATGACTGAGGTACATTAACAGGTAATTACAAAACCCTGCACTGCTATCAATCTAGCCCAGTTCATGAGTACAGCTCAGGGCTTGGCTACACTTGTGAGTTGCAGTGCTGGTGGAGGCTTTCCAGTGCTGCAATTAGTAACTGTCCACACCTGCAAGGCACATCCAGTGCTGCAACTCCCTGGCTGCAGCGCTGGCTGAACACCTGGTCTGCTTGGGGTGTAGCGAGTGCAGCGCTGGTGATCCAGTGCTGCTCGTCAAGTGTGGACACACACCAGCGCTGT